>NC_051156.1:104509126-104724271 GCF_013339745.2 Dermacentor silvarum
TTAATACTCAACGGAGATCCCGGTGTGCTCTTTAACGTACCGTAATATTTGAAAGACCTACTGTCACAGACCCCGTGAACAGGCGCAGACGCGGAACCAAATTCCATCCGACTTATCAGCTTCCGAAATAATCCCACGAAAGCAATGAACAATTAAGAATAGCCTCTGTTGCGCCACGAACGCCGGTTGCTGTCCAAAGACCGATCAGAGCCCAGAGTTGTCAAGGACATAACAAAATAAGTTGTCGCAGTTTCACCTGAAAGGCGAAGCATCAATTGCGATAGCAAATTTGTAGAGCTATACGGAGTAAATGATATTAGCTTTATCAGCTGTATAAACTTGGACATGCAGCAGCACCGGCAACACGCTGAACTGTTGTCGACGCCGACGGCGTTTTGCCCGCGTTCGCTCAAAATGCGTGCGGCGTTGGTGACTGTTGTCGGAGCTCTGATATAAATAGGCACTTGGTGCCGCAGCTAAACGTCGCCTCCCTTCCCTCCCCCTGCCCCCCCCTCCCCACGGCCTCTCGCGCGTAGGAAGAAGGCGCGTTTGCTCTCATATATGGTGATTGTAAAGGAGGAAAGAGGACGCCTACTTCTGCAGCCCTTAAGCGAGCACGGCGCAGAACGCGCGTTTGTTCTCCGCCGTGCGTCACTCCCCGTGAAAGCGCGCGCCCCTCGCGCCCTTTCACTCGCACATACAGCGTTCGGCGCGCGGCGACGATTTCATCTCCATTGACGTCATACGGAACCTCACGGCGACGGCGACGGCGACGCCGACGGCAGAAATCTGCTTTTGAGTGTCCATATAATTGCTATCGCAATAATAAGAACCACACTATTGGTTGTTTACCGGCCAGAGTAAGAACAGAAGATATTTCATATTTAAAAAAACGAGGGCCACTTTTTCGTGACCTATACCGAAAATTAGCACTGTGTAGATTTATGTGCTCTGAAAATAGTTACTGAATAGTCGCTTTCTCCCAATATTTATGCGTTATACCCGGCATTTAGTGGTTTTTCGCCGGTATCCTCGGTAAAATATGCCAGGCACGATGTTCTTATTTATTCGAAGTACGAAACAAAATGTTCTCAGTGACGAGCGATAAATGTTTATTATCTGTAGGTTCATTACAGCCTCTGTAGAAAGTTACTCATTAAAGCGTTCCAAGGAGTCATACTGCCGCTAATCGAAATGTTTCCCAGACTCCAAAAACAACAGCACGAGATACGGTTGAAATTGCGGGGAAATATGGGGAATTTAAGCGCAATGCGTTGCGAAACTTTCACTTTCCTGCTTAAAATGCAACTGTCGCAGATAATTACTAAAACCTCATTTTTGCATATGTTTTCGGGCACCATACTACATTCTTAGTTTGTTTCTCTGGTGTCCTCGGTGAGCTAAACAAAGCATATTGTTTACATGTGGGGATAATAAATGCTATGGCGAAGTAACATGTGTGTTGATGAATGACAGGCTTTTTAAAAATTCTCAACAAGAAGTGCTCCAAAGCATTACATGCGGGCCAAGTTTTAAACGGAACAGTCATACATGGGCCACATTTTAATGTATGCGATATACTTACAGGAAACAATAATTTTTTGCAAGTGTTCTAACGAAACAGCTTCGCTGGAAATCCGGTTGTCATTCTCCAAGGACGCGCACATCTCTGGTCTTTTTTTCTTGCAAGTAATTTATGTTGATTGTACTTCGTTGCGTATAACCTCGACCTACACTAGCGATACCTTTATACTGTAAACTTAAACGCGAAGTATAACTCTTTGAGGCATCCACCGATTTTCAGGCATTTGATTTTCAGGCATGGAGTGGCGCCTGACACTGGCAATGTGTATATATATATATATATATATATATATATATATATATATATTGTCGAGAACTAGTGGACCTATACTAGTCCAGGTGCAACCAAATTAGGAAAGCCCACTAAGCTTCAACAGTCACTCCCTCACCAGAACATAAATCAGCCTCACTGGTGCAGTATTCGGCCACTACCTCCTTCATGACTCCTAACCCATGGCCCTCAGTCCCCAGCGGCTGCGGAGCACCTGACCAAGGCGGCGGTCAGACCTGTGACACGGCAGAGGGTGCTAAAGAATCCCTGTGTCCGCACAGGCCGCCACTGGAATCTGAACCTGGCAACGTTCAACACTTGCACCCTCTCGAGTGAGGCTATAGCTTAGCAGGGATATATGAGGAATTATCATGGAATTGCCTGGCATATTATTGGCCTTAGTGAGGTTAGAAAAACTGGTGAAACTTATGCAGTGCTGACTAACCACCACGTCCTCTGCTACAGAGTTCTTCCAGATGAGAGAATTCGGGGTAGGATTTCTAGTCCATAAGGACATACCGGGCAACATTGATGAATTCTACAGCATTAATGAGAGGGTAGCAGTCGTCGTAATAAAGCTGAATAGGAGGTATAAAATGAAGGTAGTAGAAGACTACGCCCCAACCTCCAGTCACAATGATGAAGAAATAGAACAGTTCTATGAAGATGTTGAATTAGCAATGAGGAAGGTGCAAACTCAGTACACTGTAGTCATGGGTGACTTCAATGCAAAAGTCGGGAAAAAACAGGTTGATGAGCAAGCAATTGGCAACTACGGCATCGACTCTAGGAATGCAAGAGGTGAAATGTTAGTAGAATTCGCGGAAAGTAATAGGCTCCGAATAATGAATACCTTCTTTAGGAAGCGCAGCAACAGGAAGTGGACCTGTAAAACTCCTAATGAAGAAACAAGGAATGAAATATATTTTATACTCTCTGCCGATCCCAGCATAGTGCAGGATGTAGAAGTGTAAGGTAGGGTAAAGTGCAGTGACCATAGGTTAGTGAGGTCTAGGATTTCTCTCAATTTGAACACAGAAAGAGTAAAATTAGCCAAGAAACAGGTCAACCTAGACGCAGCAACGATAAAAACAGACCAATTCAGGTTGGTGTTTGCAAACAAATATGCAGCTTTAGAACAGGAAGATGAAGACAACGTAGAGGTAATGAATGAAACCGTAACTAGGCTGATCTCAGAAGCAGCAATTGAAGTGGGAGGTGAGGCACCAAGGGAACCAGTAGGTAAGCTCACCCAAGTAACAAAGGACCTAATAAAGAACCGACAAAGCATGAGAGTGGCAAACTCGAGAGATCAGATAGACTTCGCTGAACTGTCAAAACTGATCAACATTGCAAGAAGAAAGTAAGGGATATTCGAAATTATAACTTGGAAAAGATTTAGGAAGAAGTTAAATATGGACACAGCATGAAATCAGTGAGAAGAAAACTTGGCATAGGACAAGGCAAGATGTATGCACTGAAAAATAAGCAGGGTAATATCAGCAATTTTGATGACATAGTAAAAGCAGTGGAAGAATTCTACACTGACCTGTACAGTGCCCAGAGCAAGCCAAGCTACTTTCTTTCGAAGTAGTGGTGAACAGGATACAGAGGCTCCTTCTGTAACTAGGCAGGGAGTTAGAAGGGCCTTGAAACACAAGACCAAGGAAAAAGCTGTCGGATAAGATGCCATAAAAGTCGATTTAATCAAAGATGGAGGAGGTATTATGCTTGAAAAGTTTGCGGCCCTTCATATGTAATGCCTCACGACTTCAAGTGTACCAGAAAGCTGGAAGAACGCCAACATTGTACTCATCATAAGAAGGGAGACGTTAAAGAATTCAAGAATTATAAACCAATTAGCTTACTTTCAGTATTGTATAGAATATTCACCAAGAATGAGGGCAACACTTGACTTCAGTCAACCAAGAGAACAGGCTGGCTTCAGGAAGGGATATTCTACGGTGGATCATATCCATGTCATCAATCAGGTAATCGAGAAATCTGCAGAGTACACTCAACCTCTCTATATGGCTTTCATAGATTATGAAAATGCATTTGATTCAGTAGAGATACCAGCAGTCATAGAGGCATTGCGAATCCCGCCTCGGCAAGAAAGTTTATTTCCTTTTATTTCTTTCTTCATTGCTGATGATGATAGTTTCTTGATACGAACCAAGAATTGGGGCTGGCTTCAGCTGCCGTCATTGAATTTATATATATATATATATATATATATTTATATATATATGGTGGTTATATATATATATAATATATATACCAACCATCATATATTATATATATGATGGTTGGTGCCAACATCACGCATCAATACGGGGAAAGAGCGCCTGCAACACACCCTTCCTTCCCTTCTCAACGCGTACGAATCTGCTAACATCAACTTGTTTACCTGTACCCAACGAGATATACGTTCCATATGCAATTCATATGTAAAATAATGCACCATTGAGTAATCTTTAAATACAGTTAAGCTTAATATAGGATGGTTTCTTTGTTCTGTTTATATTGTGTCTATTATAATTTGTCATTCGTGTTATTTCATGCATGTTATTTGACGATTGTCTTAAATATGCGTAATCACGCTTCTGACGAAGTAATTTGGTTTGTGCACATATAAGTGCAGATAAGATTTTGTTTGGTCTTATGTTTTTGCTATATTGTTACTTTTTTTTTTTTAACATGAAGCCGTCATGTCTGCGATGAGATTGCCTGTCGCTGCTGCTTTGTATTTCGGGGCTGCGGCCTAGTCAAGCTGTTTAGGACAGCTTTTTCTGCAGCTCCTCTGTCTGTATTTCTTGAGGCAGAAGTAAATTATATATATATATATATATATATATATATATATATATATATATATATATATATATATAGGGTGTTTCAGCGAACACTTTCAAAAATCCTTAGACGTTGCCTGTGGCAGATAGCAAGATTCTAGTTCATAACCTGGTCTACTCGAAGAGGCGGACATTATTGCACAAGAAATTGAAATGCATAATCGAATAATTAACGGACATTCACTAATTAGTTTTTAACTAATTGCCTGATGGCCCATATTGCAATTTACAAATTGTAGCCGTGGAGTTCGCAAGGCGATGGATCCACTTGAAACGAATTCTCGGGATGACATCAGTTTCGAGATATTATTTCCCGAACTTAGCGGAGAAATGCATTGGCGTTCCAGTTAGGTTCTTAACAAAACGTCGCTTTATGCATTGAAGCACAAAATTAACTGGAACGCCAATGCATTTCTCCGCAAAGTTCGGGGATTAATAACTCGAAACTGGTGTCATCATGAGAATTAATTCTAAGTGGATCCGCCTTGTGAACGCCACGGCTACAATTTGTAAATTGCAATATTGGCCATCAGGTAATTAGTTAAAATCTTAATTAGTGAACTTTTGTTAATTAGTCGATTATGCATTTCAATATTTTGTGCATGTCCGCCTCTTCGAGTAGACCAGCTCATTAACTAGAATTGGGCTATCTGCCACAGGCAACCCTAAATAAATTTTGAAAGTGTTCGCTGAAACACCCTGTATATATATATATATATATATATATATATATATATATATATATATATATATATATATATATCACCTTCCATATAGAAATACTATGCAGTACACAAAATTACTCGGAGCTAGAACGCCAACGGGAACGCTCAAAGCGCACCGTATTGCTATGCGTGCATTCATTCTGCGAAAGGTCGTCTGCTACGCTCAAGCGATGGAGGCGGCGCCACGGTCGAGGAGGGAGCGCAAAATAGAGGAGCAGCGAGGAGGAGAGTGTTGCTACTTTACGAAGCTTCAGGGGCTTTAGGCGCTCTCTCTCTCTCTCGTTACCGTCGCCTTCGTGTATCATGTCGAAGCTTCTAGACTGTATTGATGGCATCGGCTGTCCGTGGCGTATGCGCTCTCTCCCTCCGTCGAAGCTGCCGCGGGGCCGGCTGGCTTTCTTGCTGGCTTGAGCGATGTGCGGCGCGCGCTTAGATTATGTGCTCTTTAGTGACACTGCGGCTTCCGCCTCTCCAAAGCCCCCCCACACAAAACTCACGTATACACACACACGTACACACACTCACGCATAAACGCGCGCGCGCACTCACACACGCACTCACACACGCACACACACACACATACACACGCAAGCACAAACACACTGCTAAATCGCCACTCAATGTTTCTTTCTCCATGACAAAAACACTTTTCGTTTCCGTAACGCATTAGGACTTCATTCTGTTTAGGTGAGGCAATAAAGTGGTTCTCAAAACCGAGCGTATACAATACTATGTCTGCACGTGCGTGCGTATGTATGTGCGCCTCTGTGATGTCTATGCTACGGCACGCATATTGATACCACCCATGTCGGTCATGAGATCGTTACTATCGTTAAGTGACGCACCTTCCAGGCGGATATAGTACCGCTTATTGCGAGTCCTGCGATGCTTTCGTGCCCACGCGGTTGCATAAAATGCATAAAATTCTGGACACAGCCTATAGTTGTTGCAAGTGTACATAACTGCGAAACCCTGCGCACTTTAACACATTGCGAATCTCCCCCTGACTGACGCGCGCTCTCGCAGCTTTTTCCGTCGGCGTCGTCTTCCGCTGGCTGTGCGGCGAGCCGTCGATGAACGTGCCGGTGACCATCAGGCTGCCGCTGTACGACGAGGAGCTGGGCCAGCAGTTTCCGTTCCGGCTCACCTGCATGCTCCTCGTCCTGCTCACGCAGCTGCTGGGCTCCTACTGCGCCTCTCTGGCCTTCCAGGGAGGCTGGCTGCCGCAGTGCTTCGACGTCTTCAACTGCTTTTCCTCCGTGCAGCACGCCGAGCACAAGCACGCGGCCAAGCTGAGCGAATCGAGCACCACCAAGGCTTCGGATGTTGTGGCTCCGACGCTCAACAAGGACGATGACGCTCGCAGACTCGGGAGACCCGGCGGCGTAGACGCTTCTAAGAGCCGGAGTGCCGCCGACGCTTCGTCCAAGGTCAAGAGAACCAGCTCTATCGACGTTTCTTTGAGGGCCAGGAGATCTTCTTCGAGACTCAGCAGGAAAGCCAGCGCCGCGTCCGAGAGAACCGCCGCGTCGACGAACCCCGCGACCAAGCCTGACGGCGGCGTCGCGCATCGCGGCTCCGATGCGAAGACGCAGCCGAGAAAGGACAGCGTCAAGTTCATGACCATGTCGGACATTTGGGCCGACTCCAAGACGGCGGAGAGCAAGCGGGAGGGCAATAAAGCGAGCGAGTCGTCCAAGACGCCCTCCAAAAAACTTCGCCGTTCCAGTAGCCGAAGCAACATCAAGGTGAAGTCGGAGGAGGGCGCCGTGTCCAAGAGCGACGGCCGGCCTCCCGAAGAAGGGGAAGCGCGACGTTCACAAGCACCGCAGCCCGGACCAACAATTCTTGCTGCGGGGCGTCTCTTCGATTTTTTCTTTGTTTACGTGTCTTAGTGAATATTTTAGCGCCGAAGGACAAAGAGCCAGCTGCGAAGAATGCACGTGACGCGCTCTCTGAACGATGGCTTTGCGTGGACGAGCTTATATTTAAGAGGCAGGATGTGTATACGCGTGACCACCAACGATATTTCTCGTTAAAAAAGAATCGTTTTTGCTGACCGATTTGGTGAATATATACATGTTTATCGCTCCTGCACTGCCTCGAATTCATGCTTCGCGCGCTTCTGGATGTCAATATTACGCGTTTCAAACAGCGCTTCCGGTTTCCACAAAGGCTCTGAACCGTGCTCTGAACGACTTTTACTCGGGTGACAGGGTTGTGTTTAGTGACCCCCGATGATATATGAGCTCCACATAGCCGTAGAAATGGAAAAACTTTTCAGCCAGATTTTCCGCTGTAATTAGCACATCCAGTTTCAAAATTTCTAGAGCATGCTGGAAACAACTGGAAAACAGAAAGAAAAGGAAGAGCAGGGAGGTTCACCAGGTTACACCCAATTTGCCATTCAGCGCTTAGGGAGAGGGAAGCTGGAAGATACAAAAAAGAAGGAAGAACAAGTGATGCGCGCGCACACACATCTAGTTCACGTTCACCAAGACACGTTCACCGCGCAATCAAATGTGTCGCAGAGCACATGTTGCAAGGCGCAGAAATTTAATTTTGCAGCGGAAAATGTCGCCATTGATATAATTCCAGCTGACCAGTACTGCTATATACTAGAATTTGGACACTCAGCTGGAAAGGATATAAATTCCAGCTGAAAATGTTGCCATTTTTAGCTGGAAGTAGTACAATTTCCAGGTGACACAGCTCGTAACAACCATTGGAGATGTGATCCAGAATGTTTCCAGCTGACAATGAGTAATTTTACCAGCTGGAAACAATTACCACGGCTAACTAGAAAAAGAAAACGTCGCAGTATCGCCCGAAAGGCGAACTATTGATAGCGATAGCAAAGTATTAGTAAATTACATTAAGTAAAGCTCGTAGGTTTGTCGGCACTGTAAATTGCAGTATACATTCGGTTACTAATTAAACTAACAAGCATGATGTCACGCACCGCACAGGGAAACATGCACACATCTCGCTTGATGATCGCCAGCGCTCGCTGTCGCGCAATGATGGCGTGATGAAGGGCGTCGGCAGCGGAAAGCGAACGTGATCGTTCTGCCGCTCGCTTCACCGCGTCTCCGAAATTGAGATCAGGCGACCTCCAATAGACCTCTCCCTGTTTGCAAACAGCGTGAGGTCACTGCAGGGGCCCTTCCCCTCTGCCGCGCCTCCGAAGCGGGCGCTGGTTGGCAAAAAAACGTTCGTGCGACCTGTTAATTATCTCTACATAAGAGCGCTGCTTGTATATAAACTGCCGCGATCGTAAGTCCGGCATATTGCGATTTTTTGAAGTGACAGCATTTGCGAACTGCGCTTAGGAAGTATAATCGTCCCCGTTTTAACGGTACAACAACGTAGCGTTATTGCCGACTGCATGGTTCCCTTCTGTCAGCATGTGGTGATTTCGCAAAAGTGCGCGTCTTCTGTAGATCAAACATCCAAGGAAATGTATTATTCCTGGAAAACGAACATTTTATCGCAGATGATGCACATTTTCACGGTGGCAAAGTGATACTTCGCTAACTGATTGGTCTTCGAACACAAATCTGTATTGCATTATCGTGAATGCGCTGATTTGCGCCCCATTTACACTGTAGCTTTAAACGATATACAAGATGAACTTCGTCTACAACTACATGGCAGCTCAGTGAAGCCGTACCAAGTAGCGGCGCCTTAATTCAGATGAGGGAGAAATGCAGAAAAACTTATAAGTGGACAAAATTAATCCGGAGCCTTTCGTTACACTGTCCCCCATAAGCCACTGTGCAGTTTAGAGATGTCAACCACCATAAATTAATTTTAATTAGTCTCGGTCATGTCAGTGTACAAAGCAAAATCTTACATAAGTACATAATCCGTTGCACGCTAACTTCGCTGTGTCTGCTGCCACCTTTGCAGCTTTCAACTTTACAAGACCCAACGTTTGAATGTTTATGTGCATCATTACGGCATAAAGTCCGTACCATGAAGGTGAATACACCAATAATGGGGAAAAAAATCCGCGAGATTTGCGTTCAATCGCGATAATTTCAGTGGTTTGCCTTTTGGCCATTCCCGGTGGGTAAATGTATACACGCAGCTTCGGCAGCGGTCAAAACATCGTAGGTGCTTATTTGTAGTCATACCTCTCAGTTGATAAATTATGCTTGCTAATCGCGATGTATTGCTAATCGCGTAGTACACCACACACACACGCAAACACACACATACACAACACAATGTGGTCCGTTTCCCTACGCAAAGCTAAGCCGATATCGTCGCTATTCTCGCCGCACACTTTACCACAACAAATGTGGCACAGAACCATATAAAAGCCGATATTCTTCATCGCACAATTCATCGCCGACCACCACCACGTTGTTCACGTTCGCAAGTAAAAAAGGCCAGCGTCGCCACATTTTCATCGCGCAGTTTACCACACGCCGATGTTCTCCGACACACATTACTGCTAATCTGGCTGGTAAGAGAATTGTGGAGGTTCCCGTAAAACAAGAAAAATTAAAAAAAGAAATGAACACCTCCGGGAGCTGCACGGCTTAGTTTTCCGGAGCGTAGGTGCCAGGCCGTGCAGGGGACGATGACCGGTATGGTCGTGGCGATCGAGATCGACGGCCTTGTGGGGACGGCGAGTGGCTAAACGTGGAGTGTGGAACGGTAACATCGGAAGCATCGGAAGTATGCGGATCAGAGCGAGGGGAAAACCGTCGAATGTTGCCTTCAGGACGACGCCAAGATCCAGTGCTCCAGTTTGAAGGCGACGACCAGCTACTGCGGCAGTGACGGGCAATGTGTCCAACGCGAAAGCAGTTGAAACATATGGGTCGGTCGTCTGCCGTCCTCCAGTCAGCCGGGTTTCTGTAGCGCGAAGGGTAGACCTGGTTCTGGGTGACATTTGCAGGGGTACGTTCGGATGTACGGATGGAACAGACGGCCGATGATAATCCCATGTTCGCGAACTCCTGACGGCCGACTGCTTGTATGAGTGACACGGTGGACAGGTTGGCTGACTGAACGTCTGGAAGAACGGCCGTAGAAGCTAGAGCTTCGAGTTCGCGGCGGACAATACGCGTTACATCTTCTGACGCTGTAGCCTGTACAGGCGTCGGTGGGTCTTCGCATGATGATGTGGCGACGTTAGGTAGCAATACCTGGCGGGTGATGCGGCAACTCTTCGCTTGTTCAAAGCGCTGGCATTCCTTAACTATGGCGTCGACCGTCGTACAGTCCTTACACACCAGTAGATTAAACGCGTCGTCAGCTATTCCTTTTAAAATATGCGATATCTTGTCATCTTCGACCATTTTTGCGTCAACTGTTTGACAAAGGCCCAGTACGTCCTGTATGTACGAAATCTTAACCAATTAAGTAGGTAAATATCTTAACCATATTAATTTATTGTTCCGGCGGTACAATACAAATGTCGAAGGCGAACAGTTTCTATGAACGTTTTGTTGAAAGATTTGGGGATGGTGGAATGAAAACCATGTCTATAAACAAAAAACATGCGCAGATGCTTACAAAACAAACGCCCAAGCGCAGCTCTGAAGCATTTATGTAAAGAGCACAGGGGCAGACTTTCTCATTTTCTTAAGTCACAATTAGCTTGCATGCGCGGTTCTAATCATGACTGAAACCGAAAAAAAAACAGTTCAGTTATTTCTGAACTGAGGATCGGGTCATGTCGCGGTAACCAGAACAATACTCCACTCAAACCGAAATGAATCGGTGCCAGGGGAACTCTGAACAGGTAACCAGAACAATGATAACCCGATCTTCAAAAAGGCGAATCAAGATAAATCAATTGTCTATATATTGTTGCGCACTAACCGCAACTGAAAACAAGTCGTTCTGTCGGGTTGAGTCCCTGGTTAAAATTACTACTGCGTTTTTCAATGATAAATCTACACGCAGAGCGAGACATTAAGAAGCAGTCGATACATCTTTACATTTAGACGGCTTGTTCAGGTCTCTCGATGTCCGCACAGCATACATCTCGTTGACGGCAGCCAAGGACCTCTCAAAAAGCTTAAGCTCATCGTCTGACTTCAAGTAGCCATGGGAGTAGCCGTCTTCATGATGATGTAACCCTTGGAGGTACTTTTCGATCACCTTCTGTCGGCCAGGAGGCTCACTCATCGTTGCATTCCGCGCTTTCAGAAGCGAAACAAAACAACGCACGCCGCGAATATAATAAGGGCGCAAACTTCTCCCTGACGTGGAATGAGCTGATCCGAACTGAGGCTCAGCACACCGACCGCGCCGCCAAACAGAGAGAGGGGAAAAAAAAAAGAAAATGGTGATACGTCATCGAGGCGAGGCCCCGTCATCAAGGCGAGGCTCCGCCCCTGCACGGATTTGTTGTGAAAACAGCCGCACCCGTCGAGAGCTGCCACGAGCAAGAAGGCCTGAATCCCAACATCAGATTCTACAGTTTTCTTTCACGAAGCGGAGCGTCGGGCGCGCTGGATAACTACATTACCCCACTACGAGCAGCACAGGTTTGAGAGTTAAATCTGCTCATCCTTGACCTCAAGCCAGCACGTTGAGGCAGCGCAGCAAGACAGTACGTATTGATTACAGCGCATCGATCTTCGAGCGTTGTCATTAAAAGCTACATCAAGCGAGCAGCACACGAGGTCGCGCTGTAGCGCGATTCGCACGTAGTACGTTACTGCGAGCTCGTATGCATTGCATCGGTTATTTATCAGTTGATAAAGGGACAGATGACCGCTACTACAGCGCAGGCATAACTACTTGTCTAGTGGCATGCAGTCAACGAAGATTGCAGGAGGCCCGCCGTTTCACAACATGCTGAAAGACCGCATGCCGTCGCGGTGCGTACGATCATGCGCTCGAGCAGTTCGTACATCGCGGCAAGCTGACAGACCGCTGCCATCGCGGCGCGTACCGTCGTGCGCTCGAATAATTTCGTACACATGATGTCTGCTTATCGCTGCTGTGAATTCATTTACAGCAAGCATGCGTCTGAATCTAGCAGCGTGCAAACCTTACCTGAAGTTCAACTTCGTACGCGACTGGCTTCACTTGCTATTGACAGCGCGCTAAAACTTCGCCGCCTATTTCTTGAATGGCGTACACGTACCCGGGTTGCATAATTTCTTGCCTTTACGCAATATGCCACCCCTGCAAAAATCTTCGGGGCCCGATATTCGCTGCAGGCCGTGGTACAACACAACCGAAAGTGGCGGGTCCATATTGTAAACGTGCTTTCCGAAGCAGACGACCGAGGTTGGTACTACCCAGTTCAGGACAGAGGGCGCTCTTTAGCACCATTTTCGCAGAAAAGACGTTCCACATCCGCCCATAGGTTTATTAGTGGTGGCGCTGGCTAACACTCCCAGAGCGAGTTCTAGTTGTAAAACATAAATACCCCAGAAAGTGGATGGGAAAACGGCTTCGCGGTAGCTCAATGGTGAGAGCATCGCACGCGTAATGTGAAGACGTGGGTTCGTTCCCCACCTGCGGGCAGTTGTTTTTTCATCCGTTTTCATTTCTCATAATTTATCATTTCTTTAATTCACTTAGTAAGTAGAAGTAATTTCCCTTATTTTGTCCTTGCATGGTGTCATTGTTTGTTGGCTTCTTACGAAATAATGAATAAAAATCGGGCCCCTCGGTCCCCTTTCTTCTCGTTCATTACATAACGAGGGCTCGAATCCGGCAACATTGATGCCTTCAGGTAGCATATGTGGGTTTATTGACCAGTTGCCTTCAGCCAAAATTATCCCGTACTCGTGACACCTGTGGCAGAAAGGATGTTCATCCGCCGTTAGGTTTGTGAGTGGTGGCACTGGCTAACACTCCCAGGGTTAGTTCTAGATGTAAATACGTAAATACCTCAGAAAGTGGATGGCGAAATGGCGCCGCGGTAGCTCAATGGTAAGATCATCGCGCGCTTAATGCGGAGACGTGGGATCATTCCCCGCCTGCGGCCAGTTGTTTTTTCATTAATTTCCAATTATTTACCATTTCTTTAATTCAATTAGTAAGTACAAGTAATTTCCCCTATGCTGTCCTTGATGTCATTGTTTGTTGGCTTTTTAAATATATATATATATATATATATATATATATATATCGCTATATATATATATATATATATATATATATATATATATATATATATATATATATATATTGTAAAGGAGAGACACAGAGACAGCACCCGTTCCGGGGCCGGCTGTTCTATTCTGCTGCGTCGTCCTCTCTCTCTCCTCGTTCGCCCCCTAGCGCCCGGTGTCCGAGTGCCCGAGCCCAAGTGCATCTCTTCATCTTTACACTCGGCCACGCTGCAAGTTTCCGGCATGGCTTGCAAACACGCCATTTAACATGGAGGCAGTCCGAGCGCCTCTTTGTCTTCATGAGATACCTTACACTCGGCCACGCTGCGGCTTGCCACGCTGCGGCTTGCCACGCTGTGGCTTGCCACGCTGTGGCTTTACACGCTGCCGAAGATGGTTCTGGCGGCTGTCAGGGTGCGCGGGTGGTGAGAACCATGGTCGACAAGAGTGCGAAATTGTCGTCATTGAGCCATCCAGTGCATGCACTACCAGCTTCTCTGGCGGCCGGCACTGAGTGCTGCGCTCTGGTTGCTGGTCTCGGAGATGATTAGCCCGTCGCTCTTGAAAAAAAAAAACAGCAAGGACATTATTGACGCCAAACCACAGTTTGTAGCACTGAACGTGGATGGTCGCATTGATCGCGTTCGGTCGCAACGCATCTGTGTGCGCGGCTTCTTAATTGAGGAGGTGAACATCTGTGCACGTATGCGACGCAACTTGCGCTTTTGCAGAGTTGCCACTGATGGAACAAGGCCTCCTCAAGGTGCTCGATGCCACGTTGTGTGCAGTTGATCTGTCCAAGTTCGAGGCCGGGATATTAGGTGGATCTAGCGGAAGCGGGATAGTAGCGGAAGCTGCAGGTGCGGCCGGCGTTTCCCACTAATTTGGGTGGAGCCGACGGCGTCACCGGGTGAGACGGCACTTTCATGTGCACATCCGACGGCGAGCTTGGAGGCCGCGTCACCGACTGCTGTGGATGGCATGTTATCTCGGGCTCTGGCAGTGATGGTGTGGTGCCTGATGCCGAAGCAGAGTCCGAGACCCGCGGTGGAAGAAGTAGCTGGCATCCGGGGTCTACAGCAGGGCAGGCCGTGACCCCATATGTCAAAACCTTGTCGGCAGCGGCGATTTGGTGTTGCTCCCGAGCTTCGTGGGGCTGCAGTCACAGAATCTCAGCTGGCGTAGACGACCATGTTAAAGTAGGAAAGGTGGTCGCCATGCGCTTCCCACCGTCTTCGGTAGAGCCGACGGCGACTCCCGATGAGCCGGTGTCTGCGGCGGACCTCTCTGCCTGAGGGCTGCTGCAGGGCACATCTGCCACAGCGTGGAAGCGGTAGCTCGCAGGAGCGCCATGCGCAGAAATGGGCTGGTCGAACTCAGCGCAGGCTCAAGGATGCCGGCCGAAAGCAGCTATCAGCGTTGCGCTCCATTCAGGCCAGGACCACTGCTTGACGCCTTCGTATGTGCCCCATGCCTTTGCGGCACCGAAAAGTCGTTTGGCTGCAACCAGCCATCTTTTGTGGTCTGGCCAAGCATGCCGATCACGGTGTAAAAAAGGAAGGTGATCCGACGGCGGCGCGAGGCGCGGCCACTTAGTGTGACTCTACGCACGCCGCTGCCGCAAGGGGCAGCACCTGTTCTGGGGGCCACTTTTTCGCTCGCTTTGCTGTCGCTTTTATGGGCACGCGCGGCAGAAGTGCTTTATTTCGATGAATATATGTTGTTCGCCTGCTTAAATTGACTCTGCTTGGTTGGAGGAACGTCCCTTTATACTTCTGCCGACATTCCGATTGACACCGACGCCGCGAGCAGCGGTAAGCGCAGCGCGCCGTCTGATCGAGCAGACGACGCGTCTCTCTCGTGTTCGAAATGGCGGTATTTTGACTGTAAGTGGCATGAAACCTTCTACCTGCTCAGGATTTGGCGTCTAAATAACGAAAAATTGCATATCTTTGGGTATGGGTGTTTAAATGCTGACGGAGGTCGTAAATTATCCACTGTTGTGCCGCTTCTCCAAGGCCTCCTGAACACGTGCTGCCCCTAGCGGCGGCGCTCACTTCCGGTCACACGAAGTGGCCGCTCTCTTGCCCCAGCGCGGGCGCGCTGTCGGAACACCTATCTTCTTACACCGTGATGCCGATCACCCAAGGCATTGATGGTGTGAAGCCAAAGGATCACGTCATCTTGAAAGCCGCGAAAAGGCGGTATTTTTACGTAAGACGGCTGCTGGAAGTCGCAGCAGCTCAATTCCGCCAGGCTACCTGTCCAGCTGCCCGAGGAACCAGGGCCGGTATCCACAGACAGTGCGGTCGTTGTGGTAGTCGCGGCAGCCGGTTCTACCACCAAGGAAGCATGGATGGCATACCTTGGTGGCTGAGGAGTCGAAGTAGTTCTCGTGATGAATATTCTCGTCAAGGGAAGCGTGTACGGCGTTCCCAGGCAGGACAGGTCCAAGACGGTGGGGCCGAAGCGCTGTCTCAGTGTGACGTCCAACGGCGCAACCACGACGGATGCGAAGGTGTTCGTCAAAAGCGCGCTAGCTGGTGATTCAGCTTGGCGGTGGCTTGGACGAGGTCACCGGTAGAGTCGTGCCCTAGAGCTACCGAGGAGGCTTGGACGCCGTCCCCGGATGGTGCGGTGGGTGCTTGCAACGGTGGTAGGGTGGCCGGCTCCATAACCGAGGAAGCGTGGACGGCACCCTTGCTGGCTCAGATTGCGATGATGTCATGGGGCAGTGATCCAGACCACGGGAAGTGTGGACGGCGTTCCCTGGCCGCAGGAGGCACCCACGATGGCGAGTATCCATGTCCAAGGCAGCGTGAACAGCATGCCTTGGGCCCTTAGAGATCCAGGTAGCCCCAGGTGCGGCATCCATGACAAGAGAAGCGCAGTGTTGCCAGGTTTGGCTATATATAGCCAAATTGGGCTACGGGAAAAATTTTTTGGCATCGACTTGGACGAGTTGGCTATGTGGCTATATTTGGGCTACTGAAAATCTGTGACTTGGCTGTGTTTGGGCTATAAGTGGCGCCCTTATCCACCCTCCAAAGGTGGCTCTGATCGGGTAGAAGCAAATCTCGAAGGCTGTGTTTTAGCTGGCTCAGCCGGCCGCGCGGCTGTGCGTGTGTGCGTGTGTGAAATGATCCCCCCCCCCCCCAGCCTTTCCTTCCCTCTCTGCGCCATTGTCTGAGCCGGTGGCTTTGATATTTAATGCACTTAAATTTACACCCTGCTTGACAGTTAGGCACACGATCCCCTGGCATCGGGATGAACCTGGGAATAGTGGGTTTCTCACAGTACACTGTACTAACGTGGCTATGCTTAAGAAGGGAGAGCAATAACATAGAGTCGGGGCCATCGGGCGATCATGGCGCTGACATGAAAGAAGGGAAGCACGGGTGGATGACACGCTCCAGTGTGTTCATGGCCATGTCTTCCGGATGAAGTATCGCGCCGGGCACAGCTTTCGACTTATACTCCACGTTTCTGGCGCGAAGCTTTACTGCCATTTTCCTTTTCCTGCTAGATGAATTTTTCTTGGTGCTTAGATTCGAGATTCATTTCGATAGGTTGGGCGTAAGATGGGATCTTCCTCAGAGAGGACAATCCAAACATTGGGAAGTGGGCCAAGTATACGAGAACGTATAAAAACGAATGGGAGCAAGACCCCGAGCCAAAGGTGGGTTCTGGTGCTTTTACTTCTAGATGATTTGCCCGTAACGTCATGGATGCAGATACTCCTTCTGCTAATATCGAAACACGTTTGCCACGATGACATCAGTGCACCACGTCACATGAACTTCACCCACCGTGTTAGCTTAGCTTGTGAGGTGTCGTGCTGCTGGATCGAGGACGCGGGTTTGATTCCCGGCCACGGCGGCCGCATTTCGATCAAGGCAAAATGCAGGAACACCCGTGTACTTCGGTGTACGTTAAAGAACCCGAGGTGGCCAAAATTAATCCGGAGTCCCCCACTGCGTCATGCCTCCCAATAATATCGTGGTTTTGGCACGTAAAACCCCAGCAATTATTAGAGTATTAGAATAGGAGCCTCAAACGTATTGGGGCCCCAAAGAAATAGCGTCGAAGTCACTGCACATGCGCAAGACGGGAACTGTGTTTGGGTTTTGCGTTGGGCACGCTATTTAATCGATTTAGCGGGAGCCCCAAATACTGCCCCAAAACCTTTCATCAACTAAGCGACGGCACTAACCTAGCACAAAACTGGGTTCGATTCGTGGTAATGCGTGATGTTCGTAAGCTAGAAGAAGTGATTGCGGTTATCGTTTTCTCTCAACTAACATGTGCAATGAAGATTGATTCATTATACGCCCATGATTCCGAATTCAATTGTAGACTTCATGGCTCGTAGGCCTATCACGGATTGACTTGGCTGGGTGAAGGTGCGTAAAGTTGGTTACTCAAAACTAAGCGCAACAAGTTGCATGCTGCTAATAGAACAATTTCTAAATTGTAATTAAAGGCGAAAACACGAAAGTCTAAATTACTTTTCTTATCATAAAATGGTATATTTTATATTCATATTTGTAACAGCTTTTCTTTGACGCCGTGGTGACGCGGCAAACGCAACACGGTATCCGCAAGCGTAACACGCCTATTCCAAAACTCTTCATTCCTGCATGCTCCAACGCTAACACCCGCAAAGCTCTTTGGGGCCCCAAACTTTAGGGGTCCCTATTCTAAAACTTTATTATTCGTCA
This sequence comes from Dermacentor silvarum, assembly GCF_013339745.2. Lineage (NCBI taxonomy): Eukaryota > Metazoa > Arthropoda > Arachnida > Ixodida > Ixodidae > Dermacentor > Dermacentor silvarum. The sequence goes on from NC_051156.1 coordinate 104,527,379, forward strand.
ACATGGTTTGCTTTTTGACAGTAACTGGTTTTCACAGCATTACCACTGTTATCAATTTGTTGTTTACCATTGCTCTTTGTGCGCCGTCGCGGCGCTTACAATTTCGAGCGAGTTAGTTCGGGACGTGCTCGTCGCCGTAAACGACTGCGCACTTCTTACACTAGTGTGCCGGTTTGCGCAGTAATCTTTTAAAGCTTCGTTTACACCGATTCAGACAGTGAGTGGCATCTGTTGCCTGCCCCTTTTCTTAACGCATGTTCTTGGCGTGCTAGAGACCTAAGATGGCGGGCAGGTTGATGTAAATTGACACTATATAGGTAGTGTGTGTCCCAGCTAATCCGGGCCAAGCTAATTCAAAAACAAAGACGGAAAAAGGAGAAAACAAGATAGGACAATGAGACAAATAACGCGAGATATCATAGCGCGAAAGACTTGTTTTAGCTCATCAAAAAAGAAGCCGTGAGCACGTCGCCGTCGCAGATCGCTGGACTGCTGAACTTCTACGCCGTAGGCAGAGAGAAGAGAGAATAAAACATTTATTTTGAAAATTAATAGTCGTTTTGTGGTCGGACCTCCTAGTCCGGAAGACCATTGGCTTTTGCCGCCATCCGGGCTCGGTTGACCAGGGCTTGTTGCTGTTCTGGGTCCGAGCTGGACAGGGCCGCCTCCCACTCTACTGTCGTCGGATTAAGATTGGCCGATATTTGCGGATTCTGTTGGCACGCCCAGATCATGTGGTATAACGTGGCTGTCTGGGGACAGAATTTCCATTGCGGATTGTATGTCATAGAATCTATCTTTGATAATACATAAGGCAGAATACTGTGAGAGATCGATGACGCTGAACATTATTTTGTGTTCACGACAGCTAAAAAACAGAGTTCGTTGTTAATATTACTGTAAATTACTAAAAATATTAACTTAGTACTATCTGTCATAAAATAAAATCACTGATTCGCTCTCTGCAGCGATTCGCTCGCTGGAACTTAAGAGCTTCCGGGGCCTACCAAAAAGTGTTCTGGGCAAGCATTATGTCGCTGTTGTTGATGTAAAGGGCCGACCGTCACGGCGGCACGGACATTTTGTTACGGCGGATTGTGCAAAAAAGGGATTGACGTAGTCGTGTGTGAAAATGTATACACAAATGAAATTGCAAATAAAAATGGCTATATTTGGCTACGAAATATTTTGCACTTTTTTTTCGATTTGGCTACATTTGGGCTGCAACTTCTCTAGCTTTTGGCTACGCCACCTCGTCAGACCTGGCAACACCGGGGAAGCGTTGACGGCGTTCCCTCGCCAGAAGGACCCTGGACGGTGAGATGCCGGAGGACGCAAGGCCTCCGCAGCACGGGGCTGAAGGCTGGAGCGCCTTAAGACTGGGCTTTCGTCGGCTGAGCCATTGTAAAGGACAAAACAAACAGAAACAGCGCCCGTTGTTGTTGTTGTTGTTGTTGTTGTTGTTGTTGTTGTTGTTGTTGTTGTTGTTGTTGTTGTCGTCGTCGTCGTCGTCGTCGTCGTCGTCGTCGTTGTCGTCGTTGTCGTTGTCGCTGTTGTTGTTGTCGTTGTTGTTGTTGTTGTTGTTGTTGTTGTTGTTGTTGTTGTTGTTGTTGTTGTTGTTGTTGTTGTTGTTGTTGTTGTTGTTGTTGTTGTTGTTGTCTCAAAACATGGCTCGTACCCACGACCACACTGGATAAAATAAAACATACACCCAACAACGAACTAAAGGGGTAAAGGCAAACAATCAAAATTAAGATTTTAGCAACTAACTCCTAACACAGATTTCGAGAGGGCCTATACATAAACTAACTAAAGAAAAAATTAAGAGAAACCTAACTACAAAAATAAACATAAAATAACATGTCCCCCGGTCGGTACCCTAGCAGCGTAACCTTCCGGATGCTTCAATGAATTTGGGCACAGCAGTGATCATCGAACCCTAACTTGTGCCTAATTGACAGGCCCCAAAAGACAAAATGTTTGGTATTGCAAGTGCCGAACCCAGATTACTACTTAGAAATATTAGAAACATATTCTACGGAGGGAGGAGAAGCGGTGGCAAGAAAGAAATACATGGTCAATAGTTTCTGGTTGATTACAAAATGAGCATAGATCAGTGATTGATAAACCAGATCTGCAAGGACAAAAATTTAGGCGGGGAACTCTGCAGCGGCAATTTCACAGCGTCACCTCACATTGGCATGAAAGGCATTTGCTCGTGTTCCACCGAAATTTTAAATGTCGAAAATCGTCTGAGGAAAATATGGACGATGCATTGCAATTCAGCAACAAAAGGCGTTTGAATCTATCTCCTGTTATAAAAGAGAAATCAGGAAGAACATTTATGACCGGACCATTTAGTGATGTCGAAGCGAGTGAGTCAGCTGATTCATTTAAAAAGATTCCACTATGTCCGGGGACCCAGACAAAGCGGACTTCAGATAAATTTTCCGGGGCAAGAGTCGAAATTATACTCAGCAGGTGTGACTGATTATTGGAAGTTAAATGTGTACAGACCGAAAGCGCATCTGTAACCACTATTACTTCAGAATTCTGTGAACCCAATTTTCGGATGGCCAGAATAACTGCCAGAAATTCTGCAAGAAATATTGGAGTGTAATCAGCGAGACGGAGAGCAAAAGACCAGTTGAGTTGATTCGAAAGATGCCAACACCAGCCTTCTCTAAATTTTGTGATGCGTCCGTAGAAATAACCAAATGAGACGGAAATTGACTAAGATGGTCTTGAAGGAGACCTTCAAGTATGCGCGCAGGGAAGTTTCGCGTGTTTTGAGAAAATATCATCAAAAGTCAGTTTTACCTTGCACAAATTAGATTTTGGAGAAATCAGGTGCGGTAGACTAACTTGAAGTTTTGATAACAGCGATTGAACAAAAATAACTTGTGGCTGTCGGTAACGCCGCCAACCTGTTCTGAAAAATGGTTCGGGAGAATTGATGAAAACGGGCTGCAAATGGGAGAGGGATGTATCATAAAGCTTCAGGAAAGTCAGGACAGTAAGTTGCTTAAATCTGGAATCAAGTGGAATAATTTCGGACTCCAGATAAAGCGCAATATTAGCCACAAAACTTAGCAGCCCGAGGCAGAGACGTAGCGCTTGCCTTTCCTGTAGAATGAAAGGTCTTAGCTTGTATGCTGCACATTCCTGAAAAAAGAACACAACCAAATTCTAGAATGGGGCGGACGTAAAGCTTATAAATCATCAGCAACGTAGTTCTACGCATCCCTGTGTTTTTATTACTGAACCGGCGCAACAATGCCAGTGCACGTTCTCCTTCATTAGCATTTGCTTCTATTTGCTGCTGCCAGTTTAGCTTACCATCATAAGTTATCCCTAAGTACTTCAAAGTTGGAACTTGCGGTATCGGCTGATTCCGATAATGAAGTGAAATAAAAACAGGATTTGACAATGGAAACACCAGTAGAGTGCATTTCTTTACGTTAAGCGAAAAAGACAGGCCTTCCAGCCAGGACTCGGGTTCAGAGAAATAAGATTGCAAAATTTGGTATAACGTATTAATATCCCGTGATGATGAGAAAAATGCAATGTCATCAGCATAGAGATAGTCCGGGGCCGGCTGTTCGTCGTCCTCTCTCCTCGTTCGCCCCCTAGCGCCCGGTGTCCGAGCGCCCGAGCCCAAGTGCGTCTCTTCATCTTTAAAAAAAATATATATATATATATATATATATATATATATATATGCGTGTTTGTGTATACGTCACCCTCAATGTCGCCATAACCGTCCACAAACATATAAACCGCTTTTTTGTTGTTGTTTCTTCCCTCCACCGCAATGGGAAGAAACAACAAAAGAGCTGTCACTTTATAAAATTGAGGGGTTTCACATGTCCAGGAGTGTTGTCAGAGTTTAGACAATTTTCGAATAGCAACGTCGAGGGGCTACTTCCTACTATTCTAATAACAGACGCATTTATGGCCCTTGGTGCTAACTTTACTGTTGCTTTATAGCAGCGTTTTTGTCAATACCAAAACACTGCTTTAACGCAGCACTAAATGCCGACTAAGTGTCAAAAAGACGTATTTTATTAGAAAGAAGTACACTATCGACGTTGGTAATGAAAACCTGTTGAAACTACGTCGATCTGCTGAAATACATTTTTTTTTGGCAGTGCTGCCCATTGAGTCACGCTGGGAACTCGTCCGAAATTCCTGGGTGATGCTCAGGCTAATGTTTTCACCAGCGGCCCGGTTATACAAGATCATGGCACTGCACAGAAATGGCGTGAACTGGTGTGCAAAGTTAAAGGCGAATAAAATGTATGTACTCTTTTTGTCTGTGCCAAATGTAACGGCGTACACATTTAATTTACGCAACCATTAGCCCACAGTGCGCCTACATTTCTTCAGCTTGTCACAATGGTACATAACTACATCCCTAATAAAACTAAGTAATTGACGCTGTACGGATTTACAAAAAGAAAGAGTACGAAGAGGCGGCAGCATGTCATATCTCAGCCCACGCTGATCTCGCGCTATGTTCAGTGTCCACCACGCACACACTCGTGTGCGCACATGTACAGTTCTGCAAACACAAGTTCTCGCTGGAAAACTCAGTTCGTGAGGTATACAGTTCTACGCCTCTGTCGTTTGCAGACAGATTCTCTACCAGCAGCTATTTAGCTTCACGTGGATAAGTATCGCAATCGTAAGAAAGGCACAAATACGTATACGTCCTTCGAGTAAGCGGCGCTACATGCCGCAAACATTTCAACCAAAAAAACACTTGCCGGAAAACACAGCATGCCCACTCTGAACGAGTAGAGAAGCTGCAACGTTGTAGTGTTGCTTTACACTCGGAGTTCCTAACAGATACACGTATATAAGGCCCTTTCCCACAAAGCTTATACGGAGACGAAAACAGGTGAGTGATCTTTATACACAATGTACGCCTTAGCGAAATGAAAAATTGGTCAATTCACTCCATCTAGACACCCGGACGAGAAAGAAAAATAGAGTACTTAAGGAAATGCCCCTTTTCCCTCCACCCCCTTACCAGTCACCCTTTTATTTCGTGTGTCTGCGCCCATTGAAATTTACATGCACGCAGCCTGTCCCGGGGCGTCGCAAAGCCTGCCTGGACAAACGGCAGTGCTTTCAGCGCGAGGGAGACTGCATGGACGAGCTTAGCGCCTGCTTGTCCAGCAGCGCTGCTTGCACGGTGCTCATACGCCTGCCCTTCCTCCTCCTCTTGCGTTTAGGCACCAGCGTGGTCTGCATGACGTCCAAGAGGTCCCTGCGCTTGCCGTCCATGTTGGTTATGGCCGCGTCGGCAGTGCCTCTGACGGCCGTCTCGGGCAAGCTGAGGAGCGCCAGCAGGCCTCCGAAGACCGCTACCGCCAGGACCGCAAAGCCGGCGTCCTCCCGGCCGACGTCCTGCAGAAGGGAGAGCGCCGAAGCGAACACGGCGCCGACGCGGCCGCACGTGTAGGCGCCACACATAACCGCGCTGCGCACCGACGAAGGGAACAGCTCGGCCATGTACAGGTAGTTGGTGGGAATCAGGGCGCTCGCCAGGCACTTGGCCGCAATGGCGAGCGCGTAGGCGACCTCGTGTGGTTGGGCGTACGTGGCGATGCCGTAGAGTCCCGAAATTCCGCCGAGAAGCGTGAAGAGCAGGAGCATGAACTGCAGGCGTCCCAGGGTGTTGAGGGCCATGTACATGGCCAGGTAGGTGGGTGCCAGGGCCGCTACGGAGATGACGCGCACCACCAGATTGCTGCTCCCGCCGAGTAGGCGGCTCCAGGTGAGCGAGTAGTAGGCCATCACGGCGGTGAACGTGGTGACGAAAACCGCAGCGGCCCTGCCGCGCAGCGATCCGGGGACCAGCAGCGCTGTGGGCGCCACCGGCGAGTACGGCACGCTCGCCTTGTTCATCTCGAACTTGATCCGGTCGAGGGAGTACTTGGCGTGGACGCGAGGCACGCCATTCGCCTTGGCGGCGGTGTAGATGACTTCCTCGGCCTCTTTCAGCCTGGACATTGAGAGCAGCCACATGGGCGACTCGTGCACGGCGAACGTGGCTGAGAGGAGCAGCAGGGTGGGCGCCACGACGAGCAGCTGGAGCGGAAACCAGCCGATGCGGACGGCGGTGACGACGACGAACAGCATCTCGACTAACAGGACGCCCAGGGAGCTGCCGAGGCCCGTGTAGAAGGTGCGATACTGGAGCGGCGCCACCTCGAACATCAGGATCACCGTGACGATGTGAACGGTGCTGGCGCAGGCAGAGTTGACGAATATGAGTGCCAGGTAGAGGGGAAAGGCCTCGGCCAAGCAGCTGGCGATGGCTGTCATCATGAGCACGAACGAGGCAACGATGATTACTGGCTTGCGACCCTCGGTGTCGGCCAGGTAGCCCATGAACGGGACCACTATGAGCGCGCCGCTCATGAAGACGCCGTTGCCCAGGGACAGGAGCCAGCTGCGTTGGCAAACGAGGTTCCAGTAGCTGCGGGCGCTCCTGTGCGCCTCGACATCGTCGTAGTCCCAGGAATCGCACAGGGCAGACTCCGTGTCGTTGGAGGTGGCGCCGGGTCGCACGTACACTCGGCACTGGCTGAAGCGGCCCGCTTCGTCGGCAGGTATGCCGACGTTCTTCCAGTGGGCGGCCGACATCCCGGCGAACTCGGGCGGCGGCTTGCACCAGTGGTCAACTGGGTCCGTGATGAGCGCTAGGACGTGGCTGTGGCACAGAAGCACCGTGTGCGCCACGATGGTGAAACCGAAGATGATCCTCTGGAAGTCGCCGTGCCCGATGACGTTGGCGCCCTGTTGCACCTCTTCGCGGTCCACGTCGGTGACAATGCAGAGCGAGCCGCTGCCCAGCGTGCGGACCGTTGATGTGCGATCCAAAGCGTTGTTCCGGTTGTCTGCGCTTTTGGTGGACAACGCCGCCGGGGATCCTGCGGACTTTTGCGCCATCTACAAGTTCCGGCGGGAGTCGCGTATACGTGGGCGGCTGGAAAATCGTGCAGGATGAAACTCGGCAAATGGGCGTCGCCTCCGAACGAAGCCAGCGCAAGCGCACGCTACGCACGGTGATCTACTTCTTCTGTTTCTTCTTCTATGAGCGCAGGCGAGAGCGATATGTTTATTTGTACCATGGAAAAAATTATGCAGACCCAACGCAGGTCTTGTAGCCCTTGTGTAGCCCTTGAGTTCTCGTAAGTGGTTTAGTGCTGTAAGACTAAAGGCGACGCATTACAGTATATTCAACGTGTGATGCGATGCAATTTTTGTTTATGCACTGCACAGATCACAACTTTATTCTGATACAATGTTCATGTTTTTGCGTGACACCGTTCACACGTTATGTCGAAATACAAACAAGGAGTCCGTCGGATGCGAACGAAGATAGTGTGTGATGCTTGATTTTGTGTATGATATTTTTATTCTGCCGCCGTTTCATTACCTAAAAGAAAAGATTACTTGAAGATTCAATTCGCAAACTTTAACTCAATTTAACTGGTTTGGTCCTGCTCTCCTTCGGACGTTCAGATCTGGGTTTTAGCCACAAGGTCGTGTTTGTGGTTTCGTGCAAGCGACAAAGCGGTTACCATGCTGATCACAGTAGTTCTAAATTTCTTTCAGCCTAAATCATTCAGTGAACCGTTTTATTGTAATAATGCAAATAGCATTCTTTGTCTACTTCAGCAATTTGAGCATACCTATCTATATATCTATCTATCCACCCATCCTCTTGCCCAGTAGACCAAAATACCATTTGGGCCACTATAGGTACTACGTGCTCGCAGTCATGATGCAGTCGTGGGCGTTCTATCGTCGCCAATTCCAGCTTCGTGATCGGACTCTTGTCATGCCGTCGTCATAATGCCTTCTACGTCACACCCAGTGGCCCCATGGCAATTGTCTAATAGTTGTCTAATAGCTTGAACCACAAGATATGCGCCCGCGGTCGTGACGCCGTCGTGGTCATTCCATCGTAGTCACTCCAGCATCGTCGTTCAACTTTCGTTATGCCGTCGTCGTCATGACATCGTCGTCAATGTGTCGCTTTCATACAGCAGTTGTCGTGTATTTGTAATTGTCATACCAGCCTTGTGATACCATAACGGTGATTCTTTCGTCGTCCTTCTAACTTCGTGATCCGATAGAGTCTCGGTATGTCATCGTCTTCACGCTGCCGTCGTCACACAGTCTTCGTCATATTTTTGTCGTCATGCCGCCGTCTTCACGCTGTCGTTTTACCATCGTCACCGCCTCAGCGACGTCATCACATTGTCGTCATGCATGTAGTCTTCGTCATACCGCTTTCGTCGATTCATCAACGTCATTCCTTCTTCGTCATCCTATCGTAATTATGCTGTCGTCAACCAATCATGATTATACGCCGCCGTTGTCATGACATCATCGTCATTGCGTCGTCGTCAGATAGTTGCTAGTCAGATAGTTGATAGTCAGATATAGCTGAAGCAACGGAAGTCTCAGAATGATTGTTACAGATCTTAAAAACCTTGCAGGGACGCTTAAGCGTCGCCTTTAAGAGTGGAACGCGATAGTCTTGCGCTAGCTGATTCCAACTTGAGCTTCTAAACAACCTCATGTCATCAGCCCACCGAACTTTCTGCCGTCCTCGACTGTGCTTCCCTTCCCTTGGCATCCATTCTGTAACTCTAATGGTCCACCGGTTAGGTACCCTACGCATGACGCGGTCTGCCCAGCTCCCTTTCTATTTACAGCGCCGCTCTCTATGGTTAGGATCCCGGGATTTCTTCGTGGCGTAACGTCGACAGAAAACAATGGTGGGCCAATCCCGGCGGCAGTGCAGGGCAGCAATGGCTCATACCCCCGTAAGGTACAGGCTACAAGCAGGGACTCATCGCAACCAAAACGGGGATTGTGTGCGACTTTCCGCCTTGCAGAATTATGTTCTCTCGTATATTCAAATTACAATTAGACGCTATAATGTCTGTAGGTTGCGTGTAAGTCGTACTTTACGAACTTTCTGACGCATCCCAGACAACACACTGACATCCTTTGGATGTCCTTGGGATCTCCTGCTCAGGATGTATGGGATGTCCCTGGGATGTCCCATACAAATCCCCAAATCCTCCTAAATGAGACAAAAAACGACATCCACAGGATGTCCGTGAAATGTCCCCTCCAGGACATTCAGGGAGCATATTTGGATGTCCGCAGGATGTCCATTAAATGCCCCTTCCAGGACATTCTGGCATCGTATCTGGATGTTACATATTCCAGTTTCCAGAAATTACCAGTGCATGCAGCATTTAAAGGGCACATACCCACAAATAGAGAGAATTTTTTTTAAGTTGTACATTTATTGAAACATTTCTTGACTTTAATCGCCTTCAACGTACTCTCCTCGAGATGCAATGCACTTGTTTTTCTGCTTTTTCCCACGGCTGCAGGCTTCAGTGGATCTGTTTCGTCTTTGTATATTTACCAGATCTTGAAAACACAAGAAACAGAGCTGCGAGCACAGCAGAACACACATCTACCAACACAGCATCGAGCGTGTGGAAGTTCCCAACATCAAATGGGCCAACAATGAATCTTGCCCCCCCATGTTTCAATTTCAAGCCTGAAAGAAGAGCTTGAATATGCTTTCATGACGAACAACTTACAAAATAACTGAAGGCTATCATCCTGTAACGCTCCTATAACAGAATTGAGTAATGTAGAAAAAGCAATGACACAAGTGCAGCGCATCTTAAGTTTTCTGAAGACGGCTAAAGTTTATAAATGTTCAGACAGAAAAATTAATTTTTGAAACATTCTTAGTATTTTTGGATTTCTTGCTGTAAGTGTATGACTAATTTCATGTGAACAATGCAAAATAAGTTAGACAATATTTCACAACAGTTAAACTTTGGAGATGTATTTTTATTGCACACATCCCATGTATAAAATGAACACATATAATTAAAACATTCTCCTCACAGGAACTATTTATACAAAGTTTAAAATAATCATTTTATTTCTGCTCTGTTGTTTCCTGTGCTTAACTGAAATTTTGATTTCCTGAAACCTAATTTCTTTATTGGCGCACACAGCCTGCACAGCCTGCTTAACTCCCATCTAATAGTGCAGAATCAAAGTTGTATTTACTTGCTAAGGTGCTTCTGTGTATGTTGCTGTGCACTTTTTAAACATTGTACAATAGTGTGCCCAGTTGCACCAATAGTTAATTACTGTTAATTGTGCTCTCTTAGCTCTTAATTCCACACTACTATAGAAGAGTGTTAAGCAGGCAGCGCAGGCTGTGTGTAACAGTAAAGAAATTCAGTTTCAGGAAATAAGAATTTCAGTTAGGCACAGGAAACAACACATAAAAAAATGATGGAACTGAATGTGGCGAACATAACTAATAAGAAAAGAAGGAACGAAACACTGGTGAAAAAAGAAAACAAATGTTCATACAAGCAATGCAGAAAATCTGCAACCAGAAACTGACTTTTAGCAGGATCATACTTGACGTTGAAAACAATTATGTTTGTTGCGCAGCAAGCCGCTCGGCAGCATGGCGGAACCACGTCATGGCGGCCCTCTCGACATCCTTTAGCGTGGCATCTGGGTGTCTTGCGTCATTAGTCAATGTGCCTGCATGCATAAGCAAAATTATCCTTTCTATAAGTTTTGTACACCACACAGAACTTGGACCAATGTGATACTACACTAAAAAGACAAAACTAAATACACCACTAAACTCGGCAAAACATTATTAATAGGTGTATAAGCCATTTATATATTTTGCCAAAGAAAATCCATCTCGCTAGGCAATAAGGGGTCTATTCTGCCAAAGCAGCCAAAGTACAGTGGGTATACTGCTTGACATCAAATTAAAAAATAACTAAGTGATGTCAATATTGCTGCACGTAACTCACCACACATAAGCTTGCACAGATGCAGCTCGGAGAATTTTTTTTTCCCCTTCGCACCAAACCAGCTGAAGCTGATTGCAGCATTCCAGCTCAGGAGGGACTGTAGTATGCGTGTTGTTTTCTGTTTTGTTGAGTCCCCTCCTTGGACAGCCATGTGCTTCTTCTGTTAAAAAGAAACAAACATACAGTACACATTGAAAGTTTGCAACCTAAATGATGCCTTGGTAATAGAGAAGTGCAAACTGGCTTCTAGTATTATACCCCTGTCACACGGCACATGTAATGTCATTTGTAGTAAATGACATTCATACCGAATGTCATTGCCGTCTTGGGTTCCCGGTCTACACGGGTAAACAAAATGGCATTCGCAATTGATGGCAATGTTTATCGGCAGGCTGCTATGATAACGAAACCCTACAAATCGTGCTTCTTGTTTACATCTTTTCACTATATTGTTAAGAATACAATGGTAAAAATTGGATGGTTATCTGAAAATATATTACATTTCGTTTTAACTTAGCTATTTTGTAATTTTTTGCCAAGCCACTGTCGTCGAGAGTACACAAGTCGCGCGTGAATGAGTTCGGGAAACTCATTCAACGGGCGAATGCCATTAGCAGTGAATGTCATTCACTATGCCCGTGTAGAAGCAACAAAAATGGCATTAACACGTAATCTCATTCGCTGCGAATGCCATTACATGTGCCGTGTGACAGGGGTATTACTTAAATTGTTTAAAATTGTCAAACAGTTGTATGCAAAATTGTAAAGCATGCCATGAATCAGACTTAGTGTCATAAGTAACATCAGCGTCAATCTGTCGTGTAACTACAGCACATTGTAGTTACAAGGCAGGCAACTTCACACTGAGTCTAGGTCATGAAGCAACATGATTAGGGAGTGGTGGCCTAATTAAAATTCGTTTAGCCATAAAATTGGCAAGATTACAAAAATAGACGAGGCGGAGACATTACCATCTGATGTTGAGCTTGTTTGTCTGTCTGTAGTTTTTTCTCATAGTCGAGCACGTCTGCCACATCCGAAAAAGGCAACTCTGGGAGGTGACAAGGGTGCGACGGAGCACTGTCTGCATTGCTGAGCAGCTCATTAAGATATTGTGAATGGGCCTGCTGGGTCTGCTTAATACCATTCAGTATTTGTAATATCCTTTCCATGAAGGCTGAAAAAGAAAATTATTGTCGTTAGTATTATGTGGATTTTCAGTTCAGCGCTATTTGCAGGATGAGAAACTACTGCATGTATTCGAATATAGGTAGACCCTTTTTCGAAAATCTTACCCAAAATTAGTCATCAACCATATTTGGGAACAAGGCTAGCCAAGTTTAATGATTTGAAAAAGTAGAGAGGTCGGCCGGAAAACAGAACATCTGGCCTGCTACTTTACGTGAGGGAAGGGGAAGAGGGGAAGAAAGAGGGTCACAATGGAGGATGACAATGGGAGGAACGAGGTGAAAGGACACATTGCATAAATATTATCAGAATCGTGAGTTCAGGCCCGTGTCGCCTAAGGCTAGCCAAAGTACCAAGCCAATCGAGTTCCTCAATTGCGCCTACCACATGGCCAGTCTCGAGATTATCCAGACTGGCTTGAAAGAAAGCTGCATGTCCAACACACTCGACGGCACACGAACGGCGTCATTTGGGGTGCCGAAGATGCCTGTGAAGCGTCCGTCGAGGTTGTCTTCTCTGCCATTTCAGACAGCGAGCTTGTGGCATCAACTAGCGAGATTTAGTAGCCGAGCATAAGGCAAATAATGGTGTGTCATGTTCAAAGTGCTTTGTTTTTCTAGAAAGATATAGCTCGATCTATATTCAACTTGTATTTTAAAATTTTTTCAGTGATTTCATTATACAGGGGTCAACTTTCATTTGTTCTTAACCTATTTTCGTAAATATATACGGTACTTGACGTGGCAATTGGAAAAAAATACAGTCATGAGCATTATTAAATGTACTACCAGCCATAGTTGTTGTAACACAAACAGCGAAGCCTCCATGTGCCTTCTTTACGGTTCTTGTCATCTAGCACTCGCCTTGTGATAAAAGCGCGAGCAAGGATTCACGATTTGTCCAATGCTGCAGCCATGCCACGTACCACAAATGCCTTTCTCAGTCACCACTTGCACGCTAGCAACCATTGTTGCTCGAATGATGGGGTACACTCATAAAGAAGGAATAAGCGATAAACTGCGGCACTGACTCATGGTGTCACTCCGTCACGACGACATTGAGAAAAGATAGTGCGCCAGTGGCAACACACAAAAGCCTTTCTTGCGTGCTGCATGGCTGCGGCATAGGGGTGGGTAATGAATACTCACACTCACGCTATTATCATGAAGCCAGAGCTAGGTGAGGTTAGACTGTATAGAAAGTATGTACTCTGCCTTTCGCATTTCAATTTATGCATATACATAGCACAAGTGAAAGGAACGTATTGTTCAATTACCGTCTTGAATGTATTGCTCAAGAGATGGAGCTCTCAGAACTTGCTGCTTATCATTTACACTGCAGAATTCAACAGAGAACATAGAGATTCTTCTTTATGCATGCTGAAGAGTAAAACGCAGATATAATATTAATGACTGGACAGCCAGCAAGATTGCAAGAAATTCTGAACCTGTGCTTGTTAGTATGGCTTCATGACAGAAAAACAGAATGACAAACGGGACGAGAAAGAGACAACTGGACTATCAAGAAGAGGGTGCTAAAACCAGGCATGTGTCCTTAAGGAAAACGAAACAAGAGCGTGTAATCTGTCACTCACAGAGATAGCCAATTTCTTTTTCGGTCAAGGCAACTATGCATCACTGTGCATTATAAAGGGCTTTCATGTGTCAGCTCGCTTCTTGCTGCAGTGGCTTAGCGGCTATGGTGTTGCGCTGCTAAGCTCGATGTCGCAATTAAGTTCCTGGCCCCCACGGATGAATTCCCATGGGGGACGGAATGCAAAAATGCTTGTGTGCCGTGCGTTGGGTGCACGTTGAAGAAGCCCAGGTGGTCACAATTATTCCGGAGCCCCCCATTACGGTGTGCCTAGCTCCTAATCATATCCTGCTATCGGCGTGTAAAACGGCAGAATGAAAATTTTTAGTCTCAGCTCACCACCAGTTGCACTGAACAACAAAAAAGTGGCTATATCCGTGACTGAATGATTGGACCCTTAATTATAATTGTAATATTGCCGTCGTGATGCCATAACGGTCATTCCCATCTTCGTCCTTCCAACTTCATCATCCCACTCTCGCCATGTTGTCATCACACAGTTCTTGACATACCATTGCCTCCATGCAATCATCATCACACTGTTGTTTTCCATCATCGCTTCAAACACGTCACCCTATTGTCGTGGACGTGCCATCGTCATCATACGGTTGTTGCTGTACTGTCTTCGTCACACCGCCATCACCATGCACTTGCATCATCCCATTGTCCTCGTGCCATAGTCATCACATTGTGATCATTATACCATAGTGATCATTTCAAAATTGTCATCTCCTTGTCGTCATGCTGTTGTCGTCACAATGCCTTAGTCGTTCCATCGACATCACTCTTTTTTTATCATTACATCATCGTCACAGTCTTCATTATGCCATCACGATCGTGGGCAACCTTGCCAGGCGAGTGCCATAGAAAAGCGAGCTGATACTGGAGACATCGTAAGTCGCCTATAGCCAAAGCAACGAAAGTCTCAGAATGGCCACTACAGATTTTAAATAAACGTGACTTCAGCAATACGATGTGCTGCTATATTGCTTGAATGCTTATCGCATTACCGTTAGCAGTCATCGTGAGATGGGTTCTGCCGTAACTTTTTCTGTCATGAAGCCAGCAAGATAACTCAATAACAAAGCTGATTTAGTGCTAAGGATATCACCTTCTGTTTTCAATATGTTATAAAGAAGAACAATCTAAGTGCTAATGGAATTACTCTCACACTTCTGGGCACATGTTATCACAAATGTCAATGGTACATGTAGATACAAAAAAATCATTTGCTTCAAGTAAATATGGAGTCAAAACAACACAAATCGGTCTTTGCAGAAAAAATACTGAAAACTTGGCCTTGGTAACATAAGCTCCAACAACAGTGAACCCTATTAACTATAACCATAAATAGAAGGTGGACGACATACCGAGCACTTGTGGGTCTGCGTGCAACCTTGTAGTTCCAGTCACACATGTGGATACTGGCCTGTACGATGAATCTGAATATAAACGACACCACAGGTTATGCTCTGCCTGACTAGTGCATTAAATGTCCAAAGGCAAAAATTGGATTCGGTGAACAAAACCAGCAAAAATTTATATTACATGCATGACATACCAAGAGGTTGCAACTCTGTGAAGCTGGCAACTTCAGCGTGGGGCGGAGGAGGCCTGCATAAAGCATCTGGAACAAAGATTTAAGAGGATAGTTAGATAGACAGGCTCAAATTGCCTGAAGTAGGGAACGAATGCTGATTGCAATAAAAAAAAGTAAATGTCAAGAACTACAGCAACATAACAAAAATAGCAACGTGACATCAGGATGACATACCAAGTACGTGTGGTTCCGTGTGTGGCCTTGTAACTCCAGCAAGGGACGCAGATACTGGTATATTCGATGAGCCTGAACATAAAACACGCCACAGTCATTTAAACATAATGTAATAAGCGCTAAAAAATGCGAAAGTGGAAACAATGAATGACAGCAACATAATGATGTATACCACATAAATGACATACCACGAGTTTGCAATTCTGTGAATGAGCTGGCAGCTTCCGACCTGTGCAAAGCATCTAAAACAAAGACGCCATGGTTTACGCTCAACCTCGCCGCAGAATGCATAAGCAAAAAGCAAACACCGAACTGCAGCAACATTAAGAACATATAACATTGCATATGAATTACATACCGAGCACATGTGTATTCGTGTGTGACCTTGTAGCTTCAGCAAGAGATGTGGATACTGGCCTGTATGCTGAACCTGAACGTAAAACAGACCATAGGTTATGCTCCATGTGACTATAAACTAGGACAGTGAATGACAGCAGCACAAAGATGTACATCACATGGATGACTAACCACGAGTTTGCAAGTCCGTGTATGAGCTAGGATATTCGGCGTGGGCAGCTACAGACCTGTGCAAGGCATCTGAAACAAACACACCACGGCTTACACTCTGGCAGCAGAATGCACAAGCAAACAAAAATCTAAATATACTACCTGAGACCAGCAAAATATTTATACTGCCAATAAATTGCATGCATAACATACAAAGCGTTTGTGTCGTGTCGTTATGTATTCCACTGACATTCATTCAAAAAAGGGTCGGTAGTCTTTAAGTGGTCTCAAATTTTGTACAAGAGGTGCAGAAGCTGGGAGTGAGGTGGGGAATGTGGGTGGGTGTTGTGTAAGTGTCCACTATGCGGACACTTACAGAATACACTCCCCCCCCCCAATCTTTACAATGCACCTGAATAATAATATGCAGTACTCCAGTGCACAACTGTTTGCAATATGGTATACAAAGTAACAAACTGCAATCACATATGTAAAGACATACCAGGCACTTGTGCTTCCATATACTGCCTTCTCTCGAAAGGCATAGATGATGGTCTGTACAGTACAGCTGAAACAGAAAGAGGCCACTACTTATGCTCCACCTGACCACAGAATGTACAAAAAGAAATAAAACGTTATGTGCCAACACAGAGGCATCATTTCATGGCTGGTGAGACAATAAAGAAGCTGCAGGAGAATAGTAGTTAGCTTAACCTAGTCCTGTAATTTTGCATTACGAACATTGTGCACCAGTTTGATAACAACTTTTCAGAGCGAAAGTCTTACATTAGAGTAGCTGTCTTCAAAGGGCAGCTTAACAACCTTGAAGGAAACATAATATGGTATTGTAATTTGCTGAGCCTATGGATGAAGCTTTCAGCAGTGTCACAGTCTTTAGCAGATACTGTAGTTCAGAAAATGGATTTGATCCTTGTGCTGGACCATATATGGAAAGTTAGGTCAACATAACTAGCTCTTAAGTTAGGAGCTGCAGGTGAAGTTAAAGATTAGCACAATGCTCCACAGTATGCATAAAGTGAAGACGCGATATGGTGCGACCAGTGGTCCCCAAAAAAAGTGTACAAGAAGGTTGATGAACTTTTGAGTATGACACCGCTTTAATTGCTACCACAGCATAAACGACAAAAAACAATTTAGGGTGGACCACTATTCTGGCCCGTATGCTTGGCAATTGTGCAGCGGGCACTGCAGCATAGGTAACAGCAACCTAACTAGAGTACAATGTAGCAATTACAATTTCTTGTAGCATGTGTGCATAACTCCTAGACATAGGCAAATAAACAGCTAAAGAATCTGAACGGCAGTAAAAGTCAACTTTCTCTAAAGGTTGAAATAAAGTGAAATTACCACGTAGACAATTATATAGCTTACGGTTAACCCAATTTCGTTCAGGCTAAACTTAGAAAGTCAGAGATGAAAACAGAGTCAAAATAGTGAAAGACATACCGGCCTGTGAACTTGGTTGAGAAGCCTCCGTGAGAGACGATGAACAGTCACGGATATCTGAAGTAAACGAGTGGTTACTATAAAGCATTGGAGTTGCTTCAGGCAGGTTACCTGTACAGTGTGAAAGCTGGTAAGACGGCTCTGCTGATGTTGGCTCATACCTGCCTAAAAGAAGGAAGAAAAAAGATTTAAAAAATTTTCATTCTACACACACCACACAAGGTTTGCTGTTTGCATAGCAGAGTAGGCGGTAACTCATTCGCGGAGTTGCTTTACAATATCGTTGAAATATGAATGCACATTTCTAATTAATAGCATGGTGACAACCTCAGCCTTACCTGTGGATAATGGTTGAGGTGGTGTCGGTGCCCTTGGTTGGACGTATTCATCACTGTCACCGTAGTCTGTGCTGCTGTTGTCCTCGTCATCTCCAAAACGCATCGCACGTTGCCGCTTCCTTTTGCCCCGTCCCAATTCTCTTTCACTGTTAGTGTCAGATGAGTACTGGAGGGAATTAAGCTTGTCTTGTGCCTTCTCATAGGTATCTGGAGGAAAAAAAGCTTTTTTACAACACAGAAATTGAGAATGTAAAAGGCAACCTTACTAGCCCAGCGTTTGACGATGCACTGCACTTCAATCCAGGACCCTGTTGGTTTAGCGCCTTGCATCGTTAGTTTTCGCCGTTTTCCAGGGTTTCTTTCTATTGGCCAAAATGTAGAGCGGTGGTCTTCTTTCAGCCATGACTTGTGAATGATGGCCAAGCTGTCCTCCTCTTCAGGAAAAGACACCACGACAAAGGGGTCACCTAACAACAAGTAATTATTTCAGTTATGAAAATCACCAGAATGCTTTTCTTTGTCATTTAACATGAAGCGAGAAAAGTTCCTAGAGTGCATGACCTTGGCGTGTCAAGCTAAACACACACATACACACACACACACACACACACACACAAAACAGTAGCAGAAATGTTTTGAAGAGCAGTCACTTTTGGTGCACGAATGGAAAGACTGCAAATTTTTTGCCAACTGGAAGCCTAACACACTTCGTTTTGATTTTTGAAACAGGCCAGAACTGCAGAGCAGAAGCTTGGGATGCCAGATGTATATTTAAGAGTGAGGAACTACATGGATACTTGTAAAGATCTTCCAACTTTTCATATTTTCTGCCAATTATTACAGGCTCGCAACCTTCAGAGAGTGCGATATTCTCCATCTTTACAATTGTGCCATCATCAAGCATGCTTGTGGAGTCCCTTTTGCCTAGTCTGAAGGTAACAGAATCAAATTCAAGGGCTTTGTACTGCGGCCCAATACATCCAGGTGGCAAAGGTCCCTCTTCGTGTCTTCCTTTCAGCTTTGCACGTTCTGCACCTATGAAAATGACATCCCAGCTGGATGGAGGTTGGGCTGAGCTACTAGGTGAAGGCTTGTTGAAAGAACGTTCTTCAAGAATGCGGTTGTGTAGCTGCTCCAGTGGCGTTTCGGGTTTTCGCACATACTTCTTCAGCTTACACATGTAGTTTTCGAATGGGAAAGCACTGTAGTTATCCAATGGCCCATAAACTTTAACATCATCTGCTACATGAATAAGCCCATGAATGTTGTGTGATACAGCATGCTTACCAAACAAGGTGATGTATACCTCAACAAAATGCCTCAGAAGCTTTCTGGAGTACTCCAAGTACTCGCTGCAATGCTGCGGGCTACAAAGCAGGCTGACAGCACAGTGCAACGTGATGAAGTTGTCTATTAGGCGCTGTGCAATGTGCGACTTTAAGACAACAGGGCCGGTGTACAGTAGAAACATGCGAAATTCTGTGGCCTTCCACCTATCAAGCTCTGACAAGCTTCGTGGCTTCCTGGACAATTCAGATGGTACAAAGTGCTTCATTTTTAAATTTGCTTCTGACACTGCATCTCTTGAATCTTTTCCTATACGGTATTTTTTTTCGCCTTTGATCCAAAGTAGCAGGAGCTTCCGTACCACGCCAAGACAGATTAAGTGCATGTAATCAAGTGGAACATGCTGAACAATGTCCATAGGCAATTCCAACAAAATGGTCTTCGTGGTGTGGTGCTCTTCTTGCTCTGCTCTGCGGAAACTGTTATTTGTCCTTAATGGCGCATCTAATTCAGGAAAGCACATTCGTCCTTGCTCAAAATCTCCCTCAGTCACACATTTGGAGCAGCTGAAGTAACCATTATGCCCTTTGATGCCAAGAACATATGACTTAGCAGGCGCGTCACAGATTAGTGCTCCTACCTGTACTGCAAACGTCTTGCCTCCTAGTGTCAGGCCTTCTTGGAGCACGCTTTTCAGGTCACACACGAATGGCTGCAAGAACACATTAGCCTGAGAGGGTTTGCACTCGCCAAAAAAGACACCGACTGGAAATGGTTCGCTTGGCTTGCAGTTTGACACACGACAAAGAATAGGCCAGAACTGACCTCGTGTGCTTTTTGTCAGTGGCAGTCCATCCACATTTACGTGGATAATAATAGGATCAGGCACGTGAACAACATGTCTGAGAGCTGAGTGAAGCCCTTCACGCAAGCCAAAATGACAATACTGACCAGAATCCATCAGTGTGACATTTGCCACTCTCGGTGTCGACAAAAGTGCCCTAGCGCTGTTTGGTAGCTTATGCAAGCAAGAATACGAGCGAAGAACCTTTAAAAGCTTTGTGACGACATCGTGAGGTACACTCGATTGTAAGCTCCATTGTCGCAGGTCTTCTTTCAATGATGTAATGTCCAGTTCTTTCAACAAAGTGCTTGTGCTAGAATCCGTTACGGCATCCTGCTGCGTAAGGCTTCTGTGGCGCCTGTCAAGCAAGTTTTCGGGTTCCACGGGCAAGCTGTGATCACTATGACTGCTGTCACCAGTCTGGTCCACATCGCAAACTTCCTGCGCCCCGCCACCAATGCCGCGACTCGCAACTTGGCCAAGCGAAAGGTTCGGAGATGGTTCGGGAACTTCCACTGGCCGAAAGGAGGCGGAAGCGACACCAGAAATATTCCCTGCGTTAATATGCTCGCCAGCAGCTGCCAATATTGCGTGCACATCGGCCTGCACGGCGTGGCTGATGCGACGGTAGGCAGTCGCTCTCGACATGGAAGCCATGTTGGCGCAACTATAGCGTACTGCTTGCCTGTGTTCTTCATTCAGATTCTCAATAGCTAGTAAATTGACGTGTGCCGTGTTGTTTACGCGAGTGACATTCAAAGTATATCACTGGACTGCACTTTAAAAACGGCAGTCTAACGCTACGAATGTGAAGGAATGAAAAGTGCAACGTTAACTTACTTTCGTATTCGCTTTCCATGGCGCGCTTCCCGCCAAGCGTAAGCTCTAAAGAAGGTGAAAAACAAGGCCATCACACGTATGTCCACATGCCCAACTGATTGAAAACAGTTAGCAAACGACAACACTTACCTTCGACCG
Organism: Dermacentor silvarum; assembly: GCF_013339745.2. Lineage (NCBI taxonomy): Eukaryota > Metazoa > Arthropoda > Arachnida > Ixodida > Ixodidae > Dermacentor > Dermacentor silvarum. Next base: position 104,548,265 of record NC_051156.1, read on the forward strand.
AAACGCAGATTGTATCCACGAGCCCAACTTCGAAAACACCGAGAAAGCGCGCGAAACCAGTGAAACCATGGGACCTATGCCTTGCCGCCTCTCGACCCCAATGGCACCCACCGAGAGAAGCCGTAGCCGCCTTGCCGTACATAATCAACATATAGGCATAATATAATAAAAAAGTAAAAAAAAACATCAGGTATTTTAAATACTAATAATAAAGATTTTGTTCTATATTGTTCTTATCTGCTGATTTAGAATTTTAGAATTGAATAAATTCAAAGAACTGAAACCGGAACTGGTCGCCGATTCTCAGAGAACTCGGCAAGCAGATAGCATGCACGCAGGTCTTTCACACGGACGGTACGTTTCACTTCGCAATAATGTTTCTCTACGTTTACCTTTTTCGTGCGCCATCGGAGCGTATAAGTACGTTGAACCAGTTTAGTGCGCAAGATTTAGGTATATAAATGTGGGAATAATTAACGTACGTAGCATGTCGCGCGATATTGTTGCAGTGCGCGCGTATTGCACTTGCTAATTGGCGCCCGCACGGCAGAATGCACATAGATAATTACAGTAAATAAAGGACATAATTAACGGAGGCGAGAACACAATTAATTGTGTTCTCGCCTCCGTAATGCGTGCAATTTGTGCAGAGCGCGTGAATGCGGGCACATACGTGTACTGGGATGAGTACATAAAATAATCGTTTTAAGCAATGTTCGCTCGAAATGTGCGTCATTCCACAAAGACAACTGAAATAAGCATATATATATACATATCTTGCATGCAGGATGCCCATTCATGTGCTATTCTGGGATGTTTAGTGGACATCCGTTAGCTGATGTCCATGGGACATCCATATGACTTCCTTTTTTGGACGTGGGACTTAAGTACTTCTTTGGGATGTCCCTAGGACATTTGGTGTTGTCTGGGATTTTACTTCGAGAAATTCAATTATTTCAGTAACGCCGGTGCGCCACGCGGAGGGCCGGCGTGGTTGTCGTTCAGGATGATTTTTTTTTCTGGCGGACAACGCCGCCGACACCGACGCCGGATGTTCTGCGACACGGGGTTAATAAACGTGACGTCAGAAATACCGTGCGTCGCTACATTGCTCGAATGCTAATCGCATTACTATTGACAGTCATCGTGAAATGAGTTCTGCCGTACATTTACAGTGAAGCTGTTAGCCTCTAGTTGGTCGGCATTTTTCGTGTCCGCGTCCGTCAGCAAAAATGTGGGCCGATTCCGGTAGCAGTGCAGCGCCAGGAGCAGTGGCTCGTACCCCCGAAAGGCAGAGGCTTCAAGCAGTTAGCAAAGTGAAGCGAACAGTGCGTACGTTCTTTGTAATCACTCATACAACATATACAGAACAGCATACGTTTCAATAAAGAACAAGCACAAAACAATCATCCGAGCCACATAATTGATGATAAGTGTGCTCTTGATAACAATGCGAAGTACGTAGCGCTCCCCGCATACGTTTCCCGGTAAGGGTTACTGTTGCGCAAGCTGCCGCGGCGACGGCAGCTTGCGACGTGAGCAGTGACGTCCCTAGCCTTTCGTGTATAATAGAACCAGCCTAGCAACTGAATTCAATGTTGTTGCAGCCCCGCTATGGGCGGCGACATGCTGTCAAAATTACCATTACTGCCATTACTCTAAATTACCATTACTCTAAAGCAATGAAGCATTGCACATGATATACGTTCATCTGGTAAGTAAGGTGCTGTTCCCTTGTTTCATTGAGGCTCATTCACACTATAGGCCGACACGACACCGACAGTGCGACACCGACACGACACCGACACGACACCGACACGACACCGAAGCGACACGACTCAGCAGTGGTAGTGGGGGTTTTCACAGCTTCGCTGGATATTCGCTTTCGTAGGCCCGAGATGGCGCGTCAATTATTATTTTATTTTTTTAACTTGCTATCATCTATTCATCTTCTTCGAGTTTCTTCAGAAACTTTTCAAATTCTTTATCTGTGTATTTCTTCCGTTCCTATAAATATTAGTGCTGCGTTCAAACCCCCCGATTGGACCATCGTCCACTGTGCGTACGTGCCATATCTTGAAGGCTTATCATCATCATCACCATGCTTGCCGAGGAAAGAATGCTCGTGAGATGTGTATACATATGAAGTAGTACAACACATGTTTAGGTATTTAAGTAGGGGCGTTCGAATAGTGATACCTCAGAATCGAATTCAATACGAATATTCGAGTAAAGCGACCTTCGAGTATCGAATCCCATATAGAATATATTCTCATTTATAAACAAAGTAAAAAAATAGCTGGCTCTCCCGTAATCGAGAGTAGATGTAACCATGAAATGGCTACCATACGGCGTCTTTTGTTGCCTGTGGTGTCGCCGCCTTCAACAGCTTTTCTTCTTCCAACAGTGCAGCGCGCTCAGCGTCTGTCACTACTTTTTTTCTTCTTGTCGCGGATCGCTCACGACTCACGGACCGCTGGCGTTCAAAAGAGCACAGGCAACCCTATCTCAACGCCAAAAATGACAATCATTAAGTGTATGGTTCACTGTATCTGCCTTTTGAACGTCGCTTTTGGAAATGACAAATTAAACTTCAGCGTATACTAGAAGTTACAGCCTGAGTGATATTGCGAACAAACATTAGGAAGAAATCGGAAGCAATATTTGTTTAAAACTTGTTTGGGCAGTAACTAGCGTATATGTAATGCGGTCCTGTACAGAGGGTTGGGGGCCAGAGACCGCATTTTCTTACGTTTTGACTGGTTGCCCGCATGATCTCGTTTTGTTCTCGCAACGATGCCCGGATATTCTCGTTTGAGTGCCCGCATAACGGCTCTGGCTTTTGGCTCAAGGTCACTTGAAGGTCGCCGACAACGGGAGCTAAAACCATTTCATGCTGAATATAAGGTTTGTTTGGACTTTCTTTTAAAAGATTGATGTTTATTTACTTTACTTATATTGGTACATGCATGCCATGTTGTTCCCAACTAGAGATCCGGTCAAGCGAGGATCTTATCAATGAGAAACAACTGCTTTTCGTTGTCTCGGGCACCATGACAGTGACAGTAGAGGCCAGTTCACACTATGCCAACACGACACCAATTTTGGCCTGCCGACTATTGGCGACAGTGATTTCCTTCCTTTATAAAAACCATTGGCCATAGTGTTTTCCGTCCTGTAAACTGCTGTCACCAACAGTCGGCAGACCGAAGTCGGTGTCGTGTCGGCCTATAGTGTGAATGAGCCTCAATGAAACAAGGGAACGGCACCTTACTTACCAGATGAACGTATATATAGCGTTGCGTTCGTGGGAAAAGAGCAATGTGGTACTACAACCTCCCGCACTGAACTATGATGAGTCTGGTTGAATAATAAATTCCCTTGCCCAAATCGAGACAACGGATTCGTTTCGCTCGAAGCGATGCGAAACATAGAAGTGTCGCTTATTGTTTGCTTTTATTGCGATAGCAATTATATGGACACTTCAACCGGATTTCTGCCGTCGGCGTCGCCGTCGCCGTGAGGTTCCGTATAGATAAAATCTTCGCCGCGCGCCGTATGCCCCAGCGGAAGCTCGTGGGGACGCGCGCTATCACGGAGAGCGAACGCACTCAAGCTCCCACGCGCAAGCAAGAAAGCGGAAAGCCAGCGCCGGAGGGAGCAGGGGGGGGGGCACTTCTCTGCCAACAACCGCGCTCGTCGCTCGTCCGCACAGTCTCTTATCGCTCCCACGCGCAAGCAAGGAAGCGGGAAGCCAGCGCCGGAGGGAGCGGGGGGGGGGGGGGGGGGGGGGGGGTGCACTTCTACTCTGCCAACAACCGCGCTCGTCGCTCGACCGCACCGTCTCTTATCTCCACACGGCTCTGACCTTTATGCACTGTGCATTCGCCGCTCAGTTTCTGTTGAAGCGATAAACCGCACGTACCTTCGCCCGCTGCAGCGTATGGGCTTGCTGCCAGCGTTTTGACAGTCGTTGTGTGCAGTCATTCAGTGTGATCTATTCATGTTTGTTTGTGCGCGCTCACACCACGCTTGTTCATTCAGTTAGTAATAGTCAGGCCACATTTTCCAACGCACGCTACACATGTAATGCTGCCCGGATCGGCAGTGCAGCGCTACATGTGTGTCCCTTCGCACGCGCTGCCCACGGGAAGCGCTTCTCATCAACACCACCGTTTCACACGCGCCTTCTCGTGGTCATCGAGTCTCTCTTCATGTCGGTCTACTTACGCCGCAGCACACCTGCTTACTTAATCAGCTCATGTTTACTACAATTTATATTGCTACCAAAGCCGCTCACCTTACATCGTATGACATTGCTGTGGTGCTATCGCATTCATTGCTTCGCCCTTAGGGCGAAACTGGACATTTTTTTAATATAAAAGGTTTCACGCCATTATATGTAAAGAAAACCGTAGTACATGGCCTCTCGCGTACAACATATTACGATGCGGAATCACCGTATTCGCTTTCTGCGCATTGCGATGGCAAACGCAAATTGATCGAAAGTTAATTTTATTGTGATAGCAATTATATGGACACTTCAACCAGATTTCTGCCGTCGGCTTCGCCGTCGCCGTGAGGTTCCCTATAGATAAAATCTTCGCCGCGCGCCGTATGCCCGAGCGAAAGCGTGCGGGGACGCGCGCTATCACGGAGAGCGAACGCACTCATCTCCCACGCGCAAGCAAGGAAGCAGGAAGCCAGCGCCGGAGGGAGTGGGGGGGGGGGGGGGGGGGGGCGTATTTCTACTCTGCCAACAACCGCGCTCGTCGCTCGCTCGCACCGTCTCTTATCTCCACACGGCTCTGACCTTTATGCACTGTGCATTCGCCGCTCAGTTTCCGTTGAAGCGATAGACCGCACGTACCTTCGCCCGCTGCGGCGTATATGCGCTTGCTGCCAGCGTTTTGACAGTCGTTGTCTGCAGTCATTCAGTGTGATCTATTCATGTTTGTTTGTGCGCGCTCACACCACAGTTAGTAATAGTCGGGCCACATTTTCCAACGCACGCTACACATGTAATGCTGCCCGGATCGGCAGTGCAGCGCTACAGGTGTGTCCCTTCGCACGCGCTGCCCACGGGCAGCGCTTCTCATCAACACCACCGTTTCACACGCGCCTTCTCGTGGTCATCGAGTCTCTCTTCATGTCGGTCTACTTACGCCGAAGCACACCTGCTTACTTAATCAGCTCATGTTTACTACAATTCATATTGCTACCAAAGCCGCTCACCTTACTTCGTATGACATTGCTGTGTTGCTATCGCATTCATTGCTTCGCCCTTAGGGCGAAACTGTGACATTTAAAAAAATATACTGAAAAGTGTTGCGTATGGCTGTGGCCAGGTGTTAGATGACAATTTCTTTTCAGCATTGGATTTTCCCTCATTTCAGTCGTTATTCAAGCAAACTGCGGTTCTTCGTAATTTTTGGAATGAGCATATTCAGAGAGAAATATGTAGCCCCGCGACTTCTGAGGTGACGTGACAAGCGTTTCAAGGTTACTCGTTCATTAACTGGGTATGGTGAGGCATGACGATGTATCTATGTGCCAAAAATCTTTAATGATCTGCCTGACAAATTTGTCTCGGTTAAGTAAAAAAATGTTTTGAAGAAAATGCCATCTTCCATTTATCCCGACACTTATGCCAGCAGTTCTTGCAGGCACCGCAATGACTTCGCTAGCCTAGACCATATGCTCTGGCCTTGACCCTCGTTGCGAGGCACCGAACAAATAAATGAGGACAAGTGGCTCTCTGCTATCAAGAGCCCCGATGCCGGGGCGCAACTATGGACTGTCCAGAGGGCCCACGATGCGGCGGTCGGGCATGGCCTGACTGTCCCAACGTGGGAGCGGCCCGCTGCGCGCTGAGTCGCGTAACTCAGGATTTCACTAAAGTTTTACATCCATCCATCTTCCATTTGAGCTTTCCGATTTGTATGGGTATTTGTTTATTTGATGTAATTTGGTTGCCTTGACCTGTGTATCTAATAAGCGTGAAAAAATGCTCCCTCTACGTTGGAATAACATGTATTTGATTTTTCTTTTTTGTTTTCACAATGTTTTGTCGGCACTAAGGAACGCCTGTATGTAATACGCTGACCTCATCGCGCATCGCATTTGTCGAGCCTGATCTTGTTGATAATTACTTGGCACAAGGGTGAGAAGCGGCGCGTGCGTGCGTCGACATGCGCGAAGAACAACGATAAACGTTCAACGTCTCGAATTCTCGATCCCTTGCTCTTCAAACTATGTTTTGATCGTCACGTGCCGCACTCTCGGTGGTCGCTTTACGAGTCCAGCTTCACGCTTTTGAGTGTCGTTGAAGCGCTTGCTTTAGCGTGCCCGTATATTCTCCCCGCTATGGGGAACAGGGACACTAACTCGTCTCAAGCAGCGTCGTCGGCTCAACGAGGCAGTGCTCGAAGAGAATGAAGAGAAATGTAAGAGGTGCGCGCGCAACGTAGACTGCGCGCGAGATCGATAATAAAGCTGCAAGACGAACGGACGCGCAGTCTCTCTGGTCCCAAGGCCTTGTCCGTCCTCTACGACGAAGCCTGCTGAAGGCCCTCGCCTTTACAGGTGTAATATGTTCACCACTCTCCTCGCTGCTCATGGCCGCCAAGCGTCGTTGTTCCGCTTCGCGTTTACGAGATACAGCAAACGTTTACGTTCTGTTCCACGCTTCACAGCGCGACGAAGACGTTCTTGCGCCGCTCGACGCTTCTGCCGGATTTCCGTGTTCTCCTAAGGTGAAGACTACTCGGATTAGAGTCACCATATATATATAATTAAAGATTTCTCCTTCATCAACTTCTTCTTCTTGTTCCACACTTAATGCACGTTTTGGTCCCATTTTGTTCACTTCAATTCTTCATCCACACTGTGTTGCTTGCGTCGCCGACTTCCTGAAAATTCTTGCCTCTTCTACTGCTTCACTTACCCAGCCAAGTTGTTGTCGACTCGGCAAGGCGGCATACGCAAAGTGCGGGCACAAGGTAATGGAAACTCCGCTTTAAAAGAGCGATGAATAGATTATTGGTGAGCAGGGCAGCAAAAGCGGATGTGTATGTGCAAGCACGTAACACATTGGCCTCATTAAAGTACCTGTCTTACCGGTGTGAAGCGTTCAGCCTCCACTGGGCGGACAGATAGTGGAGTCGTTCTAGATAGGCGGCCATCCGAAGTTCCAAACACAAAACTCCATCCCACGGGAGTAGCCTTCCTATTCCTCAGCTACTCTCCCGCAGCGCCACCTATCCGACACCACCTATGCAGAAACTTGGCAATCACTACGTTTCCCCTCTCCCCAAAACCACGTGACTGAGTGTAGGGTGTTATTCTGGGCATCGTCAAATTCCACCGTTACCGACAAGACGGTGAATTCGACAGTATGATGGAATTTGACAATATCCACATTAAAACCCCGCAGTCTTTTGAATTTAGCAGCAATACGTGGAAGATTTCATAGAAACATAGCTAGACCTTCGATGAGCCATGGACTGAATCATGGATCGTGCTGTATACTTCTGTCTCCAAAGAGAGATACTGCTATCAGAGTTTTGGACGTAGGGCACAAATCTACAGACACACCGAAATTCAAGTATTTCCCTCGGGCTCTTTCTGTCGTTTCAATAAGCCATCCTTGAAATTGTGCCCCCTGCCAGTGTTCTTCTGCCGTAGCCCTCTTCTTCCCATTTATTGCCGCAGTGGTCTTCCCCTCCAGTCATTAGCGCCTATAAGTAATCATGCCACTATTGTCAGATGAAAATGCGTTGGCTTCTTCTTTATGAATAAGTGTTGAAAAGCTCGTTGCAAGCAGCGTCGGCTGCTCCACGGAGCAGCGTGAAAAGTGAGAAGGAATATGAGACGAGTCCGGCTGCATTCCTAAAACAGTCAATTATAATAATTAATTAGAACACCGAGCAGAATTCATCTTCCTTTCTGTATTTTTTCTTAACGTTCTTTTTGATTCATTTTCTCCAAACCACCCAATTCTTGGTCGATCCCCCACAGTGGGTATGTACCATTTGTAGAGATCATCATCATCATCATGATCATCGCGATGTCCAGCAGAAAGCTTTAGCATAAAGCTGGAGAAGAGGTGACGCGTTGTCTCACTGTTCAAAGACCTTGCCGGCCCCTTTTGAAAAGGCAGGCTTCTTCCAAAGGCAGGCACACTTCTTCCAGAAGTGTGCGGCCCTAACTATCGCTAAACATGGCGAGACATTGCTTTTAGTACCCATACCTGACATAAAAGGAGGCACGTGTTCACTCGGTGACATGGCCTGCCACAGGACTCCAGTTGGAACCCTGCCATCGTCATGTCGATTTACTAGTTGTCTTTATTTTCAATGTGCGTCACGTGACAATCCCCCGTTACGGTCCATATCAATAGCAATATCAAACCAAATTACGCGTTTTAGCGTCGCAAAGAACGCACATGCTATGAGAAACGCCATAATGGTGGGGTCTCCGGATTGATTTTGACCGTGCACCGAAGCGATAGCGTTTAGGGCCCCGTGTCACAGAAAATCCGGCGTCGGCAACCAGCGTGTGATCGCGGGTGGCGGAGAAAATCATCTAACCACATCGACCACGCAGGCCCTCCACGTGGTGCAAGGTGTTAGTGAACAAAAATTTAATTTCTCACTGTGAAATCCGTCAGAAAAATGGTAAAGTACGATTTCACCATTCGGCGTCGGATTCGCCGTCGAATTGTTAACCAATCGACGGCGAATCCGACGGCGAATCCAATTTGAATGTACGAGAAACCTAATTCTGCTGCGAGGAACCTCAAACGCAAACCACTTTTCCAGAATTTCTACCAGACCTGCGTGCGTCGGGGCAATAGCAAACAATTCATAAAATACTAAAAAAGGTGCTACGGCATTCACATTTTAATATAAGACCACTTATATTGCCCCTGAAAAAACGGCTTTCCAGCAATGCATTTCAGTTTAAAAGTAAAGCCGACTTTACGGGGATTGGTGCAAGCTTGGTCTTTGTAAGCTGGCTTTCCCACGTTCAGTGTTGCAGTGAATGAAGTCTACTTGCCGTATGCGAATGATGCGATGCGAATGGGTCCCGATAATGCTATCGCGCTCTACTCAAGGCGAAGCTTAAGCGTCCTCCTTTTTTTAGGGGCGAAGCTCCTTAGGGTGTGGGTCTGTCCCTCCTCTGTAGTAGTAGTAGTAGTAGTAGTAGTAGTAGGTAGCCACGTCTACTTTTTTGAAAAAAAAAAAAAATTCCGAAAGTTGTGTCTGTAGCGCGGAATAGAACCAGGGACCCCTCGCTTCTGAACGCGCGGCGCTAACCACTACGCCACGAAGCGCACATGGACACACGCACCACGATGACAATAAATACTCAACATTAACGAAAGACTGCGCGTTTCTAACGCGTTTGTGCTATAGCGCGTTACGGCCCGTGTAAGAAGCTGGTGTAAGACGCTGTGGCCTCTCCGCCTTACCGCCGTATTCATAAACGCTCCTCGACTTGAACTTGACTTGCCACCGCCTTGGGCAGCGCGTTCGAAACGCGTTGAAGGCGGTGGCAAGTCAAGTTCAAGTCGAGGAGCGTTTATGAATACGGCGGTTATACGCTCTCAGCAGTCATGTGATGGCGTCGGCAAACGCGGTGCACGTTCCGGCATGTGTAAACGGCTGCGTAAGACGCTCTGGCCTCTCCCCCTTACTAGAGAGTACTGCACGTTTCTAATGCGTTTGTGCTAGCGTCCCCTTAAGCGGGAGATGGTGCAATTATAATGAAGGGCGCTGTTATAAAATAGGAATGACGTCACATATGGCGCGTGTCATTGGTGGAAGTCAATCGTTCGATTTAGTGCGGCGAGACTGGGTGAATTACACGGAAGATTCGCGGTTTACCGATGATTCCCTCCGGAGCTTCGCCCACTCATCATCATTCACCCCGTGGATATGCGGTGTTTTTTTTTTTTAGGAGCGAAGCTCCTTATCCCCTTCAGTCACGGCGTACACATTTGTGTACGCGACTTATTTTCGCAATTTCTCTGCAGTGGTGTCAAGGAATAGATCGCGAACATTAAGCTTATAGTAACTTGAAAATTCCGTTTACCTATTGCACCCCCAACTTATTTCTGAGTGCAATGTGTCACTATAGACGACCGCTTTGGTGAAGGCACTACCGTGTTTGACGGGCTGTTCGACGTGAAGCGGTTTGGTAGCAGCTGTGAAATAACTTTTTTTTTTCCTTTCTAGTAATGCTTGCAGCGAATAATTAAATTGTGTATGTAATTCGAGTGGTTTACTAAATTTATTTTATGAAGAAACGTAGTATAACTGACTGATCACTAAGCAGATATTCGATAACTCTATAATTATAATGAGTCATCATAATATGCACAAGGCGTCCTTCCACTATACCTAGATTTGCTTTCAATGGAGCATGCATTACCTTGGCATAAATATTTGTAAATTTCATACATTTATCGAAAGTCTATCATAATTCGTGACTGAAGGGGTTATAGCGGCACCCGTTCCGTCCCCGTCGTAGTAGTAGTAGTGTGTAACCAGTCTGAGAAAAAGGGAGAAAAAAAATTCCGAAGTGGTGTCCATAGCGCGGAATCGAACCAGGGACCCCTCGCTTCCGAGCGCGCGGCGTTAGCCCTCTACGCCACGAAGCGCACATAGACACACGCACCACGATGGCAATAAATACCCAACATTAACGAAAGGCCGCGTTTCTAGCGCGTTTCTAACGCGTTTGTGCTAGCGCGTTACGGCCCGTGTAAGAAGCTGGTGTAAGACGCTGTGGCCTCTCCGCCTTACCTTCAACGTGTTTCGAACGCGCTGCCCAAGGCGCTGCCCAAGTCAAGTTCAAGTCGAGGAGCGTTTATGAATACGGGGGGGTATACTCTCTCGGCAGTCATGTGATGGTGTCGGCAAACGCGGTGCACGTTCCGGCATGTGTAAATGGCTGCGTAAGACGCTGTGGCCGCTCCCCCTTACTAGAGAGTACTGCACGTTCCTAACGCGTTTGTGCTAGCGTCCCCTTAAGCGGGAGATCCGATGATTCCCTCCGGAGCTTCGCCCACTCATCATCATTCACCCCGTGGATATGCTGTGATTTTTTTTTTTTTTTTACAGCGGAGCTGTTAAAGGCTGGCTATCGGTTGGTCTCGTTATCGTGCGCAGCATCGTCGAGCAGGGAGAGCGTGAGCTGGGAGAGAGGGAAATTTGCGCTCGTACTCGTGCTCAGCACGCGCTCGTGCCGCTGCTCACGCGTTCGTCGTCGTCGTCGTTTGCTTCCACAGCTGGCTGCGTTGGCGCTAATCCTTCCAGCGTAGAATTTCACTTCTATTTGTCGTCGTAATGGGGAGGCCGCGTTTACGGGGATATGAGCTATTGCTTAACGGGGTCCATTCCGGAGCAAATAACGACGTGTGCGAACGCGTTTGAGCAATGCCGCCGCGAACGCGCTCAGGAAAGGGCCCGTCATTGACTTGCCGATTCTAGCGTGAGGGCTTCCGAAGCCCAGGCGAAACGTCAGCGAAGAGCCGCGGACCCCGAGTTGAGGGAGCGCGATGTTGAGGCCAAACGTCAGCGTCGTCTTGCCCCCCAGGAACCCGACAACGGTGGTGCACGCCTCGGCAACGCTAGCGCCAAATTCCCCGGTGCGACGGCCAGGTTTCAACGCGAGTTTCCCAACCGGAACGTTCATGATAGACATGTTCATTTGGGTGATCCCCAACGACGATACGCCCCTTCTCATCGTGGGGGGCAATATTCACTACAGCAGACCCACCATAGTCACTGCTTCGCTGGCTTCGTGTAGTGTGTGAAAAGTGCACAACCACGTATTGGACAACGTGTGTAAATAGTGGCTCATTGTACGAATCACCTGCCACCTACCTCTCCCTGTATCTCCCACTTCCCCTTACCCCAGTGAGGAGTCCCAGGCTAGAGACACGCTCTCCAGGCCGACCTCTCCTCCCTTCTCTTCATTAAAATCTACTCCTCCTCCTCTCCATCTTCACAGTAATGGAAGGGCTCTGAATTTTTTTAACGTGCGCCTAAATCCCATGTACACGAGCGTTTTTGCACTCTCAAAGATTTTTTTGGAGAGTGCAAAAATCGACCAAATATAACGCGCTTTTCCATTAAGAAGTCGGCGTGCGCTAGAGATACATACAAGTCAACGTATCGTATGCGGAGATTCCGGTTTATGTGGTAATTTTTATTTTTTATACATAACAGAGGTGCGCTTGCGTGAAAATACTTTGTCGGTCAACACACAAGGGTTATTAAACCCGTGTGCTAGTACCAATTGCATTCGTCGCATGTTTATCGCACATTTAACTTTCGCACACACGCACACACGCACATACGCACACGCACACACACACACACACACACACACACACACACACACACACACACACACACACACACACACACACACACACACACACACACACATATATATATATATATATATATATATATATATGGCGTAGGAAGCTTCAGCAAAGAAATCAAGAAAGCGAAGGTTCCTTTGCCTAAACTCCCGTGGGCTCGGCGGGACTATTTATTTCATCGCCAAGTCCCGGAGCTTAGACAAAGAAAGGTTCGCTTAAAAAAAATACACAGACTAAGCAGCCCGGAGTCCTCGACTGCAGTAAGCAGCTGCACTTCAAGGTACCCCGTTATATGGCATAGCAACCACGGTCATACAACTAAGGAATGTTTCCATAGGCAATGATCAAGATTAGTTAGTCTCCACTTGAACGCCACTCTATTATACACTGCTTACTCTTTGTGCCCCTGCAAGCCGGCTAATTCATCTTAAGGGGCGGTTGGGACTATCGAGCGACCTGTAGCGATTTTGTTTCCTAATTACTATTCATACAGTGTATGTTTGATGGGGTTGCTGATGCGCATAAATTGGTTGGCGATATCTTGGAATGCGTTTTCACTGTTAACGATTTCTTTCTGCGCGGTCCTGGACCAGCCACTCCTTCGTAAGGTGCGTATACCAATCCCGGATTCTGTGCATTTCGCGTTACATACCGACAAGAGCGTCGTCTATATTGGATCCGCCAATTAAAATGTTGTTTGTTCTTCTTCCTGCATATTTCCAATGTGTTAATGCAGTATATGTGTGGATAGAGGATTGGCCTTATCCACAAAATTCTTATCCTGCCGTGGTGGCGTAGAGGCTTTGGTGTTGCGCGGCGCTGCTAAGGCCGAAGCCGCGTTTTCGAATCCCGCGGCCGTTGCGGCCCGGCGTCAAAAATGAAATTGTGAAACCTCCGAAAACGCCGTTTTTCTTAAACGGACAGTAAAGAGAAAAACGATTTCATCTGTATCAGTAACTTACCTTTCTACAATATCAAAAGTACCGCTCTTGCCACGATAAGACGCTTGGTAAGCCAGAAAAAAAAAGCTCAATAACAAAAGACTGGTGGCGACGCCTCCTTGAAGTTCCCGCACCAGCTCGCTGTGACGCCACAGATTTTGACAGCGTCTTCTGGGGTCTACTTAATTCTTTAGCGATCGAGATAGACAACATTGTGTTCTAAAGGAGCCAAAGATTGAGCGTGGTGAGTTTCAGGAACATTTGCAGAGCGGACGTGGCCTCAATACGAAAAATATACTTCGAAATCCGTGCCGTCAACGTGACGTACCATCGTCGGGGTTTCGGCGCGAAATTCGAAGACCGAAACTTTCACCTTCATTACCTCTTTTAGTAATCAAGCTATTATTTCGAAATTAACGACGACAGAGTTTTCAAAGAACGCTTCATCCGTCTAAACTGATTTAGCGTTTTGCTTTAGTGTTCCGTTAAGGAGTTCCATTATCGCTCTTCTTCGTGTCGCCATTCAGACGCGACCCCGACATTCACGAACCAAACGAGGAACTAGCAGAAACGGCAGCCATTGCAGCAACACTAGCAACGCTCTCGATCGAGTTGTCCACAATACCATATGCCCCGCGCCGAGTGCTTTCGGCGCGATTTGTCGATCAAGCACAGGCCAAGCACAGGCCGCAGGAACGCGGGACAGACGATAGCAGGGGACGACCACACTAGACACTTGTTTACACCGAGATTAGAAAAGAAGACGCCCCCCTCCCGACCGCACCGCTACACGCCGTCTCGCAGCGAACATAGACGCTCTCCGCACGCCCACACCATTGTGTTTTGCTTCTGGCACGTCGCGAATAATGGCAGCAACGCGCGAAACTTAGAAAAAAAAGGAAGAAAAAAAAGGAAAGAGCGATAAGGTTTAGCAGGTTCGTGCATACGCACTCGTCTTTGCAAACGCGCTGAAGAGGGTACTTGAAGCGAGCAGAGTGGCCTAGCTTTTGATGTCACTGGAGCTGATTCGCCTAATACACGTATGCTAGAAGAACAAACAGCGCAAAGGAGACGAGGACGAAAAGAAGAAAGGTACAGCGGACGAGCGCCCGTCTGTTGTTGTTGTTGTTGATGATGATGATGATGACGACGATGGCCTCATAAATGACAAAAAATATTTAAAAAAAAACGTCTGTTGTACCTGTCTTCTTTTCGTCTTCGTCTCTTTTGCGCTGTTTCTTCTTCAAGTATGTTACACCAACTGGCCCACATCAAGCTCCTGCTGCTTAATATATATGCACGCGCGTGGAATGGAACCTTTACTTTGCGTATAGCAAGTTTGACCGATAAAGTTCAAGTGTTTCTTGTTCCTCCATAGCAATGGCTGTTTACCCGAGAAAAAAGAAAAGTCGATCGGGGTTTAGAACTCGATTACGTGGTGCAAATGCGTATGCTTGGTTACTTCTCGTAAAAATATGGGCAAAAAACATGGGACGCTAAACTTTTTTGCGAGGGTGGCGAATTTTTCTTTAACGCCTGGATAGATTTTAACTGACTTTCAGTGGTTCGATAATTGGTCGTGTAACAGATACTTTCGGAAAGTGTGACACGAGAAAAAACTGGCCGATTAGCGACATCTCTAAAATGGTCTGGAGAGAGACACAAACTTTATTTATAAAGGTCCATTTGTCTTGAGTCGTCAGCGTTAGTATCATGTTGTCGTGCGGTGCTTTGGGGCTGGGAAGTTCTCTGCGAGGATGTGCTGAATGTGCTGCCCGAGGAATCGCCAGATGACTTAAGTCCGCAATATAACTCGGTGCCGTGAACTTCCCGTAACAAATTAAGCCTGGGTAAATTAGGACACACGAGTGCGATGTATTACTGGTTGATGTTACGGTGCCAGTTTTGCTTTTTCTTTTGTTTCTTGATTTCTTTTTCTATTTGGTAGTGAAAATAAATATTAGAATAAAGTTGTCGCCGGATAGTGCCGATGACTACAGACTTTTTTTTTTTAGTTAGACATACGAAAGGCAATGCATAAGGAAGGAATGGCGACTACTCCTCCTTTGCGTTTAGCATCAAGCACGGAGATACCTATAATAACTAAGAATACAGGCATGCTTGCGGTGTTTTTTTGCGCCCGGGATGGGCACTGGTTGTGTGCTTGTGACTTGAGTTATAGTGTGCGCAGTGCTTGTCTTATATTATTTTTTCATTCGGGAATTTCTTCCCGTTTTCTGTCTTTCCAGAGTAGTGTTTGGGACTTTGCGATAGCCGACCCTAAAAAGGCTCCTCCCATAATTCCGCCCCCCCCCCCTCTTTTTTTTTTCCAGAGTTTATTAGAAAATGCCAGACTCAGGAAATAAGTATAAATGTAGATCCACCGAAATACAGCGCGTTTTTCGGTGGAAAATCTTAGCGACTGATTCTTAAAGTAGCGAAACGTTCTTTTTTTTCGGCATGATAATTAGGGAAACAATTTGATGAAAATGGTACAATGAAACGGTATATCACTTTCGGCCTATAAATTACACGCTCGAGAATTTTTGTTGTGTGTAAAGGATGTGCGCGGAATATCATAATAGAAAAAATCAACAACGAACTTCTTTCTTGAATTTCGCGCTAAAATTGTGGCCCATTTCCAGGCCGTAGATCTCGAAACTGATGCTTCCATTCACGGCCCAAAGTTTCTGCTGAAGGGCTGTGCTTTTTAAGTACGAATAAGCTTCAAGTAAGTTGTCGAATGTTCGTTTCTTTCGAATGCAAGAAGGGACAAAAACACGCATTGGAGTCTCGAGGTTAGGCAGAACGCTGGACAGTTCCGAATGATTCTGATGCAGGATAGGCGCGCGGTTGTATGCGCAGCCTGGGCACCATTTCCTACGAGAACGCACGGGGCAGGTAACTTCTGCTCAATGATTTCGAGTCATTAAATAAGAATGACCCACTTTTAGGCAGCCTATATCTACGAATGTGCGTTCTCATTCATTATTTGTATACACTCGTCATGTTTGCATTCCTCTAAACAAACGCGCGGTGATGTAGTGTCGCACTCGTCTCCTGCAGCGAACACAACACTGACGTGCTGTTCCTTTGTTTCATTACTGTGATTGCCACGGTGCCGCAGATAACTGAAAGCAGCTTATCATTTAGAAGCCCCTCGGTTGTCCGGACGTTTTAATTGTGAACGGTATGACATGCATGTGCCCATGTATACTGCTACGATCGGCCAGCGGGGGGAGGCAAACTTCGAGCCACTTCTGAAAACCTGTGACGAATCGCTTCGTGAAGCTGAAAATACGTCCCACGGGAACGACCAGTGCCGACACCATGGCGAGACACGTTTCAACGAATACGCGGTTGCTGGATGTCACCCGGCCGCCGACCACGACGCTGCATGGGACCAAGGAATGCCTGGGAAAGTGAGTTCGCGACGCCGTTTCGTTATGGTCGCTGCTAACCGCCAAGGCCGTTCGACAGACGAGCCCGCTAATGCATGGCTGGGCCATCCCCGGAACCAAGACGTGCCAGATTGGGTCGAGCGTGACATCCCCTGTCTACTGGCCTCCCTCCGTCCTCTGTGACAGTGAGCCGTGTGCGCCCGAGGCTACTTTTCCAAGTGCGTTCAGGTAACAAAGGCGCCAGAGTGTTTATGCGCACCTTCGTCCTCAAGGCAGAGCCTTCGAAGACTTCGGACGCTCCGGTTGGAGAAAGGTGTGACAGCAGGTTTCCCTGGCCTAGGGATCTTGGGAGGACAAGGTGCATTTAGGCGGACTCTTTCGGCTCATCTAGTGTGCTCTCATATCTGCTCTGACATGCAAATAGTGCTCTCCTCTGAAATGTAGATAGTGCTCTCCCAGAACAATGTAGTCTGCTGAGATGTAGTAGTAGCGCTGACATATGCTACGATGTACTGCGCTCTGTACTCCGACCAGTACGATGATGATCCCCTTGTTCTGTACAAAAGTTTGCCTATCCTGTGTAAATAAACCCCCTCTTCCGTTTACCATACCTCTCGACCTCGTACTTTTCACGAACGAAGCAACCCTCGTCAAGTCAGCTCGGACGACGGCGCGGGTCTGCTAAGCCTCCGTGTGACGCCCCGGTAGCGTAGGCCATCTACCCGTTACGTGACGCACCGGTGGTGTAGGCTAGAGAGCGACCCTCAGTTGACGCCAGACTCCGAGACCACGACCCCCGAATCCTACAATACACAGGGCGTTTCAGCGAACACTTTCAAAAATGTTTAATTGTTGCCTGTGGCAGATAGCACAATTCTAGTTCATGGGCTGATCTACCCAAAGAGGCGGTCATTACTTGCACAAAACTTGAAATGCATAATCTACTAGTTAAAAAATTCACTAATTACGTTATGACACATATTACCAATTGATTCTAGCCGTGGAGTTCGCAAGGCGGATCCACTTGGAACGAATTCTCAGGATGACACCAGTTTCGAGATATTAATTCCCGAACTTTGTGGAGAAATGCATTGGCGTTCCAGTTAGTTTCTTGACGAAACGTCGTTTTATGCCTTCGAGCACAGAACTAACTGGAACGCCAATGCATTTCTCCGCAAAGTTCGGGAATTATTATTTTGAAACGGGTGTCATCCTGAGAATTCGTTCTAAGTGGATCCGCCTTGTGAACTCCACGGCTAGAATTTGT
The DNA here is from genome assembly GCF_013339745.2 of Dermacentor silvarum. Classification (NCBI taxonomy): domain Eukaryota; kingdom Metazoa; phylum Arthropoda; class Arachnida; order Ixodida; family Ixodidae; genus Dermacentor; species Dermacentor silvarum. The sequence goes on from NC_051156.1 coordinate 104,566,274, forward strand.
AAATTGCAATATAGGCCATAACGTAATTAGTTAAAAACTTAATTAGTAAATTTCTGGTAACTAGTCGACTATGAATTTCAGTTTTCTTGCAAGTCGCCCTCTCATGAACTAGCCCCTCTCAAACCAGCTCATGAACTAGAATTGTGCTATCTGCCACAGGTAACCTTTAAAAAATTTTGAAAGTGTTCGCTGTAACCCCCTGTGAGTACAAAGACCTGACTTGTATTGCCAAACGGACTACGCGCAAACACGCATATTTCATGTTGCGTCAGTAATGAGAAAATATTTGATATTCTATTTGATGTTAGGTTGTCGTTTCTCTCGAATATTCTAACTCGATTCGATTAGAAATTTCGCTATTCGAATACATTTCCTTGATTTCATTGTCAGCTATTTTCGGCGCCATTTAGTCTGCCTAGGGAAGGTCAAACAGCTTACCTCAAGTTCCTCTATGCATTCAACAAAGTACTGATGCAGACATAAACACGAAAACAGGACACGAACGAGCGTTAATTTAGTTGGAATGCGAGACAAACTATTGTCCAACGTCAGTCTTTCTTCAGCTGTCTTGCCAGTTAGTTTATATGCTTCCGGCTAGGGCACTCTCTTTCATTTTGTAAGGCTTTGGAGAGATCGATAGAGCTTCATTTTCGAAATTCCCTTGTCCGCATTTCCTCGATGAACGGGATTCAATAAACGAGGTTATACCTGTGTGATAACAAAAAAGAAATGATACCAAAAAAAAAAGAAAAAGAAAGAGACTGACATTTTCTGTTTTGAAGACTCAAAGCGTTCCCGCGATCTGTATTTTGGAAGGGCATGAAGTAAGTTGTTGACTGGCCCGCCACAGGCGCCGCATTGCGAGAGTGAAACCCCATAACAATGCAAGCAAGAAAAAAAAAAAAGGGGGGGGGGGGGGGGAACTGCCTTTACTGGTTTTGTGGTGGAGAAATTGCAGCGGGGGGGGGGGGGGGGGGGTAGTGAGCGAGAGGGCACGTTGCACCCTTTCTGCAAAGCGCACCTGCGGACACTGTTTCGGAGGGCGGTGTTCGAGTGAGGGGGCTACCCTGTTTCGCGAGCGAGGAACTTTCCATGGAAAATAGATGCAGACGGGCGACTATTCCGCGTCCACTATAACATATATATATATAAGAACGAGAGACGAAGCGAAACCGAGGCACTCGATTTTTGTTAATCGTGATATGTGTGTAGTTTGTTATATGTACCGCATGCACAGCGATTTTTTGTTTTTTCGTACAGGTAATGTACAGGAACAAGTACTTACATGCAGGTACAGGAATGGCTTTTTTTTTTTTTCATACAATTCGCCGCACACGGCGAATTGTGCTTGCTAAGTTAAGCGCCTTCTTGTAAATGCAGGCAGAGCCACTTAATTCATTGTTCCGCCAGCACCTTTATACATTTATTCGACGGCATGCCATATGTATCGGATGCAACAAATTTTTCTCCTAAAGTTATGCTGTATGAAGTAATAGCCTTAACTTATACAGGCGTGTCACACGGTTCACAATTAAACGTCCGGACAACTGAAGAGCTTATAAGTGACGTCAGCGGTAACCCGCTTGTAAATGATTAAGAGGCACCACGCACATGGCAAGCACAGTAACGAAACGAGTGAACAACATATCACCAAATCACAGCAGACGATAATATTGAAATCATTGCCCACTTGGAAGGAAAAACAACAACAACAAAACCTTGGTGATTGCGCGCCGCAACAAAACGCAATCCGAGTTGTACAACTGCCGTTACAGCTGCGTTTTCGCGAAAACTGAAGTGACTATAAATCTGTTTCTTTTATTTTCATTTCAATAAATATAAAAAAAGCGAGCGTACCTCTATAACTGCCTCAATGCCATTTCTGCAAAACTTTTATGGCAGTTAAAATGCCTTTCTTTTTAAAGATTACGTCGAGTGAATTCGCGGGAGTTTGGTGGTTCCAAAACAGAACGCGTAGTAATATAAACTATCTCAAATAAATTATAACTCGAACACTTCAACCTGCGCAAGTGTTCGAGTAGAATTTGGGTAGATTATAAAAGGAGAATTTGGGTAGCAATATAAGGGGTACGTTGAGATATGTGGCAATTCTATTATAGCAGTGTGCTGCTTTAATTAGCTTTAAGTAGAAAGATTTAATGCTTCCTACTTCAATGCTTAATGTTAAATAGTTAACGATTGCTGCTTTAAGTCTGATTGTTGTGTTTCAGGTGTTTCGCGTGTCTGGCACAGTGAACAAATACCAATTAAATCGTCCATGTTGCTGGGTATTAGTTTAATCGTAGGGTCAAATTCATTAGGTGAATCCAGCCTAGCAACTATGTTTTAGGCTACAGGCTATCGCATTGTCCGTAGCATTTGTCATACGACTTGCGAGCTTCGGTGCCGTGAACGCAGCAGTGTACGAGCGGTTAGCTGCACGCTAAACGAGACGCAGGTGTTTTGTATGTTCCCGCGCGCTGCGTAGGAATTTCGAATACGCGTGGAATGCTCGCCAGCTGGCAGTTAGATAGACAGACAACGGATTTAGTAACAGATAAGGAATATCAACTTCTATATTTCCTTCAGCAGGTTTCATAGTTTCCTGTAAAGTTAACTGATGATTTCCGTCAGCGAATCAGGCGCGTGTACGCAATCACAGCAGACGATACGGAAGTCCCCCGTGCACACGCACAAAATAGGATTGTGCCAAATCACATTGAGGTGTATATACTGTAAAACTGAGGTAAAGAATAAAGCTATAATGGTTCTACGAAATATACGCGGCCAATGTTTCACAAGTCTCGCAACATCTCCCGATCGCCGCACCGCAGTAGAAACGATAGTTCGTCACGGAGGCGAAGCAACACGGCGGAGAATGACCTTGGCATGGAAAAGTTCAAGTAAGTTTTTTCGGCGCAAGTAAAACTGTTGCCACAATAACGAATGTCAATGATTAGATATCTCGTAATGTCGAGGTACTATTGAAATATATACGTTACTTGTGACACAAAATTTATCCGGTTGCGGAACTACTTTCATTAGCGCATGATAACCGTGAGCAGAAACGAAGCTTGCTCCAAAAGCAGACGAATTCGTGCCGTCACTCGTCGTGCAGTTGTGCTACAGCTGCTGCCGTGGTCGTGCCTTGGAGTGCTTCCGTGGCTTCAGCGCTGGCACTCTTCTATCCGTTCATTTAACGATGGCATCCTCCGTTCTCCAACGATGCCGGCTCCACCGGCTGACGAAAACCCACAAGCGGCTGCAACTGGCGTGTGCGTCGAGGTGAGCCGACGCCGGGGGTAGCGCCAGCGTGTTTCGGCCAAGTATTTAAGCCTATGCGTGCAGTTTCTCAAGCGGGTTTCGCAAGGAGTTGTTCGTGGAATTTCGTGTTAACGCCCGCTGGGTCATGCTAGTTGATTAGTTTCTGTATCGGGTGACGTCTGCCTTGTGTAGTCGCGCTGTGGCGTGAAGGAAGGCTCGGCCGGCGCCGCGCCGTCCAACCGCGTGATCGCATCTAGTATGTGGCAATATCGTTGTAGAATGCGTCGAGTGCTCCGTTGATTGCGCAATGCCGGCAGTATATCTAATCGCACATGCCTCTGCGCGTCACGGACAGCTGTCATATTGCCGCGCTTTTCTTGCACTCTTGTATTTGAATGTTATGGAGGCGTGGTGGCTATACTATCTTATCGAACACGTCGGCTTCCCGTGATGAGTACGAATGATCCCCTAAATGACACGTTACTTATCTAGATCGCCGCCCGTCCGTGTAAGAAAAGTAACGTAGTTGTTCGAGTGAAGTTGAACAGTCATACGAACTTTTGTCTTACGGAAGCACACGCTGCGCTGCACGTTAACGACCATGTGGCATTGCTTGACGCACATAATTGTTAGTCTGTCGTAAATACCTGCGTTTAGTTGCCTCGCTGTGTTCACTGGGAAGTAGATGAGTCTGTACACCGTTCGTGACTTGCATTCCGTCATCGCATTGCACAAACGGTCAGCTTTCTGCCGATATTCGAGTTTCTGATGCTATATTGCTTCGAGTTGCAACTAAGTAATTACTTCATGATAATTTGGCAAATACATCCCACACTTATGTTTCCTGTGTGCATGGGTTTTCGACTTTCCGAATTCACGCTACTATTTGCAGCTGCTTTGTCATCCTGGATGATGCAAAGTGTAAAAAACCAAGTGCCGATTGTGTTTTAGTCATGGGCGGCGAGCTGCAGAAACTGAGATTCCATCGGGTCAAACACTGTACATAAACCATATGAAATAGGAATATATTTTGAGGAATACGAATAGATTTTATTCAACATCAAAATGTGCATCATATACATATTTAGTCTGCATAAGCAGTGTGGCTTGTGTGCGTGACTGGGCGTACACTGAATCTGAGGAAAAAAAACAACACTTCGCTTATGTAACGAATAACATGTGCAAGCAAAGTGTGGGCGTACGCAGAGAACAAGAGCTAGAACAGGGCTCGGGTGGCAATAGAGGTTGCGGTTAGAAATCTGTAGATAGCAGTCAAGTTCTCAAGAACGGTTTCCTGTTCCACTGGGGTGGATGAGCAGGCATGTTGTAGATACCAGTGTGTATGGGAACAAGAGCGCCGCATACTGCAATTTCCCTGCTCTAGTCATCGGCCACTTGTGCTAATCTATTTTTGCTGCAGCTGTACTCCGTTACTAATATGTAGTGATTCGCTATATTCACTACCGATTTTTATGCACTGTACTGTGTCACGAAAATGGTTGCCAAAAAAGGCTATGTAAGGGCCTCTAAAATCAATGCATTGAAGTTTGTATATTATTAATATCTTGTGATCAATTGTGTCAAATGCCTTCTTTAGGTTGACAAAGAGGCAGTAGCGCACCGAGGATCTCTGCCAGGGATGAGGGGTTGAAAGTTTGCCAATACCATCTAAACAGCACTAATTTCGAATTCTTCACGGGAAATTGTCAAAAAAATGCGCTTTTTGCGAGTATGCAGACGATTGCGCGTCTTACATCTTAGTTTCAGTACTCAAATGCATAAGGAAAGAAAAGGGGGGGGGGTTACAACCCCCGAATCCCCCCCCCCCCCCCGTCGATGCGCCACTGCGAAGAGGCTAAGCACTATGCTATTCTTATCAGTTTTACTGCATATCAGATCATTGAAGTCATCGAGTAGACTTGGAGTACTGCGTCCTTTACAAAAGCCGTACTGAGCTGTGCTAAACAGATTGTTTTCACATAAAGCAAATGTAAGTGTTTCATGACATGCCATCAGTCAGGATGATCATTGTTTGAAATTCTGCGTTAGCTACTTAGCACTATGTAATGTTCTAACCATCTGACCCAGCAGTCATATGACGTATGGGGCATATTTGCAGCTGTGCAACTGCTAAGCTGCGCATGGTGACTACATCATGTTTCTTGCTTGCAAAGCAGTCAAGAGCTGTGCTTGTAGAAGGTTGAGTCACTTGAGTGGAACTCGATATTGAAGGCTAAAATGTTTTTTTGTTATCTCCTGTTGAAATTTTTGGCTTGGAGTTGACATATTTCATCACTGATTAAGTAGTAAATTTTTCTTGCACAGCATGTTTGAGAGACTGGAAAAAAAAATTGCATTGTTAGTGGTTTCTCCTTCACCTCAACAGTGTACAATCTCTTTGCTCTCGGTTATTATCTTAGTGATATTAAGCCCTATGAGAAAATTGCACTCTTGTTATAGTCACCAAAAGCAAAAACAGTTGCTGTCAGCTACCTCACATTTCTAAACCATCTCTACTTTTTTTTTTCTGCAAGCCTCTTTAAGATAACTTTAGTATGTGTTATGTAACGCTAAACATCTTCAGGCAGTACTGTTGCTACAAGATCTAATCTGCAATGGATAATTGCGGAATTATTCACTTTGGCCTATGCATGCCAAAATCTTTGCAAGTACTTGTTTTACCCTTCGTTGGCCTTTGTTTTTACAATAATTTAACGCTCTGGAGAAGCCGGCGACATACTGTATTTGCTCCAAACATTATCCAATAACATAATAAATCTGTCAGTCAATCAATATTAGTGAACCCTGAACTGAAGTGTGGTTGTGACCAAGAATCAAGCTTGCCATCTTGTTTGGCATAACAGGCATTACATCCAATTAGTGCATGTTGTTTTTGGTAGAGTTACTACCCTACCGTGGAGAAAGGCCAGTAAGGTGAACAAGGGGGAGGAGTAGCATTAAGCTGCGAACAATGAGTGTGTTGTATAAATGTATTGTAAAAGACAAGCAAGTTAAAGGTGAAAGGTGCAATAAATTTTACATCAGCCAAAAGGGCAAGACTTGTGTAGTAAATCGGGATGGATGTTGGCTTGTAGGCCATAGAACCCATGTATGTGGAAAGTCACTTAATTAGTTAATGTTCATCTGCACGTTTGCATGCATTTCACTGTTTGGCTTGCATGGCACGGTGGCTCAGTAGCTATCACGTTCTGCTCCTGAACACAAAAGTCACGAGATTGGCTTCCTTCTACCGTGGATGCATTCCAAAGGGCCTGGAATGCATAAATGCCTGTGTACAAATCATTAAATCGTTAAGGAACTCCAGAGCCTTCCACTATAGCATCTCTTCTAGACTCTGTGTCGCTTTGGGTTGGTAAGCCCCTTCAAACAATCAGAATTGTTTGTTTCTGTTCTTATCATTCTTTCCCAGTCTTCATTGCAAAGTAGCCAATCAAGAGTGATTCTGTTCAAACTCCATACATTTATTTCTCTTTCTTTCTTGGTATTTTTGGTCATCTGTCTCGGTTGTTCAGCTTTGAATCTGGAAAGGGAGAAATTGTCACCGACTCAAGAGCAACATGAAGCTACAGAGCAAACCCATGCAAATCTATCAGAAAGAAAAGTTTGCACTTGTTGAAAAAATTTTCCTGTAACGGGTCTCGAACCTGAAACCAGCACCTTTCTGGGGCAGTTACTCTACCTCTGATGCAGGTCTCTGATGCAGGTCTGCAATCAGTTGCTTCCTGGTTAGATCCAATGGTAGAGCCGACCATCCCAGAAAAGCATTGGTCCCAGGTTTGATCCCTAGACCAAGACGAGTTTCTTTTCAGCTACGAAGCTTTTCTTTCTGAAAAAAGCTATTGGTTTCTTTTTTTTGTGTGTGGCTTCCTGCTACTGTTGGGTGGATGATAGTTTTGCCTTTCATGAAAATTCCGCCCACCTTGCAGATTTCTGCAAAACTGATTTCCCATATTCAGTGTTCAGTCATTGTTTTGAGAGCACTTATTGTAATGTATTAGGGAGGCACATAGTGTTGTTGCCTCTGCCTGTCCTGTGTCTGCATTATTGCCCTTTCCTTGATGAGTGGGAACGTTTTTTGTTTGTGTGCAGGGTGCGCTCGCTGACATTTTCCCAGCATGTAGACGAATTCACTGTGGCCAATGAGCCCATGCTGTCCTATCTGCCAGGAAGCAAGGAGCGACAGGCACTGCAAGACGCTCTCAACGAGCTCAAGGACACATGCACTGAAGTGCCCATTGTCGTTGGTGGCAAGGAGATCAGGACCTCGGAAGCACGTTACCACACTGCGGTGCGTTCAACCACTGTGTTGACACTGCTGCCTTGCTCAATTCAAACATTGGAGAGTTCTAGCTTGTCCGTATACTTATTGCCCTTCAAAGAATACAGTCGATTTTCAGTAATTTGACCTTGATAGGACCAATGGAATTGATCGAATTATCTTTCAGTACGAATTAAGAAGAGAAGCCATAAAATGTCCAAACACACCCATGCTTCATTTAGCGGTATTGCTGACCAGGCAAGTTTGAATTCTCTGGCGAGGGCCCATTTCAAGATCGAAATAACATAAGTGTTTGGCTCGTAGAAATATATGGGCACTGGCCTGGGATCTCCGGGATCAAACTAACGAAAAAGTTGGAACTAACCGGAGTTGAAATAATGCAATTCTACTGCACCAAGTTACTGCAGGCATAGATAGAAGGAGGCCACGTTGGAGACACCATCTTGCAATGCATAGTTTAGCCATTAATGATGCAGAGCTATCGTTGCAGTGACTGAACCACCACATTCTACTTAACTGCTTCTGTATAGCGTCAGTAGTAACATAATCGTTTACGTTCACTATTTTTCTTCAGTGCGAACAGTCCTGTAACACAAACATTGAACGAGTTATTGGGCAAAGCATCGCAAAATGTCGCCACCAGCATCAAACAATTTTGGCTGAGCATCGCTTACACGCTCTGTTCACATTTCATGCACTCGGGCACTGCCTGCAGAAAAATGTATTTGCATTTTTGATAAGTGCACCTCCAAGAGCCGCAAGAGACGTGCAGTTAGGTTGGCTGCAAAATAACCAAGCAATCACATGCCACGCTTCACTCCATGAACTTCAGCGGAGCGAGGGCAGCGTTCTGCTTCATGTGCAGGCATAAGCGTTGTGGGCACATGCACTAATGTTTCCGTAGAGCGACTATGTGCAGATTTGTAGAATACACCAGTCTGAATGGAGCGGGACGTAAATGATCAGCTAAAGCTCTATTGTTGCCTCCGTCCACGTCTCCGGTGACCCGGTATTCCATAAAAGGTCTATGGAATGGCAGCTCTAGGAATTTTTGTTTTTTTTTCTTAACATGAGAGCACTGGTTGTTTTAGCCTTCTCTGTGCCTCGTGTCATGTGTGAGATAGTCCACTTTGTGTAGAAATGCGGGACTAATTTTAGATTAGCAGGAGAAACCACATTGAAGCCGAAACTGGACTGCATGACATTGAAGCAGGTATGCGCCGAGGACAAGAGTGCTAATAGCTACATCTAGGTATAGATAATTTAGCTACAAGTATATTCTGAACATTCTTTTGCCACTCAAATCTTCATGGCATAAAATAAGCCTTAGACAACTGCTTCGTCAGTGTCGCGTTGCCCTGCAAACTTTTATGCCAGCAGATAGTTTGAACAGTCGCTCATGGCAATGAAGAGTCGTGCACGCATCATTTAAGAAGCAGCTTTGCAAGGTGTTCATGCACCAGCACTGCTGCGCCTGTGTGGATATTGCTAGCGGCAAGCAAACAGTGGCCATTCATCCGTTCAGTGGCACAGATCACAAGTGTAGCACACCAAAAATTAAGCTCCAGATTGATCAGGGCAGATGAACATTACATCAAGAAGAGCTTAGAGTTTCGCTTCTCTGACACAGAAGATTCTTTGTGCTACATTTTAGTGAAAGACAGCATGCTTGTTATGCTGATGTTGACTCCTGTAATGTTAGGGTATATTGGACTGTTGTAAGCACAGTTAGAATTCAGCATCCCTGGGTGCTTACAGCATGCCTCTATCTGCCAAGCCTTCTTTCTCAACACCAACATGCTCTTGTAGCTGATGCAGTGTGTCGTAGTGAAACTGAAACCTTAAATGCTTATTTTATTTTCTTGCAGCCTTTTGATCATTCGAAAAAGGTGGCCAAGTACTACTGGGCATCTAAGGTGAGTGTTCTTTTTGTCAATGTTTGAGAATCCTAAATAATAGCAATAATGACGGCAGTGTATAGCCACCATTAAATTTAACACAATCGTAAATGAAGTGGCTTATTTTGAAATTTTCTTTGCAATGCATGCTTTCTTCTCCAGTGATAATCACTTGCATATTCACGCGTAGTCTGTATTCTAAAATCAGTGGTGTTTGCATTTAGGCCTGATTATGGCTATATAAATGATAATTTTCACAAATGTCTGCACCAGCATTTCTGTCATGATCCACTTGTGCGAATTTTTGTTACTGGTGGGATAATTTTTACCTTCTTTATACCCAACAAAACCTTAATGACACAGTACCTCTTACAGTCGGTTGTTACTGCTAAGTAGTCTATTGCAAAACTGAAAGCCCATAGTTTGATCCAATAGCACGAATACATATGCACAGCAGCAGCTCCATGTATGTGGACAAAGACACCATTTCTTCACTTTGCTTAGGCAAAAAGTGCTTTAGTTTGCCTAAACACACAGATAAATGTGTAGCATCGCGTGGTGTTTATTTTTTTATTTATTTTCAATTTTTATTCTGGATTGCTGCATTATATCACATGGCATTTTAAACTTGCTCCACAGCCGTTTTTGTCTCCCGCAATGTACTAATAATCTCGCACAAAGTGGTATTGATTTTTTTGAGAACCAGTGGCAACAAGGTGAATAACTGGTTTGTAGTATATGGTGCCGCACTCATCTGGCTTCATGCTGAAGTAGAATTTGTCCGCATATCACCTCTTTGCAGGAGACAATCCAAGATGCAATTAATGTCAGCCTCAAGGTCCGGGAGGAGTGGGAGGCCAAGCCGCTCAATGACAAAGTCAAGCTGTTCCTCCGCGCGGCTGACCTTGTTAGCAGCAAGTACCGCTACAAGCTCAACGCTGCTACCATGCTCGGACAGGTGAGTGCTGGTGTCTGATTCACTCTGTTGCTTTCAGCACGGGTCCTTGGTGGTGGTTATGCACAGTGAGAGTTTGGCCCAGTGCGAAAAAGCATTTCAGGAACTCACATCACTAAGTCATACTTGCCAACTTTTACAGTTTTACAGTTTTCATACTTATGATGGTGTAATGGGGCACAAGACAAAGTGAAATAAGACCAGGACAGGAAAGGGTGTATTTCTTGTCCTGGTCTTACTTCGTGTTATTCCATAGAAGACTAACACAGTGAGACTTGGACAGGAAAGAGCGTCATTCCTGTCTTGGTCTTGCTTCACTTTATTTCGAGTCCCATTAGTACACTGTGAAAAGTATGAACCTACTAGCCCAGCGACAAGTAGCGATATTTTATTATTGTCATAATGGCATCAACAATTTTATGATTTTTCATTCGCGTTCAGTTTAGGGCAAAAGGAATAGTACAAATACAGTCGCTGAGCAATTTTTCAGAGCCTTATATTTCAGACCCACTGTTATTCATACTTGCATGAAGCAGGGCCGCATACTTGTCGAACCAATGTATAATGACAACTGAAGTATCGGCCGGTGTTATGTGAATATTTGATTACCTTCAGAAACATTTCTGTTCTTGTGGTGCAGATCATTCTTGATGCCATTGTAGAACAAATTGACAGCTTGCAGCATCCCTGCAGAACTAAGCTTGCAAAATCTCTACTAAACAGCCAACATCTTGAGTAATAAGACAGTTTGTAGTATTTTCAGAAACTTTTAGTGTTCTTTGAATCCAACTGTAGTATCCTACCAATTTTAACGTTGGCGGATCTGCTAAGTGTACAGTCGTATCTTGATGATATGATCATGGTTAATTCAAATTATAGGGTAATATGAATTTTGAAAAATGCCTGACATTCTGTATTAGGTCCCATAAGTTTTTTCGAAATAACTTTGATACTCTTCCAAGCTGCAGTGGATGTCACAAATTTCTGAGTTGCCTTGAAATTTGTCTCACTCGGGGAAGTATGTGGCTGTGGCATACAGTTTCGAAGTCGGTATGTGAAATCTTGGAGGCCGACACATTTGAAAAGTGCTTGCTGTGACATGCAGACGAAGGTGTTGGCATTGTATGCGAAGGAATGAGCGCAAAGTTTTACACATGGCAGTATTCTTAGTAGACAACATTGAGTGACTGAATCTACACAAAGTTATCAAGGATTTCTCCAACCAAATGCAATCGCCATAAATAAACAAGACTCTCTTAACTTCATTTTAATGTTGCGATTGTGCATATATTGTTATAGATCATGGGAATATCAAATGACCTTTTGAGTCGCCGTGAACTTCGCTTCATTGAGATTTTGCTCTGTTAACTTTTGAAATTGAAGCAGGCGTTGGTTCCGGATGCGAGGAGGTTGTGCGAGAATGAAGCTCTGATTGATGAATATGGATTTGTGTTCCTTCTTCAGGTTCATTATTGTACCATTGGCAACACACTCGCCACCAAGTAGCCCCATCCATCACTTTTCTAATGAATTAGGTGCAAGGTGATGTTACTGTACATTGTACTAGTACATTAATAGTATGTATTATTGGTTGGAACGTTTAGCATGTGTATTTGGCTTGGCATCAAAACACATCAGTGCAAGTACTAAAACATAGGACGTGTAGCCTAGAATTTAGATAATGGTACACTTGGAATCTTCTTCAGAGTAAGGCTTTTTTTTTTCTCAAAACATAGCTTTACTTTGCCCTTAGCTGTATCAGGATGCTGTTGCAGGACATTTTCTGTTCTCAGAGTGTCACTTGATTGGTATCAGTTGAAGGTTGTTGATATTGTTTTGGTGTGGTCAATAATACCTTTCATATTCTAAACAATGTGAAGAATGTACATTGTGAATGTACATTGTGTATTCCCAGCAAACTTCGACATTTATGACCCTGGGGCAGTGTGTTTTGGAATTTAGTCTAGTGGTGATGATGATAATGAACATGCATTTTTTATTCTCTTTTCTCTAAAAAAAGAAGAAGAATGACGGGCCACTTTGACTAAAGTTGCATAAGAATGTCGGATAAAAAAATGTGCAGGTTTAAAAAAAAATGAGATGATACTACGGGTATTGGTGAAGGTTTGTATATCCCAGAAGAGGGTAAAACATTGAATTTTATTTATGTTTCAGTCCCCTGTGGTGCACGTTGGGTTCCTATTGTATTATGAGATTGGTAGCTTGCCTGCAGGGGTCAAGCATGACAAATATGGGGCAGGACAGTCTCAAAATAATATGCAGCAAGCAGCTCTATTTTTCTAACTTGCACAACCACTTCATGACTGCTTCGTGAAGGCCAACAAATTGTAGTGTGACTAGGAAGGAAAGAGGTTAAATATATTAATGAGTATTTACAGGCATACTCAATATGACGAATCCGCGCCCGAGCCTAGGTGCGCCTTCATAGTATTCATTTTGTCGTGTCCTTGTGGGCATAGCTGACTGACTGTCCCATTACACCATGGATTCTCAAAGTGGGTTCCGCGAAACCTATGGGTTCCACAGGCCCCTGCCCGGGGTTCCGCGAACCGTTGATAAATTTTCCCTGGTCCCGCGCTCGACAAGTGGCTAAAACGGCAAACACGAGATGCGCTCGATCCAAAGAACCTTCATTACCCATGCTCGAGTGTCAAAAAGCACATCACAGCACGTAACAGCAACGCGCAAACTGCGCAATACTCAACCTCTGAGAATGCCCACTCAACCTCTGAGAATGGGCAGCGTGCCAAGCTTTCGCACTTGAATCTCTGAGGCCGTAGCTTACCACCATGCGCCTTTCTCCTATTTGTAGATAGGGTAGGTGCCGATAGCGTGCGCACTGACATATACTTTGGAGGAATAAAAAAGGAAAAAAAAAATGCACGGGGCACCGCAAATGCGCACCGCAGAAGAGCAAGAACGGCGTAGCGTCCAACCGAAACGAAGTGGTGCAGTCTGCATCGCCGTGGTCCTCAGCGGCAATCGTACGCGGCACGTGACTGACATCAATGCCAAAGCGCTTCGTGCCTAATTGTGCCTTTAAAGCCTTTATTCTTGCGTTTATCGCCGTGCGCAACACTGCGTTGGCGGCTAGCCGCGTGCTCCATAAGTGTGTAGTCGCCATCTATGATCGCGTCGATAACCACCGCAGTTTCGTCCGCAGCGGTTGCGTCAAATAGTAGTTTCGTTTTCACTCGGTGCGCGCGTCGGCTGCGTGCCTTCACAATTGCGTAGTCGACTCTCATGGCAGTGTCGATAGCGACCGCAGTGTCATCCGCACTTCTTGCAGTGAATGGTAGTTTCGTTTTGACTAATTTTGTGTGTTCGTCAGCCGCCTACCTTCTGAACCGTAAGGTTGCCATCCATGATAGCGTCGATAGCGGCCGTGGTTTCGTCCGCAGTGGTTGTGGGAAGACTTAGTGCAAAGCTGTTGAAGATGAAGAGTGCCGGCTACATCGCGATGGATGGCCAATTTGTTGGTGAGCAGCTGAGTGACGAAAAAATAATTGGGATGTGCGCCCGTTGGTGCAAAGCGCATCTCAGATGAAGATGCGCGCCGCAAAGGATGTCGCGAGGCCTTCGCCGCTGCTAGCGCTAATCAGTCATAAGGTGACGAGAATTTCAGCTTCCGCACTGGTCTTGTGCTAAATAGAAACAAGATTTGATGATTCATTGAGTAAATAAAAGCGTGTTGACGTAGTGAAGCATTTGTTTATTGTTTTCTTGATGCCCCTGATAATTCGACATTCGGTTAATTCGGGCACTTTATGGAGCTTAGCAGGGTTCCCTGGGATGAACGTACTTGAGAACCCCTGCATTACACAATCCTCTGGCGGCAGGAGCACCCACTTGGTTCTGTTCAAGGATGAGAGAAGCGGGAGGAAGGATGAGTGCGGCTAATTTGTGCACGCATGGTACACAATGTTACTATGCGGGTGGCGAGCAGATAATGTTGTGGGGGTGAAAGATGTGATTTCGTGTGCAAGGTCGTTGACTTGGTGAAGGACACAGTAAGGGCCAGTGTAAGTCGACAGTAGCTGTTCTGAGAGCTTGATCCGATGCGTTGGATTCTAGAGGAAGACGGAGGAACGTGGCCGAAACCGGTTGAGGCAGCGATGCCTGCCGTATAGTGCCTTCTGGTGTTCTTACAATGTAGCTAATCACTGGCGGGCAACCTGACTGGTGGTGCAGCAACATCAAACCAGTTTTGCAGAAAAACTGGTTATCCGGTTGTACGATTCACCAGTTATTAAAATTTGAAAACCGGATAACCAGAGTGATCAGTTATTCGGTTGGTTATTCGGTTAATAGTAGTATTCGGATAGCCAGATATTTGTTCTTCTGTACTTGTGCCGCAATTACCTTTCTTTCTCTCTTGTATTCCTATAGTTGTAGTTATTTTTGCAACTGCTCGTGCAAACCCGATATTTGCTCTGGTTAGCCTCCTTACGTTTCATTTTTTAACCACCAAATATTTTTGTCCGAATATTGTTATATCCGGCTAATTGGTTATTTATTTAAACCGGATTTCCGGAATATCGGTTTCTTTAAATCTGGATAACTGGTTTTCGAGACCGGATTTACTTCTCTCCAGTTAAACCGGATAGCTGGTTTGACAGATATTGGCAAGCATTACTGACTGGTGTGACCGGCTCGGGCAATGGCATCATGGGCATAATCACTGGTGGCAAGTGCAGCGGAAGGCAGCAGGGTGTCCACAGGTAAAGCAGGACCGTGGCTGAACAACAAATAGATAGGCAAGAATCCAGTGACATCATGGTGCCAGAAGAAATATACATTGACAACATGTCTGTGAGCGTGTGATTCAAGCATTCTGTTAGCTCGTTAGTAGCCGGGGGGTGGTAAGCTGTGGTAAGCTTGTGCCGGGTTGCGCAACAACCAAGAATGTTGATGATCACTTAAGATTGGAATTGCGGGTCCCTGTCTGTAAGGAGTTGTTTTAGAGCACTTTGATGAAGGATGACCTCGCAATAACCTTTGCTACAGGAGTGGTTAAAAAAAATTGGGCTTGCATGCTTAAACAACGATCTGATTATGAGGCAGTGGGAGACTCTTGATTAATTTAAACCACCTAGGGTTCTTTGACAGAAACAATACATTAGCATTTTTGCATTTTGCCCCGTCGAACTGTGGCCGTGATCACCTGTGACCACGAGCTCAGCGGTGCAATGCTATTGCCACTGGTCTACAGTGGTGGGCCCTAGTGGAGTGCTAGCAGTTGCCTCTGTAACAGTACTTGGGGTTAGGCTTTCTGTAAGTGCAGGTTTTCTGAACAGTGGCTCTATATATTGCTGAGAGCATCATCGTCCTCTCTGGGCTTTCCTTTGTCTTTCAGGGCAAGACTGTCTTCCAGGCAGAGATCGACTCAGCAGCTGAACTTGCCGATTTCCTGAGGTTCAATGCCTACTTTGCCAAAGTGAGTTTGACAACCACAGTATGGATAAGTATTGGGAGCCGGACAGCATCTCGTTTAACATAGTGAGTTCAGGATGCTCTACAGACATATTGGTCGATAATATAAGTTTTGTCACTATTGTTCCAATTGCAGCATTTTGTGAATTGGCAGTTTGGCTATGAAATCATACTTTGCTTGTGCTTCCTCTGTGCCTGTTTGTTTACATCACAATTTCACTGTTCACAACATGTCTGTTCAGTCAACATGTCTGCTGCGATGTTTGCAAGCTTAGGCTAGGGGTGTGTTTTTGAATCTTCAATAACGAGATCTAAGGCTTGTTTGCTTCAGTTGAATTTCTTTTGAAGGAACCTGTATTCTTTGTGTCCAGACTTCAATTCTGCAATTTCCACTGTGGTCATTTTTATTGACTTTTGTCGGTTCATGCATCCTAGGAGCTCACAAAGTACCAGCCCATCTCCACTGATCCCAAAGTCACAGTGAACCACTACCGGCAGCGTGGGCTTGAGGTAAGAAAGTTTACAGTGTCTTTTTACTGTGAGTAACACAGTAAATGTTCAGGTACAGTGAAAGCTCGTTAATTCGCACCTCATTAATTCGAACTTTCAGGTTAATTCGAACTGATGGTCATGGTCCGGCCACAATATATAGGCGTCTATGGGTTAACCAACTCGTTAGTTCACGCGCGCATCGGCTCCTCTATCGATAATTCGAACTGCGCGCTGCTGCGTGGTGGTATTTTAAACTGCCGCCGCAAGCTTTCAAGGCTCAACGATAGATGGCGCGAGCACAGCGGCGTCACTGTCGTCATTGCGCTCACTCTTCGCATCGTGTGGTGGTTCGTGACGGACGTGTCTGCGTAGTCTCCGTGTCCTTTGTGTGCCGCACATTCAGTCGCTAGGCCTCGTGTACGGCAGAGCTACGAAGTCGTTCGGTGCCGCTGCTCACGGCCTTGCATATGTTGGTGCGGGCCTGGGATCAGGTCACGGCAACAACTGTTGCCAATTGCTTCCGCCACAGTGGCTTTTGTGTGACCAATGAGGGCACAACTTGCGAGGCCGTGGTCATTCCTGCCGGATTGCGGGATGCGCTGGAGGACGTGACCTTCGACGACTACGTCGATGCAGATCGCTGTGCAGCGGTCTGCGGCACAATCACCGACGATGATATCATCGCGCAGGTGACTGGTGGAGAAGCGCCCGTCGTCGTTGTAGGTGCGGATGACGAAGAGGATGATGCACCCACGCGGCCCTCAGCTTTGGAACTAATGGAGGCTATGCGTGTCGCGCGTCTATTCTTCAGCTTCGAGGAAGACGCAGAGGATGCTTTCTGCCACGTTCGCGCGTTGGAAAACAAGGCTATGGCGATCGCATTCGAAGAAGAGAAACAGACAGTGATCACGCATTATTTTCGCAAGTAAATATTTTGAGTGATTTTCCAACAACCCGGTCTCAATTCCTGCTGTTTTTTCAATGAATTTCGTTAGTTCGAATTTCGGTTTAATTCGAACTCATTGGGCGTCCCCGCGAAATTCGAATTAACGAGCTTTTACTGTATCTATCTGCAATTACGTGCTTATGTAGGTGATGACATCGTGTAGATGGAAACAACTAATCAATAATATATCTGGACATCCATTTTATAATGCCTGTCTGCCCCTGAGAAGGGTGGGTGGCAAACTGTAGCTGTGTGCAGCATTTCTCCCGCCCTCTTTCTGGGAGAGAACCCTTATAAGTGAGAGAAACGTTTATGACCCACACGCAGTCATGCGTTTCGTTGTCATGCCTGTGCTGGGTTGTGATGTACATACCTACCAAGTTTTACGAGTTTATTGTTAAGTGCCTGATTTTCCGTACATTCTTACGAGTACCGTATTGACACCTATACTTTTACGATTTTCCATGTTCTGTTTTCAAAACTCGCAAATGCAATAAGTGTTACTTCACAGAGTCCCTATAACTGCTGCATCTCGCCTATTTGCAGTGCCATGTTGGCAACACTGAATGTGTTGGCTTGTATCCAAATCCAAAGACATTGATCATTTGCTGAAACGGAGATACTCGCCTTTGCTAATCCTATTGTTCCTGTATCTCTTGCGTTGTTGCCGAAGCTGTGGCACATGATCCCATGCAAGCAGCTTAAGCGATGTTGGAGAAGAATTACTTTGAAAATTTTAACCGCTCAAAATCTTTGAAGCTTACAGGATGGTGGATAAGGGAGCAGAGTGGCCCACTGTCAATTAATCTGCTTGATATTTAGATGGATGTCCATGTGTGCGGCTGGGTGGTGGCAATTTATACGAACTCTCTTGCACTGACTTCATGATTCCGTTTCGTTTTTTGCATTTATATTCTGCGCGCACCGTGAAGTAAACTTTATTTGAAGGTCAGCGCCTCATCATTTGTGTGCCTTCCTATTTGTCCCATCGTTTGCACTGTTACAATGTCGAAATGTGCCAACTGGCCCCTGTCAACACTATAGTTAAGTACTTTCAAGTATTTATCCCCAGATATTCGGCTGACTTTCCATTCATCAAGAAGTCTCGCAAAGGCGAAAGGTACACATTCTGTAGTTTGTGCTACTGCAATGTCAACATCTTGCACACTGGGGCTTTCTATTGCATTTGGGCATGGAAAAACACAAGGACTCGGCGAAACTAGTGGACTCGAACGAGAAGCTTGGAGGGTTCTGCAGCCGTTTAGCGGATATTGATACTATTATAGCTGAATGCCTTTTGGCTGTATAGCTAGCACAGCCCTCAACATCCAAGGTGTAATGGGTTTGTTGTGCCACTGTTGTGAGTGTTTGTTGTGCATTTGACTTAACCAAAAGTTTCTCAGCTATAAAACCGTATTTTAGTATTTTTTTAATACAATTTTAGTATCTTTTGGCATCTCGTGTAGTATTTTAATCGGTGTGGGGTTGGTAGGTATAGATTTGCAACCTTGCAACAGCCTTGCAATGTGAAAATGCCGAACTAGACAAGAAAATAACATAGACAAGCACAGTATGTTTCAAAACAGTAGAAGCTTTGCTTACTTTGACAACTATCCTCAATGGTGCTTACGCAATTTTTGTATTTGAAGTGACCAAGTAAGTGTAGAGAATGCTAAAAAATACATATTGATAAATTGAAGAGGCCCTGAATAATTTTTTCCAGTTGTTTCGAATAAACCTTCATTGTTTCAGGTCACATTATTGCAAACATTTCAGTCAAATATTGCTCTCTCAGGCACAGTAGAGAGTGTATGATATAGTGCTGTTGTATGTTCTTGCCCTTTCCTGTATATCTTCAAATCCCCAACTTCATTTGTAACGTCTATGAATGCCAGAGATAAAAATGGCGGTTATTAGTAGCTTTCCGTGAACACACCAAATCCCTTTCATTTCTGTGCTGAAAGCTGAAGGCATACTGCTTAACGTCACTTAAGTAGCCCTATAAATGTACAAATGTGCACATCGATTAGATGTGCACAAGCGTCAGTTTGTCAGTGTAATGTCATAGATTTCAGGAGTAGTTTCTCGTACTATGTGGGCCATTTTGCCACAAGAAAAGTTGTCGAAGCTTCATATGTTGAGCCTTTGATTCCTTTAGAATGCAGTCTAGTCCTTTATTGATAAACATTAGACTAGAATTGAGTAGATGCTTGTAAAAATCTGATGTCATGGCGGACTGGTGTAGTACACTCTAGGTGGCATTTGCTGGCCGTCTTGTCCTTGCATTTTTTTTTCTTGCTTACCAACCCTCTTCTTACAACCAGAATGGCCATTTTGCTATTGTGGAAGCGTAGCATACTAATGCTGCTCAGCTTAATGATCTATCGTGTAGCCCCTTTAAGTAGCCGACCTTAGTTACAGGCATAAACGGCCTGTTCTTAAAGGGCAGAGGTTGCTCTGCCTTTTGTAATTGATTGCAAATTAATTGCTGAACAGCATGCTAGTGTTATCGTGAACTTTCCTTGCTCACTTTCCCAGCATTGCAAGGAATAAACCTTGGTGTATGCTCGTACACTGCAACCACGTCGGCTTCCTTTATTTACAGCGAATTCGAGAAATCGCACCAGGGTAACATGCTGCAATGGTGATCGGATGAAATGGTGCATTGGTGCAATTTTCCAAATTCACCATTAATTGTTAAATGCAAGAAGGCATTAATGAACACTACAGCCAAAGTCTGACGAGGTGCAGGTGAAGTGCAAAGGCATCGTGCAGATTTTTAAACTCTGGTGCTAATGAGCATTTTTGGTGACGTAGCTGTAAGGTATGCCTATAACTGCGTATACTATTGGGAGCTTAGTAAAATAGCGCTCTGTGCTGTTTTATTTTCAGGGTTTTACCACAGCTATTTCTCCTTTCAACTTCTCAGCCATTGGAGGAAACCTGGCATCAGCACCAACGTTAATGGTAAGAGGGAATTTTTTTTATTTATTGTTTTTTTTTTGTTGTGGCTTGCGCGTGGTGTTAAATTGAATTGGGGGGTTAACATCTTGAAACTGGACAGTAGGTTATGAGAGACGACGTAGTGGAGGACTCTGTACTAATTTTGACCACCCGGTGTTCTTTAACATGTGCCCAAAGCACAGTACACGAGCGTTTTCTCATTCTGCCCCTATTGGAATGCGGCCTTGGCAACCTGGATCGAACCCACATTCTTGTGCTTGGCAAGACTTGTTATTATAGTTACCTGCTCTGTTTCCCTTTAACAACAGATTTTCACCAATGGGAATCAATACACAATAAATATATAATCTTTGCATTGCAAGTGTCGAGTCGATGAAGTTGTTGAGGCAGTAGAAGCACTGGGTTTTATCATGACTCAATAAAGCATGCCAAGCCCAGTCGAATGTGAAAGCATTGTGAGTTTGCTTCTGCATTGGGAAAGGGATAGTGCACCAAAAATGACTCCCTCCCAGGAAAGCAGTAATGCAATTGTTTTACCCGGAAGGCCCAAAAAGAATGTGTGAAAGTGTATGGCAAAAGAAGCCAAAAGTGCACTATGGTGGAGTATGGCTGTTCAAACGACAATGCCCCGTTATGCGATGTGTTTAGCTGTCGGTCAATTCTTGGTGAAATATGGGCCACAGATATGTGGATGCTCATTGCTCCATTGGAATAAACTGTTTGTCATGTTTTTTGTTTTGTTACCGATCTCGGGGGCGTGCGGGTGTTAAAGGAGATGAGGTTGAGAGACGCATGGCAACACAGCAAGCAGATTTTAATCTCGCACAAAACCCAAAACCTTAAAATAAAAACTCAATCAAATTAGCACACACTCAACAAATAAATGCTAACAAATATACAACCTAATCATTAACAAACACTGAACATGATCTTAAACCTGCCTGCGTTAGTTCTTGGCGTTTCTTACACGAAAGTCGGGCGACCCTAACCTGCTGCTGTCTCGCTACTAGAGTGGATCTCTCTTACTCAGTTTGTCACTGTTGCTCGCATTTTCCCGGCGAGAATCTCGTTGGGCCTTTCTCAATGTCGTTGCTCTCGCCGACTATCGCATAGTCGTTGCTGCCTTGCAGTCGGTCCGTCAACTTGAAGTTCAACTTGGTAGAAGCCCATAACCCGTAACGTAACCCGGTTGCTGATGCTGACGTGGTAGAGGGGCCCGACGGACTAGGCCTAACGATGTTCTCGGCCACTGCTTTCGTTTAACTCCTTTCTCAATTACCGACGTGGCGTTCCGGGGATTACCGAACGCGCTGGTCTGCCAAAGAAAGGGAATCCTCTCTGGAGTGTCCGGCCCGCCGTGTGATGCTGCAGCTGGTCCAAGTAGCCTCGCTCGAACGTCTCCGAGGTCGACGGCTGCACCTCGGACTGCCCGCGTCATGGACTCGGCCGAACCTCCAAGTCTCCTGTCGCCAGAGCGTAGCTGACGATGCGACCTTCTTGGCCCAGAGCCATGTCGATAATGCCCGAACAGTTCCGTTTCTCCCTCGATTACGGCCCGGTTCACGCGCCTCGAGGTCTCGTGCCATTTGGAACGCTCGGTTCACATCGTCCTCCTCTTCTTTTCTTTCGCTGCAGGCCTCTTACTCATCACACTGTTGTACTTTTTTGTAGGTAGTCCTAGTTTGTAGGTAGTCAAGTTCATAGCCTTACTGTTGTTTACTTTGTACAGTAGAACCTTATATCGCCATGGTATCTACCCCACAACTCCACCACAGATGTGACTCAAAAACGTATAAGTATTTACAAATGTTTTCGTGGTAAGCGACACAAGTATAACAGCAGCCAAGATGGTGCGGACTCACCTTCACTTTGTTAGTACTTACATAATGCTGCTGTCTTCTTCAGTCTCGTGGCACTATAACTAAATTCAATGGGAAAAAATTCACCAACCAACGATTATGATACTTCCTAATGCGAAATTTGATCGCAGCTTTATATGTGTTTTCATTTCGCGATCTATTGGCTGGTTCAGGCAATCTGTCTCATGTAGCATGGTGCAGACAGAGTGAAGCATTGCAAAACAAACAACACTCAAGCACAACGATAGCGGAGAGCAGAGTCGGCGATCGTCAAAAATCTGATCTGTGGGTCAAGCTTGTCGGCTTTTATACATGACTCGTCGAAAATTCCCGAGTAATCGCTGGTACCCGCGTGGCTTCCAGAAAGGACTAAACAATTCGCGTCGCGCATACAATCGGGTTACAAAAAGTTTTTGTGACAACAGCCACAAAATTCGAGAAACTTCTGATACATGCATGCACGTCGTGAGTAGAGGGATAAGTTTTAACATTTGTTAGCCGGTGAAATGCAGTGACTGAAGAAAGATAAAGTGAACAGACGAAGGGCACTACTCTAGTGCTATCTCATAGTGCTCGTCGGCACTACGCTTTTCTCTTTCATCATTCGCTGTCGTGCTCGTTCGCTCGGTTAGGCCGCCGACGCTCGCCGCAGGAACGGGCTATTAAGAGCTGCGCTCTAAAAAGTGCTTGATGTGATGCATTAGGTATACTTATAATGATTAAAAATTATTGGCCTCTTGTCACGGCTTGGCTATAACCACGCCCAAAACACTAATTTGGAGTTCTTTTCAACGACTCTGGAGCTGAGGCAGTCTATTATGGGGTATAACACTGGATCGTGGCACTGTTTGTCGCTGAAACAAAGTCCGAGATTGACAGACATAGGCATCGCTGTCGAGCTTGCTCAGGTCAAGTGGATTGGCGATTTAACTGGACAGGCGATTCGCATCCTGATGGAGTTGTCCGGACTGGTGCACAACCGAAAACGAGTGCTCCTGTTAACGCATGGCCTGGCGTCCAAGGTGGCCTGTGGGATCTTTCGGCAAGGAAAGCTAGCAGAACGCGTGGTAGTCAGTGACTATCGAGAACGGATGGTGAAAGAGGTACGACGAAAATTCGGGAGAACATCCATACAAAAACAAGACATTCATGCTCGGTAATCAAGTAATTGCTCTCTAGGACAGGTGGCTAGTGTACACTATGACGCAGTCATGACTGTGCTCGTGCTGGGTGAGAACGGCTTCAGTCGAAGTGTCCCATTACGTTATAATTATGCCCGGTTTGAATACTAACTCGGTGTTCCCTTTAAGAGTGGGCCATACTGTATTTTTACCATTTACTTCGGCACCGGATCTCAATGTTGCGTACAATAGTGTGGTCAAAGATAATGCTTTGTTTTGTATACAGGGGGCTCAAAGTCATTGCTGCGCACTCTGTTGATGCTGTGCCTGCATTAAACACTTCGTACAGTGCCATCCACATTTGATAATGTCGCAGTTCTAGCTGCTAGCTTTGATGTCCCGCAACTACTTGCGGGTTGCTCGTTGTTTTGGGATGCGACGAACAGACAAAATGTACTGCGTAAACCTGAATGTAATACAAGAGGCAGTACGAGGGTAATGGGAAGAAAAAAGAAAGTTTTTGCTACTCTGCTGTGCGCAGCACATCTCACAAACACCAATTTTCTCTAAGCTCATTGCCCTTTCCTCATTCACAGACAGAGCTTGTGTACATTTGTGTTGCTACCTTTAAGGCGGGACATGGGGCTTAGATAGTAAGATAGAGTAGTTTTTAACTTCAGCTCTTCGTAGCCACTGAATGAATTGTAAAGATGGATACAAAAGAAAGGTGAAGCTGAAGCAACAAATCCTTCAGAAGCGAGAATTGTCTACAAGAAACAAAACTTTCATTTACCTCTCATACCTTATCTGTTCACATTGTTCCTTTCCAGTGTGCATGTCAGAATTCTGTCTTTTCTCATCTGTGTCTGTACCTGCCACTAGTACATTGTATAGTAATCTCATTCATGCATTGTTTCTTTTTCTGATCTTAAGGGCAACGTGGTGCTATGGAAGCCTTCAGACGCGGCCATCCTCTCAAACTACTTCATCTTCAAGATCTTTGAGGAGGCTGGCTTTCCACCTGGAATCATCAACTTCCTGCCCTCTGAGGGGCGTGCCTTCGGAGATGTCACGTCAGCATCGCCGCACCTTGCCTGTGTGAACTTCACAGGCAGTGTCGCGTAAGAACTTTGGTGTGAATTATAGCTAAGAGTCGGGAAACAGGCCAGTTGTGTTTGCTCATTTGTTCGTCACATTTTGCTTAAGGTATGATCCGATGACCTATGTTCAAGCAGGCCTGGGATCAAACGAACATTCTTGTTGTTTAAAGCCCAACACTCCTGAAGGATTAATTAAGGAAAATACTAAGTCGAGCTAGATTGAAAGATGAGGCGTCTGTGACAATGAATTCGCTATTCATGGCGAGAACAGAGCTTTTGTAGGTGTAAAAAATGACAAAGATGGAAAATGGGAGTCGGCTCTGGCCGATTCACGGCAAGTGGCAGAGAGGGAGGTCACTAGGGAAGTACGATAACTCATCCGTATTGGTGCGAGTGATTCAAACTGAGGAGCAGCAGCGGGACCTTCGGTGGGCCAGAAAGTCATATATTGGCACACTGAAAATGATGATAGACTTCTAGATGAATAATTGGTTCCTATAACTCGGTAATGACTAAGCCATGGCAAACTTGTGCAAGCGAAGAGATAAGCTTGTCTGCTGACGTACATCTCATCCACCATACCTGATCAAAACACAGTGCCTGCAATGTTGGCACTCATGCACCGTTGTGTGCTGTCTGTAAGAGTTGAGGGTTTGTGAAGCAAATGTGCAAAAGTATACTGCACCTGTGTGCATGTACAGCAGATTGCAAGTTTCACACATTTTTGATTTGTGGACAAGCCTTTCAGTGTTGGTACAGGATTCGTTCAGGTAGCACTGGAGTACGCTCCACAGAATTGTGCTGGTAGCATGCTCTCGTCGCAGTCACGAGTGTTCACCTTACACAAACGTGTTGGTCTATCTGGTAATGCTTTGTGGCTAGCCAGCTACATTCAAAAATGCCTTGCACAACATTAATTCCCACAGTGTGTGAAAGCTGCATAATATTTTTTCCTTTGTATTTTCATTTGCAAAAGGCTTTTTCTTCCGCACATTTTAGGAAAAGCAGGGACTGCCGCAAAATGAAAATAGCTATGTCTTGATAGCACAGTTTTTGCATTCTGTTTTCATCAGATGTGTATGTGCATATGTTGCAAGCATGTTGCTCTCTTTCTCGATTTTATGCTTACAGGACATTCCGAACGATATGGAAACAGGTGTCCCAGAACTTGGACATCTACACAAACTTTCCAAGGCTAGTAGGAGGTGAGTTTGTGTCCTTGCATTTTAATTAACCCCATCAATGTTTACTCTATAACTATGAGCTAGAATCTGAAATATCGGATTCGGCAGAAAATGACTTATTCCACAAGTGGCTAAGAAAGGTGTGTCACATTCCCGGATGATAATTTTGGGGGATATGTGTCTTAAATGTCATGACGGGTGACCAGCGCCGGACACATCGGTGTGTTCGAGTGATGGCATTCTTGGCTCATGGCGAAGCACGCTGTCTTATCGCAGAGCCAGGATCGCTGTTTTCCGCCAACGCATTCGGTGCTGCGAAACTGAAAGTATTTTCGAAAGGTGATTGAGAATACAGCCGAAGTTTGTCAATGCATCACTGCGCACCTGCGACCTTGCCCTGCTGTCGCTACAGTTATACGAAAGTACTATCAATGCATGCAGTGAATCTTCATCCCCTGTCAACATAACGGACGTCGACCGAGCTGTGATAGTGGAATGACCGATGCAGGTAGTTGCGCAAGCTGTGGGAGGGAGCTGATCGCGGTTGAGAATTTCGATCCCGATTGGGCTCCATTTCTTTCGAAAATGGCTGCGTGACACTGGTATTATGCGCCGCTCGTTTGTTTGGATACTCGTGCTATGTGACCTGAATCGTCGCATGCTGCATGCCAGTAAATGCTGGAGCATGCAGCAACGCACGTTAGATTGGACGCCAGATCCTACCTTGTGTTCAGTACTTAAAAAGCTTTTAGTGTTGCTGTCTGTAGTAGCGGATGCGTACTTTGGCACCGAAGTGCATTCTTGATGCGCGGTTGCCATTTTCCAAAGCATATTCGACAGCTTCGAGCTTAAGTCCGATGGTATAGCTTGCATATCGCTCCATTGCGGCACGCGATAAATGCAGGCAGTCCAATCACTATACACACATGCGAACATCACGTGGAGGCATCCAAACAAAACACGGAGGCATCAAGTAAGTAAACCTATACATGGAGGAATACTGGTTTTCTGCAGGCAACGCTAGGTAGCACTAGGAAACATTTGAAAGTGGCCTTCGAGATTGGCAGCGTGTGATATCTCGAAGGCCATGCCACTCACAGCAAAGCTTTTGTGGTGCTTGATAGATGGCACTCGCTGTTCAACTGAGCAGATGACTTTTATGGTGGCAAGTTCAAAGTGCGATCATTATGCAAGAAAAAAAAAAAACTAACTTTGATTCAAAAAATGGGGTGGTGCATTGAATACACGAGTGCATTCAGTATGCGAGTAAATACGGTATTACTTCCTTTTGCTACGCAGTGGAACATGTTGAGAGGCAAAGGCTGCACCATCTTTGTTAAATGAAGCAGGAGCCTCGATGCGTTGACTAAATGCGCCAAGTGTGATGAGGCACCGTCAATAGGGGGAGCTTTAGAAATTGCGTCTTTGAGTACCCAGAGCCCCGACCTTGCTTGCATTCTTTTGTGTACCTTATCGCATTCTCTTGTATGCCCAGCTTTTTGTGCCCCCAACTTTTGATGTGCCAAAGCCTAAAACCTCTAGTCTCAACTAAACCATGCAGGCTCGCAATGTCTTCTTTCACCCACTGTGGTAGCTTATCGGCTATGGCGTTTTGCTGCTAAGCTAGAGGTCACCGGTTCGGTCCCGGCAGCAGTTCCCGCATTTCAATGTGGGCGCAATGCAAGTATGCTTGTGTACTGCGCTTTGGGTACAAGTTACAAAACCCCAGGTGGTCAAAATAAGTTCCGAGTTCCCCACTACGGAGTGCCTGATAATCGGATTGTGGTTTTGGCACGTAAGATCCCAGAATTTAATCTTAATTGTTTACTTTCAAGCTATCTGGGCGCCAAACGGGAAAGTACCCTAGTTTGACGGCCACTTCCATTGCCACTTTCTGATTTTCTTGTGCATATGCCTTTAGTGTCATTGACGACTGGCTTCTTTCAGCTTAACTTATAGTCCCCTGCTTTCGCTCAATTCCCCCGTGCATTTGACTCTTGCCTTGTTTCAACGACAGTGGTTCTTGCCTAGGAGTTGTCGAGACTGTGCACTCTTTTTCTTGCATGCATCACAGTCTGTGCCTACGGTGTCGTTTCAGAGTGTGGTGGCAAGAACTTCCACTTCGTGCACCCTTCGGCCGACCTCCCCACCGTGGTGGCGCAGACGACACGGTCTGGCTTCGAGTACAGCGGCCAGAAGTGCTCTGCTGTGGAGAGGTTATACGTCCCCAGCAGCCTGTGGCCCAAGGCAAGTTGCAGCTTGGCAGCATGTGTGGACTAGTTTGATTTGCAGGACACCGGCACTTATTAAGAACTGGGGAACACAGATAGGTGCTTGTGTACTGTTGCTTTGCATTTTACTCTTGAATGTCACTGATTCAAAGTCTGTTGACCCACAAAAGTTATTTACAATCGATTGTATTTTTAAATGGTTAAAATGAAGATTTCTTTGTGGCATCTGATAGATTTAACTCTTTCCCTACCATGGGGAAAATAGGTGTTTTTTGTAGGCTATGGCAGATTTTTTTTTTCTGAAGGAACTACTGTACTTAATATTTAATTTAATACATAAACAGCAAGCAGAATGAATGTACTTTTCACGCATAAAAGTTTTATCAACGTTTGTCATAAAAAGGTATAAATTGCAAGAATCAAGAATGTGGGATAAAATTAAGCAAAGTTTGTAGAGACACGCTTGTACTACTAAGAAAAAAAATGTAACGAGAATTATGAGATGTACAAAATGTATTGCCGTCTGATAAGCACTATCTCCGAAAAGATAGTGCCCATTTTTCTTAGAAAAGGTATTCCGCTACAAAAATTTAACTGCAAGCACTACAGTTGGGTGTGCCGGGCTGCGGTCGCCGATGTTCCAGGCTGGTTTGCGTCGTCGTTGCTTTCAGACTCAGTCCGACGAAAAGTCAGCGTCCTCCGACTCGCTGCTATTCGATGGATCGATAAGATCAGCCACAGAGGCAGCGGAATCGCAATATCTGCGATCTCTCGAAGCATGCGCGCCGCTTTTTGAGCCGAACATTTTTGCATTCTGCTTTGACGATTGCAAAACTTCGGAGCGCTTTCAAAAATCACCGCCTCACAGGAAAAAAGCGAACTGCTTAGAGAACAAAAAATAGTTTCCCCTCCTTCACGTCCTATGGTGCCGTGTGTCTGTGAGCGGCGCGGAAGGTCTCGAAAG
Source organism: Dermacentor silvarum (assembly GCF_013339745.2). Taxonomy (NCBI): domain Eukaryota; kingdom Metazoa; phylum Arthropoda; class Arachnida; order Ixodida; family Ixodidae; genus Dermacentor; species Dermacentor silvarum. The sequence continues at coordinate 104,595,006 of NC_051156.1, forward strand.
CGGCATTTCAAACCATCGATAGTGGGCGGCCATTTTTGCTTTCTACTTTGACAATCGCGAAACTTTGGAGCATGTTCAAAAATCACTGCCTTGCGGGAAAAAGCGAACTGCTTAGAAAACTAAAATATAGTTCTCCTCCTTAGTGTGCGATAGCGCAATATGTCCGTGAGTGGCACGGAAGGTCTCGAAAGCGGCGTTTCAAAGTATCGATAGCGGGCTAATGATGCCCAATGGGCGCAGTACGGAAAGACTTAAATGCTGTGGTTCATAGCGGTGGTGGCAGTTGGACTGTGGATAGGAGGCTCTTGGCGCTAAGGAGTGGTAGGAGGTTTGTGCCGAGAGGAGGCAGGCTTGAGAAGAGCTAGTAACGCGTCCCATTTGGTAGTTATTGCTGCAAGCTATGACGACATAGAGTAAGTGGAAGGTGCAGTATGGTACTGATTGGTTGGCGCAAGTGATGTCATCACGCTTTCATGGCAGAGGGGAAAGGAAAGCTTTGCTTACACCGATTTCTGCAGGGTTTGAGAGCTGCATTATATTTTCGAAATTGCAAAATTTTATGCTTTCGCAAAGTTCTGCTAAGACTGGAAGGCGTACTTACATGGTTAAACTAGTTCCAGGATTGTTGGAGTAAGCAGATTGTACCTTCGCAGCTCAAGGAGCAATTGGTGGAGGCCCAGAAGAGCCTGAAATTGGGCTCTCCGCTGGAATTTGACACCTTCACGTCGGCAGTCATCGACAGGGCAGCCTTTTCCAAGATCAGTGGCTACCTACAACATGCCAAGAACAGCCCCAACCTCAAGGTGCTCGCTGGTGGTGGTGCCGATGATAGGTTCGTAGCTGCCTTCCCTTCTTTCTTACTTTTTACTTAGACGCATTTTAGGGGTGCATTAGGGCATGCATTAATTCGAGCATGGGTTTCTTTAACATGAACATCAGTTGTTATGTCTAGTCGGTTTTCCTCGTAACAGACTTGCAGATTTGCCTTGTAATGTATAATCTCCATGGTGGCAATGACATTGTGCTGTTGAGCACAAGGTCGTGGTTTTGATTCTCGGCCGCCGCTGCCACATTCCGATGGGGACAGAATGCGAAAATGCTTGTGCTGGTGTCGTGGGGGTGCGGGGGCAAACATGAACATTTAAAGACGCCTAACACGTCATTTGAGCGGTGGGAGGTACAGCTGACCGGCGATACCCTGGCGGGACAAGAAGCTCTCGTCCAGCGAGTACGTCGAGCAGCCATGGCCAGTGGAGTCCTGCAATGAGGACACCACCCACTCGTCCTCAAGATCAACGACCTCGATGGTCTAAATAAATGTTTTCTCTCTCTTGTGTACCATGCCTTGGTTGCACAGTAAAGAACCCCAGGAGGTTGAAAATAATCCGAAGCTTTCCTTTGCAGTGTCCCTCATAATACACAATATAGTTTAGGGGAATTTAAACTCTATAATGAAACTTCTTTCTGCAGATATAATAAATTAAATGCAGGTAACTTAGAAGCGTACATAAGGTCGGTTAATTGAAGGTTCTTGATGAGATATTCTTGAATGGCTCCATTTGAGACCCTTTTCATTTTTGAAGCCAACATTAGCTGGAAAAAGAGAGAGCAACACAGAGAGGTGAACCGGAAGTACAGTAGTTCTGGTTGGCTGCTGTGCTGGAGAGGGGTAGGTGAAGTACCATGTTTATTCGAATAGATGTGCAACCCGGAATAGTCTCAATGGATTGCATTGCTTAAACAGGTGCAACTAGGCCGTAGCGCTAGGATGCGACAAACAAATTTTTTGAAGCGAAGCTTTCTATGTCTCACTGATTCTTCCGTGAGAGCCGAAAACGCACTGCAGGAAAGCCAACTTACGCAATCGTAGAGCACTACAGTTTACATTCGCAGTTGTGTACCGATCAGAACAATGGGAACTGCAATGCCATTCTACCCAGATGAACTGTATACAGCTGCATCACATTATATGCGTGTCACGCAATGCATTCGCGGCTGTCACCATGAGTAGGCCATGGGTGCAGCAGCGCACAGCAGGAGAGGCTGCCATTCCCGAAACTAAGCGCGAGCGTGGTTGTGCCCATGAGGCCGATCCCATGTGTCGGCAACAGCATGCAGTTCGTGAAAGTGTGAGTATGTGCATGTAATCAATGGCTACGTGATCATAAGACATAAAGGCTATGTAACTTAACGAAATGTGTCTTCATTCAACTTCAACGTTCAGAAAATACAATCTTAAACAAGCAATCAAATCACATATGCATCGCATCGGGTCGCTCAGCATTTCTTGGGTTTGTTGCGTGGTCGTTGGCTTTGTACATTGACTTTGATTCAGTTTGCATGGGAGAAAACTTCGGGTTCGACCATCTTTCTTTACGAAAGGGGCTCTGATTTTTTTATTCGCATCTGTGGTCCTTAAACTTATGCTCGCAGCTGTTCGTAGTTCTAATCGGTGAAATATGTACTCATGAGTTAAAGACGCCTTTAAATATAGTTTCAGGGAGAGTGGGTGCACTTCTGGCAGTTTGTCACCTTTCCCACTTGAGGGCTACGCAGTATATAGTTGGTGCATATTGACTGGTTCGGCCACCATGACGTTACACACGGACAGCAGTGGTCTTCTTGCCTTCTTTCTGTTGTCCTTGTGTAACTGCATGCTCGTAGAACAACTCGAGGGCTAAACCTACACATCTTTTAACAGGGGTAGCCTGTAGGGGTAGCCTGTAGGGGTAGCCTGTAGGGGTAGCCTGTAGGGGTAGCCTGTAAGGGGTAGCCTGTAACGGGTAGTGTTGTTCAAATATCTTTAGCATATTAAAGGTCTGAACACTGCCTACATGTGTAATTGATATTCTTCTTACACATATGTTCCTTTCAGGCATATAATAAAAAGAAATAGGCAGCGGCGAGTGACAAACAACCCTGGTGATTATCTAAATGGCTGCTCTATTTATCACCTACTGAGATATAAAAAAGAGGTGTGCTCATATCAAATTCTAAATTCCAAAGCAACTTCGAGTAATGAAAATCAAGTGCAAATCGAATTGAATATTTTTTAATATAAAATACTACTATTGGATTTGCAAAAATAGAATTTTTTTTTTCACGAACCAGAGGTGTGAAAAAAAAAAAGGAAAGCAACTTTAATTATTGCACAGCAAGTAACTAACAGAAAAATCATGCTTTGTAGTGAACAAAATTCTCCAGTACAATGCCTTTGCTTGGCTGTATTCTAACTGCAGTTGTTTAATGTTGTAATAAAAGAAGAATAGCTGCTCGACATGTTTGGGGATCGGTGGCACCCTCCTGCATGCATGTCCTTCAGACACCAAAAAGCGCTGGTCACTGGACACACTAGCATATGGTAACGGCAAGTATCTCTTTGGAAGCTAAGCCAAAAGTTGGCGCTATACTTGCACCACCACTCAAATGGATCTTATTTTTGCCCATAATTTCATCATGCACATATCTTTCAACCTGTGCTTGTGGCAGTGAAAATCGCTGCCACAAGCTAGTGGAAGTTGCTGCTGGTTGATGAGCTTCTCAGTCTTCCCACAGTGCTGACTTAGAAGGAGCGTCTTCTGAAGCTTTTGTTGTTGAGGGCATATCTGGGTTCCTTGGTGCTGAACTTTTCCTTGCTTCTTCTAAGGCCAGGTTTTTAATGCAGTTTGCCATTGAAGCATCCTCGTGGTACTCAACTACTTAGAATGAGGGTCTAATAAACATTGCTAAGCTTGCTACTTGGTCAAATTTGTTGTCTGGAAACATTGTTTTTAGGCCCTTAGCCAGATTAGTAGCAAACCCAAAGGTTACCACCTGACGGCTGGTATGATCCAGATTCATTAAGAGGCAGCACAGTGTGGGTACTTAAGCAGGTAGTGTTGGGTAGCCATAAGCACCAGCAGGGACCCCGTGACAGTGCCCCTTCTTACTTTTGATATGCTTCACTGCACGCCAACTATGCTTCATTGCAATGCATTTTGTATGCTTCGCTGCATAACACATCTGTACTGCAGTGAAGTGGAATATGAAAGAACTGACAACAGCACTTTCGAGGGTTCGAATAGTGTGTGTCTTTTGAATCGAATACTAACCGATTTGAATAGAATAGTCGATGTTTCAAATATTCGCACACCACTAGTTGTCAACGGCAGCGACAATGTAATTTTTTTTCTTTACTGTATTTACTATAATAATGAAATATCACTATACAGTCGAATTTCTCTACAACAAAATGACCTGTATAATGAAGGATTAATTACGTCTAGACCGAATTCATATATCGTATATCTATTGTGAACGCCTCTATAGACAACTACAACGAAGGACTTTAGGCGTTCCCCGGTGGCTGATTTGTTACTTTGCAATCAACGCCATGTCATACAGCATACGAGGCAGCGTTAAAGCCACACTTGACGATTTTGCAGTTGTCATATAGCAAGTGTTATAGCCCTGTTGCTCTGCTCTAGCAATCGCTCAACTCATATTGTTTGTTGTACCAGACCAGCGGGTGTGACATCAGATGAATAAGTCACAGTTGATGACGACTTGATAATGTAAGCGTAACTGATCACTGACGGCGTCATCAAAGCCATCTAGGGCAATGTCAACGAAGGCACCATTGAAGAGCTGTGAAACGACCCAGAAATTCTGACCACGAGGGATTTGATAGCATCATTCAATGATCTCCATCCTTACCTTTGTTCCCTTCTCTGTTTCGTCGCAAAGCATGCCGTGAACCTGTGTGCCAATAAGTTCAGCTGCAGTCACATATTCCATTACACAAAGTGTGCACAAAAAATGTTGGACTTATTTTACCAAGTCCTCCTTGAATTCATGATAAATGAACGTTTTCTCTTGTTGAACGTGCTTAGCCTGCTCTAATGGTGCACAATCTTTATCAAGTGGCCTGTATAACAAACAATTTGGAAGCTCCGGCGTCTGACTGTACTTACTATAATTCAGTCAAACCTCGATATAACGAACCTCGATTTAATGAAATTTGCGATGTAACAAACTATTTTTATTTCCCAATCTTAGTTCCAATGAATTAATTAAATTTGTGATGTACTTGCAGCGAAAAACTTCATTATATCACAAATTTCATTATATCGAAGTTCGACTATATAATATTGAAACCTTCTTGCTGCAAAGCTTTGCAGCGCAGTACCTCTGTAGCAGCTATGGCACCCTGCGACTGCGCGAGTTCAAAGGTTCATATCCCAGCTCCTGCAGCCACACTTCAGTGGGAGTGTAATGCAACTGTGTTCTAGTTCTGAGATTCCAGTTTGCGTTATTTAAGCTAAAATTTTATCTGTGATGCATATGTGGCCTCAGGATGTATGGGCCCCATCAATTGATCTGCATGATTCACGCATAATTCATCTCCTCCACCTCCCGCATTGCGGCCCTCGATTCTTCGGTGCGAAAGTGTGCCATTGCATCATGGTCAGAAATGATCGATTGATATGTGGATGGGGTTTAACAGCCCACGGCAACACTGAAGCTATGAGAGACATTGTAGTGGAGGCCTCCCAAATAATTCTGGCCATCCGGGGTTGTTTAACATGTACCTAAATCTAAACACACAAGCATTTTTGCATGTTGCCCCCTGTCAAAACAGAGTTGTGGGTTCAATTTCCGGCCACCACAACCTTGAACTCGGCAGCAGAATGTCATAGGCACTGAGACACCACAGCACGTGCAAGCAGGGATGCCAACAATAATTTCTAGTGGTGCTTAACAGGAAAATCTGTTCTTTTCGTGGACAGAACAATTTTGGTGTTTTTCAACTCCTTTAGGCTTGTTTTTCAGTGGCAAAACAACAATTTATTCATCATTGATTAGTGATTGAAATTGATATTATTCACTGAAAAAAATGATTATTCATCAGCCCTTCGCCGTGCCTCTTGGGCTCAAGAAAGGTCAGCCCTTACTGAGATCTCGCAATACTTGCCGATGTACTCTAGATGTTACAACCATGCTGTTTGCCTGTGCCCCGTTTAAAGTGTCTCTCACCAGACTGTTTTGAAATGTTGTTTTACTCTGGAAGTTGCAAAGCACTGTCCAGAGATAGTTCTGCCTAGAAAGTATTTTGGAAGGCTTAGTGCGTTTATAAAATTAGGCTCAAGAGCTTAAATTTAGTGTAGGGTCAAATATAGGGCCAGAACAAAGGATGTGTTACATCGTGTGGGGTATTTCCGACGGCATCGAAGGTAGTTTTAAAGAAATCTTTCGGTAGAGCTGGTACCAGATGGTGCTGTGCACAGCATATGAAGTGTGCTACATGTTTCTCCTGCTTTTTACAGCCAGGGCTTCTTTGTGCAACCGACTATCCTGGAGACCTCCGACCCCGAGGACAGGATCATGAAGGAGGAGATCTTTGGGCCAGTCTACACAGCCTACGTCTACCCAGACAACGAGGTCGACAGGTGTCTCACCATGGCGCGGGACACTGCCCCCTTTGGCCTCACAGCATCTGTCTTTGCCAGGGACGAGTGAGTGATGCTGCTATCGTTTGTTTTGCGCTTTACGGTGATAGCTCTTTATGGGCTCACTCCCCTTGTCGTTTTGATGTCTGTTGGTGTCGCCACTGCCCATCACTGGAGCCCCAGAGTGCTTTTGCAGACTTTTATAAAGAAAAGATTTATGAAGAACCAACCTCGTTTCTATCCAAGAATGCTTTTAGCATGCTTTGGGAGGAGGTTGTTAATAGTACTATGTTTCACTATGCGTTGTGGGTGGCACTTCCCTTACCATTGTGCCTTACCTGTACGTGGAAGCCAACGAGTACTTCGAGCGTCATTTCTTTATTAAGGACCATGTGCAGCGTTTGCGACTAGAGGCGCAGCAACTAGTTGGTGCTGAATAGTAAGCTGCCATGAGAGAAGAATGTGAGAACACTTCTGTTACCACGGTGCCGTGCAGTACCACATGGTACCATCGATACCACCGCACGGTGATGCCACACTACTTTGCGGATTTTATCGTTGTTAGACTGTGCTGTAAGGGATCAGCCCACAAAAATGGTTAGACAGTCGCAAGAAAATGCAGTTACGTAATTTCCTAACAATGCTAATTGCAATAAAAAGTCGCAGCACCCAACAAGTAATCGAACTCTGGAGCTAGACTGGCAGTTGAAGATCCAACCTCTCAGTTATTCCGCTGATGCTGCAGCAAACAATACTGCTCTTAGAGAACACTGTGCCTGTCCCCTTGAACTCGCATTAAAATGATTAGCTGATGCCATGCCCTGCAGCTTATCCATAAACAAGTGCTGAGGTGAAAAAATATAAACGAAGCCAGTGGCAAGAAGCAAATGACTTGATAGGAAAGATAAAAAGAGAAAGTATTGTCTCTGCTTCTCTACCACCGAGGTGTGCCACCTACACAAACGAAGATGACTCACACTGGAGGCATCATGGGCTAAAGTTTACTTCCTCATGACAGGAGAAAATAGTAGCAATAAACTTTATTTATCAAACGTGCAGGCGACGTCTTTACCCTAGAGGGGCAGTGTCTTCAGTCCAGGACATTATGGCCTCTGGCCATCTGCCGCGCCCTGTCCACCAGGCTCGCCTGGTTTTCAGTGTCGGAGCTGGCCAGCGATGCCTCCTTCTATGAAAAGATAAAAAATGTTTTTAAGTGACTTGCACATTTTTTTTCGCACGCTTTCTATACACGTTTGTTTCTTCTGCGAGAAATTGGTTTTATTTGTGTAACAGAAAGAATGTTCTATGTGTTAAAAGTATAGCACAGACCCTACGAAGCACTTTGGACTTCTGTCTGCATTACGCAGCAGACACCTTTCCCTGCCATACGATGCGGATTTCTTGCTCTTGGCATAACAGAAGTCATTCTTGCCACCACTGAGAACCCTGCTCCTTCGCATGGTCATGTTATGAGGCATTATTGATAGGGGTGTGCGAATAACGAATAGACTTCAAGTAGAATTTTGAATCAAGCCAAGCCAAAAAAAAAAAAACAAATGTCGTGTCGAATATCAGAAAATTTCACACGAAGCTTTATGGTTGCAAATTTTGTTCAAAAGAATGGAGTGCTGCGCATGCTCAGACGTTAATTAGCAAGAATGTTGCTAGCTATCAGTAACTTAGGTACCCAAGAATCAACATGTATAGTATGGACCACTATTAATAATTAAAGGGGCCCTGAACCACCCCTTGGGCTTAGTGAAATAACATAGTCCGTATGTAGCATACACTGCTGTGAACATCTCAGCCAAGTTTTGCTGTCGTTGATGGTGTGTGGAGCTCACAAGCGCAGCGCGAAGTCACCTTTCTCTCAAACGCTGACTTGGGATTTTACGGTATATACAAGAATAGACTATCCGAATTTTTAAAGTGAAGTTGGATGAAGCACCTCAAGAGAAGGAAACTTGAAAGGAAAATAAAGTGTTGCCAGAAATAGTAGGTGACTAGGTGAAGAAGAATAGAGTTTCAGTAAAATACCGTAAAATTCCGAGCAAGCGCTCCCCCCTTCGAGCAAGTCGAAATTACCGGCAAAGTTAGGGGGGGCGCTATCCCGGAACGGCACCAAAATTCAAGATGGCCACGACAAAATTTTCCCGCAAAAAATTAAAAAAAGAAGCCCAGTGGGAATAGCATTAAAATTTTATTGAACATGAACTTTATTAAGCCAAACATTTGTTAGTGGTGTTTATCACTCTCAACACCACCGTTACTCAAAACTACCGAAAGTACTGCAGAAACAGCTCATCGACGCTGCACCGGCGCATCGACGCTGCACCGGCGCGTCGCCGCAACCGGCGACACGAACATTGGTTATGCAGCTTCTATTCCAGGCAAAATTATGTCCGCGAGAGTAAAGTGATGCGTAATGTTCACTTTATTAAAAACCATGTCCACAGTGAAACGTTGAGCACCAATGAGAGTTCCGATACAAGTGAAGCTCAGCTGCAGTGCGTGGCTACCGACGGCGGACAGCGAACCGCGGCTCGGCCATGCTCGCATCGCAGCTGGTGGCGCCGCAAATATCAGCATGTTTTCTTCATCGTGTGAAATTATTGCGAGGAGAGGGTAAAGCGGCAACGACGGTAACAAAACATTGCTGCTTGGGAGCGTCGGCGGTTCGTACTGAAGCCCCGTCTGCTACAGATTCGAAGTGAACTGAAAAAGGCCTAGCGACGATATCGGTGGCGAGTGATTAGCAGCGGTGAAGCTGCCGGCGATGCCAGAGCGTAGCCGCGACCACTCCTCTGTCACCGAGTGGTCACGCCGCTGTGCCGCAGGGAACTCCTCTGTGCCGTGCGAGAGGCAGATCTCGCCGTCGGCCGGCGGTCCGTGAACTACAGACCGCCAGCCGCAGTTCGCCCCGATGCACTCGTGTGCCCACTGGGGCGCCCGGATACGACCATGATTCGATGAAATGGCTCATCAGGGCGCCCTGATGCAATTTGCCGAATTTGCCATCATTTTCGTGGACTGGATGCGGCAGGCCAGTGCGGAGCGCGGGGCACTGATTATCTCAGAAACGTGTTCCTGCTTTTTACATGTATTTGAATAGGCGGTGTCGGAGTTGGGCCCAAGCTAAAGCTTCCTCTTAAAGGCCAAATTTATGCTACTCTGGAACTATCCATAAGCGCAGTTGGCCCCGGTGGGGAAGTATTACTACGCCAGTTAAGAGCGCTGCACCGGTGTATCTGCGAAACATTTTATGTGCCGCTCAGAGGCGACATCTCTAATGTATATTTAATGTGACGTTCAAAGGCAGCCTAAGTCGTGAAGCTTTGCTAAGGGCCCTCTCACAAATTTCCATTCTTTCTTGTTCTCTATAGTCAGTGCATAGTGCCTCTGTTACACTCAGTGAAAGGCGCCAAGTGCCTTTTCGCTTCTTTGACGAATAATACTTTTCCATTTCAACCCCTCCCCCCTTTTCACTGCCCAGCTGCATCCCCCTGCACCTGCATCCCACTGCACCAGGGGCGGTTCACCCCTCCCCCGCCCCCTTTAGAGACACATTGAGCCCCTACGCTCGCTTTAGTTGGCGAGACGGTTTGTCAGCTTTCTGAGTGTCGTGCAACAGCTGTGAATAGAGATGTGTTGATTCAGTATGAAACCGCAACATTAATTGCGGACACCCGATTAGGCCTGACAAGCTGGACGACGTGGCCGTGACAAAAATTCGCCAGCTGACGATATAATGACAGGCCGCCAGCCATCATGAAAGCTTGTCAATAATATGTTCCTAAAGGTGGCTCCTCAGTGATCGGTCACGAGATCATGTGTACGGGTTAGATTGACGGCCGTTGAGGTTACGTTTGAGTTCGTGAGTGACCAGTCGGCAACTATAAACTATACCGTGAGTATGCATGCCAAGTTCGTCTGTGTGCTTAAGCATACTAGGCAGAAAGCTCTGAACTGTGCGAATCTGCACCCATGAACACTGAACGTGCGTAACCAATACGATCTCAGTGCCTTCTGGTCAATAGTGTAGCCTGGGAGTGGCACATTGGGCACGTACGTGCCCCCCCCTTTCTTCCCCACCGAAATTTTTGTATTAGTATGCGGCCTGCCCAGCCTTCCTCCCCACTCCCTGTCCCCGGTCAAGTGAGTGCGCACGCAGAAAAAAATTTCTGGCTATGCTGCTGCTTCTGGTGGCTAAGTGTCCTGATCATTGTTCATGCTTTCATGCTTTCCATACACGCTGCTTTTGTTCCCCCTGTCCAGGTCAGATTAATTATTTCGATCAGTCCTGTTGACCTGGTCGAACCTTGTACTGAAAGAGATAGCGCGCCATGGGAACACTGCACGCATCATGGCACCTTACCAGTCTATATGCAAAAAATCGAATATTGGAGTATTTGCGCACCCCTAGTTATTGAACCCAAGTAGTCCAAATTAGCCAGCACAAGGCTTTCCACTGCAGCGTGTCGCATAGCCAGATTGTGGCTTTAGGAACTAAAAACCCTGTAATCTTTTTTTTTTTCTTTTGTCGTATGCTGGTCAACTATCGTTCCTAAGCAGCAACTGTCTACCAAACAACCTTGGAATGTAAGAAACGAGAGTGGCCTTGCATTCTTGCTGTCAGCATATCGTCGGCTGAAGCTATGTGTAACACAATTTCGCTGCTCCGATCACCAATTGCACGTGCTAATTTTTTTGTTGCCACAGTACATTGGACAGATGCTCATATGTTTACTTGCTGTTTTTGTTTGCATTACGCAACCAGCCTAATCAGCAGTTCTTATAGTTTGTTCTTCACTTTGTGTCAGTGTTCTTGTAGTGCTTCTTAATTTAATTTGTGTGCTGAGTGCTGCTGCTTTGTATTTTGTTTGACTGCATGCAGAAATTTCCTGAAGTCAGCTTGCGAGTACCTGAAGATGACCGGGGGCAACTTTTATGTCAATGACAAGTCAACTGGGGCTGTTGTTGGGCAGCAGCCATTTGGTGGAGCACGTATCTCAGGTGCGTTTTTGTGGTGTTCAGTAGGTCAAAAAGAGCATACAACTTATTTATCTGAATTTTTTAAGCACATATGCTTAGTTCCATCAAATTTTGTGCAAAGTCTGGTTTTTCGAATATCAAAATACAGCGGAATCCCAGTAATGGAATGTAATTTCCATTCGCGGATGATGCAAACCCATACAGAAGTGCTACAGATTAACTTGAAGAAGCCCTTCTTTTAACCCGAACTGCATCACAGCAAAATCTAATGCTAAAAGCTAAAGTGCCGCACTAGGCCAGCAAACGATGCCACACGTGATCATGTGTGGCATTGTTTTCTATGGAGCTTTTATATTGATCTTCAGCATCTAGTTCAAACACTAGTAAAGCCTTAGCACTGTGGCCAACTAGCAGGTTCATTTGCAAATGGCTCTTTCGCTATTTTGCAGGTCATTGCTTTGTTCAAATTGTGGCTTGTTGGAAAGCCAAGGTAGATTCATGCAATCAGGGGTATGTGTTTCCACCTAGATGCAGCTACAAATTAAATGCATGTGGGTTCCTTGGAAAGAAAGCTTTGCAGTAGATGAAGACTCTCTCTAGTCCCGAGGCTGAACCCAAGACCACTGCCTTATCAAGCCAATAGCACTGCCAACCAAGCTAATCGGTAGACTAGCAGCCAGTTGTCTTGAAATCACTTCTGTGGTTATCTTATACCCATGTCATAAAGGGAAGATTTGATGTCATTTGCATCAAATGACATTTGCAGTTGAATGAGCTAGAGCAACTCATTTGAGTGTGTTTCAGAGCATATGCATACTCTCTCTCGACTAAGGGCACCCAGAAAATATACAGGAACAGCCAATACAATGATGTGCATGAATGAAAAAAAATTGGAATTTTTAATCTGACATTTATATTTAAAAATCGCTGAGTTACCATGCGCTTTACCTGACCAGTGCCAGGGAGTGCCTCAACACATAAATCTTGCCCGGCATGTTGGCCATATTGCTTGTTGACAGCTTGTTGGATTTGTACCTGACTCGAGTCTTGCTCAATTATGTAAACATGAATGTTTTAGATGGTTAGCATAGATCTCTCAAATGAATCCTAATTAAAATATGGAACTGTTCCTAATTAAATTAATCCTAATTAAAATATGCAACACAAGTGCTGCCACTTTGTTGTAGCCCGAGAATGTGTGTCAGTGGTGTTAACAGGGTCACGTCATACAACAAGTAACAACTACTATTGTCATATTCACACCTTCTGCAGGCACCAACGACAAGGCCGGTGGTCCTCACTACTTGCTCAGGTTCAGCTCGGCGCAGACCATTAAAGAGACCAAGGTTCCACTGACTGACATCAAGTATCCGTACATGACCAGCTCGTAACGTTTATCCCTTTGATTCAGTGCATCATCACGCCTAGACAAAGGTCATCTACGGGCACCTTCATCCGGGTGCTTGTTATTTTTATGGAACGCTTTTATACATTCAAACACCAGACCAGGTGCTTCAAACTGTTTGTTGTAGCTTGTGTGCCAAGTGTTATACCATGGTCCGTTCAACTGTCTTGGTTTTGGACATATATTTGTTGTGTTGCGAGTCATACAATACAAATTGTATGACCTTTTTACGCACAATTTCAGCTAAAAAAAGGCCTTACAAGTACCTTCCAGATATCGAATGACAGCAGAGATGCAGAGGAAAACAACAGTGCTAGTGGTGCTAGTACATCTTGTGACACTGTGTTTAACCACGATGCCCTGTCGCGCATTCCGTCTCGTGGAGAAAATAAAACTACTTTCATGAAAATGATGTCAGCTGCAAAACCTCAAGGCCAGCTGATGAGCTGGTTGTTTGAAGTAATAATTCCTTGTGCTTTTGTTGAAGTGCTCTTGCATAATTCTCGTCTATATCTCTGGTGTTGGGGTAACAACGTGTTAATAGTTGCATGGCAATGTTGGGCTAAAACTCTGAAAAAGACTGTGATTGTGCCATAAGCCAAGCATGTTGTTTCACCATGGCTCATTGTTTCATCTATATCGGCTGTTCTTGCATTAGCCGACTTCTCCAGCTCGTGTGAATCTCTTTGCATGCAGCAAAAACTTCATTCCTGAAGAAACTCTTTAGAAAACTCCAGTTACTGTGTCTGATAGCTAAGAAAACCAAGAGGTAATGAGGCAATTGGTTTGTTGGTTTCTATTCATTATTCTACAAAGTAGATGCCATGGCTCTTAGCATCACTGCCAGGACTTCGAGAAGAAAGCCACTGAAGGGAGCAAGGGTCGATGCTGGTACTTTCGATATTGGAGCTTTCATTTTACACCTTGAAGTTATTGAAAGGTACAAGGGAGGATTCATAACAGAGTTGTGTCGGTTGATTGAAATTACTAATGAAATCTGGTGAGATTGATAATGATATCAGGATGGTGCTGAAATTCCTATTTCAACTTTGTTTTCTTTTCTTATTGTTTATACATTGCTGAACCATGAACCAAAGACCTGTTTTCCTAGCTGCTGTTATGTGGAGTACATCTTGGATCAGCTTGGATGTATTGCTGGACATTGAAAAAAATGTACGAAGCAGTTGCAAGCTGTTCTTGTCTGAGAGTGACAGAGATGATTTCAATATATGTGTGCCTTTGGTGCGGTCGATAAGTTTCAGTGGTGTTCTGGGCGCTGGCGTTTTCAGGTCAACAGAAGTGCTACTATAAGAATTTTTTATTGAAGGCTGCTTCTTGTGGCAATAAATGAACTACTACATATAGAAGCTATGTTATGTCTGTGTGACTTTCTGAAATATTACGTAGAATTGCATAGCAAATCACTTGTGAACTCCTTTTTTCTAGATTTCATGTTTTAGCATACTGTTCTCACAAATATTTAAGGTAGGCAGCAAACAGGCGATGCGAGTTTAATTGTGGTTGGTATTTCACGGTAACAGTTGCAGCACACCTAGGTACACTTCTTGGTGTTGTCCGATGCATATTGCGAGTGAGCTGTTCTCTGATGTATTTGTTCTCAACAAACTATGTTTGACCACAATTTTACTTTGCCTACACACATTCGCACTCAAAACACCAATCGGTATGCTTACGGTATTGTTGCAAAACAATTACATTGACAGCATTTTTTGGCAAGACAGAATGCTGGTTATAGATAACGATCATTGCTATTATTATTGTCTGCCCTGCTGGTTGTTTAACATTACCAGTTATGGTACTCTGCTTCTCGTAATTAATTTTTGTTAGTCGTAAATGTACAAACCTATATATAGTATGCTAAAACTCGCGCTGAAACCTAAATGTTTGGTGGTTCAATGTTTCTATTAGTGTACATGATATGCTTTCTTATGTAATAAAAATACAGGCTCGGAGCACCTTTGCGCAAACTGTGTAATTGAATCTTGTGACCAGCATTTGCACAAAATCTTTAACAGCGGAGCTGTTTAAGCCGGCCACTGCGTTGCCTAGCTACCACCTCGCGGAGCGTTGCGCGCTATGCTCGGGAGAGAGGAAGAGAAAATGAGAGCGAGAGAGAGTGCGCACGTCGCGCGCTATGCTCGGGAGAGAGAGAGAGAAACAAATTGTAGCAGCAACAACAAGGCAACGCGCAGAGGTGCTGCCGACACCATCCGCGCTTCTCCGTTTCCCCGCATTAGCGCCGAACACTCGTGGTGTCCATGACTGCAGCAGGCGCCTCTAGCGGCGGCTCGGCCGAGCTCCCACCAGCTGCGCGCTACTGCGCCGTGACGTCATCCCGGCATGTCGTCTGCTGCGCGCCGCCCATACACTGTGCATAGCTTTTGCCCCACTTTCCCTGTGTGTGCTCGGACTGCAAGTGCTTCGCGAGGCGTTCCCCGATGCCACGGACCATGAGGACATGCTTATACACTTCGTATAACTTAGCATCACTTTGTATAGCCAGGACCAGCTAGGAACCGATCAGCCCCGCTGTGTCTATAGCGTTGCGCCACTAGTGCAAGCTACCCTAATATTTTTGTTTGGAGTGCATGCTCTCACTTTTTTGTATGTTTCAAGATGTTTCCTTTTTGTAGCAAGGGGCCTCTCGGGACAGTCTGTGCCAGATGCTTCTGCAGTTTCAAGTTCAGATGTTAAATAATAGTGGTTCTTGGTTTCCACCAGCAAGAAATGTTGTATGCCATTATTTTTTAGTACTTTATCTCCCAAGAGAGTTTACGACTGTCGCAGGTAATCGCATATTTCTGAAACACCAGTGTGTTTATATTCTGTGAGACCACACAGTACTCATTTGTGCTAGCCGTAGTCTACACTTTGCCCTTCAGTTGTCTTTTCACATTTTTAGGTTCAAGTCCACCCTTTCTTCGAAGAGGTAGGCATTTTACATAATTTTTGTATAACTGTGTGGCTTATATTGTCAATATTTTATAAAAGTATGCTGCTTTTCCATTATTAGTGCGTCGTATAGTAAATCTTTACTGCATATTTTGACCATATTGTATTTTGTGCTGCCATGTAGTTATACGTTTTCTTGTCCTTAGTTATTCAACTCTTAATGCGCAACCTGGCAGTGACGAGTGCTCGGGGGTTCTGTGCACTTGCTCTATTTGCAAAGCAATAACTGCCGGGGGTGAAACAGAGTAATTTCAATTCCTGTACATTGTCACAATGAAGTGTGTTATCTAGTTCAGCATATTACAATACTTCACACTATTCAAAGACAAGTACATTGTGAAAGAAGAAAGGAGAAACAGCCCAAGGTTTGTTTTGTAAGGAAATGCTTGCTATAAATGTGAATCGTGTACACTGCACATTGTGGCTTGTGTTTCGATTCTTTCTGCATAGGTGACACTGTTTCGAAAATGTCAAAGCTGTAGCTTATTTGCCTGCTGGTAGAGTGAAGTAGCATTCACATGCCTTGCCTAGTGAAGATTCTGCCGAGGCTACCACTTCACTTTCCTACTTCAGATGCAAAAGATTTATTTATACAACTACACACTGCCAGATCGGTGACAAAGTCTGGAATGAAGTTCTGGTGCAAGGCATTCTTTGCCTCATACCGGGGGCCTTGCTTTAGGTAGGTTCCTGTCTCACCTCATTTGGAGCCTCTCTTCAATTTAAGAAGTAACATGTCCAATGGTGGAATTTGAACTAGTCTTCAAGCATAGCATGCTCTACCCATTAGGGCATAGATGCAGCATTGGCATAAGGTAGGAACACCCTTGCCACTGTCCTTTGCTTATGCAAGCTAGTGTTTTGAGATGATTGGTGTATGCATCGCATTTCACAATAATTTTCTAATAAAAGTGAGGCCACTGAGTCGTCTATGTCCACACTATTTGAAACTAGGTGTTTTAAGGGGTCCAAAATTTCGTTGCAATTGGCCTTGACGCCCTTACTTACATAACCACCTTTAACTGATGGGTTCTTGGCCAATTCCTTTCAGAGAATCAGACTCGGCAGCCCAGAGTCAATGACCACTAAACAGCTCCACTGCGGTATACTTGTTCACATGAACTATACTCCTTTTCAGACATCAGGTGCAATGCTGTGGAAGCTGTGCAAGAAGTTCGGTGCTGAAAATTTATCACTCCGTGCGTCCGTCCATGCTTCGCTGCACGCCAGCGACGTTTGCATGTGCGAGCTTGCATGTGAGCCTGCCGCGACGGGCTGCCAGCGAAAAACCCGAAAACAAAAGCAACGAAAAACAAATTGATTTAAAAAAATGCATTAATAGCCGTATACTACAGTTTGTTTGCTTCTAAGGATTAAACCTTCTTTCATTCAATAATGAGCCTATATAAAGAACAATTTCGCACATATGAGACCAAGAACATTGCACTATTTCTAAGGGCGAATGCAGCCACTTCAAAAAATATTTCTAGCTTCTATAGGCGTTGCACGGGATGTCAGAAACGGAGTATAGCAACCACTGCCAAGTGGCGTAGCCAGAAATTTGTTTGAGGGGGGGAGGGTTTCTCTGCTGACATCTACCACTTCTCCCCCTCCTTCACTTCTCTCGCTCTCTCTCTCTCTCTCTCTCTATGTATATATATGTGTGTGTGGAGGTTGCACACCACGCAAAGACAAACTCCTAGCACTCCCCGACAAAAATGCCTTTACAATGAGGATGCATGCATCAAATTTGGCTATCATCCTTATGCAATTTTCAAAAATGATATTAAAAACAACAAAAATTTCATTTACGAATTGATGCATTTATATAATGTATGTCGATGACCTAGCTGGTACGTGACTTGGACAAATGAACAGCGCTAAAAACGTGGGCCAAACAAAAAGAAGACAGCGCACTATTATGTGTCTTCCTGTTTGCAGGCCAGACTTACTGCAGCCCAGGTAACAGCCGAGATAACCGTTGTTTTCCAGCCAGACCTAGTGAGTGGTATAGCCACGGCTATGTACGGAAGAGGGCGGGCACTATTTTGCAAGTCGCGTATCACTCATTTGCGCTTTCGGCTATTATGAGCATGCTATATTATTCTAGATTTATAAATACAGGAATGAAGCTTTGTGCTAGAACAAGTTTTGCTCACTTACGGTGACCTGCTGTTCAACTTGTTTCAAGAGATGTTTGGAAGCAACTTGTGGTTGTGGTATTGTAGTCATCACGCGATGCATATTGTTATTTGATCACACTCGGGAATTGATGAGGCAGACAGTCTGAAGCAGGGCTGCTTCCTGTTTAGAAGCCTTTGGGAAAATTACGGCATCCGTAGTTCACAGTAAATAAGGGCCAGTAGCTCCGAGAGATTTGAAAGTGTTGTGTCTCCTGACACCCATTTATTCTGAAAATTGTCGAGACGTTAGGACGGGGTACGTGAGCCTCAGCTAGCGACTGGCCACGGCTGACTGGTAGTTGAGCGTTCGCGTCCCCCCCTCTTCCTCCTCGTATCCATCACCCCACTCCCCTCCTTAAAGTTCTTTTCCATTAGTCACTGTCGCACTCTTCAACATTCACCGGGTGGTTGAACGGTGCGGCGGCCCTAACATTCCTATATATCTGTTTCTGCGTGGACTTCGAGGCCATTCATCCAGCTGCCCTCCGACCTGTTTGTTGTGGAGGTTCCTTAGCTTCCCTGGCCCAGCACCCCTGTACTTGATATGTTCTGTCGTGCCAAATTGGCAGTCTGCAGGTCTTTCTTTGGTGTCCTGTTTTGTGCCCTGTTTTAATTCTTAATAGCGTATACAAACAAGCCTAACAGCAAGCTCTTCTCAAGCTCTGACATACTGAAACTCAGAGGCAAGGGATAGAAAACGAGAAAAAAGAAAGGGTGTGTGTGTGGGGGGAGGATGCTTATTCGTTTCCTAGACAAGAAAGTCTAAATATTTTCGGAAGGCTTTTCTTTCACGCAGCGTGGTCGACGAATGAGAAGCTCTTCCGACTACACGAAGGCTTGGTGGGGAGCAACAATGCCTCCAAGTTTTATGCACGTGCTCGTCCCATTTCTATTTGTGTGTGGAATTTTTAGCGCTGATCACCCCTCAGCAGTTATGGTTAACACGTACAATTCGGAATGAGGTGGAGGTGCGCCATGAGTGGGGCCGCAATGTTCTGTGCAAGGGGTAGGGGATCGCCCCCATGACAACCCCCCTCCTTCGGACCGCCACTAGCCCTCACCTTGCTTTCACATTGAAGCTTACCGTTTTATCAATTTTGTCGCTCTTTAGGAGCCCACCTCCTTCAACATGGTTCCGTGGGAAAGGGGGGGGGGGTTGTCAGAAAATTTCAGGGGGGGTCGACCCCCAAACCCCTCCTTCGGCTGCGCCAATGACTGCCGTACAACCTATTGTAATGCTCACCTAAGTAGTGTAGACTGCTTATAACGTAAGTCGCTGTGTCGCGAATATCCGCACTATAGCCAAAACAACGAAATTCAAGGCCTGCACATATGCAAAACATGTAGACCAAGCAGCCGCGCGTATCCGAAAATCTAAGCGTGCGTCCGGGAGTTTTGCATCCGTTTAAATTTACGAACGTTGAAATGTTAATCTACACGTACCCGCGGTGTTCGCATGAAGAAGACGGAGTAATAATAATTTTTTTTAAATCGCCGTCCCTTTTACTCCGTGAAGATGGGCGAACAGCTAAGCTGTGAACGGCGCTACTTGCGGGCGATGGGGCGTGTCGGCGTCTAAGGCGACGGCGTTCCTCACGCTTCGACGTTCCCAGGCAAGAGTCCTTGACCAAAGTTCCGTATATAAAACCAACGATAATGCGAACTCATCTCGCACCCTACTTCTCCGTTGGTCTACTTTTTTTTCCTACACCGCCATTGGTTGGCGCGCCGCACGCTCTCCCCCTCCAACACTAGTATTGGACGGCGCGACTTACGTCAACCCCCTCCTCGTTCTCCTTTTCATCTGCACCCTCTCGTAGCATTCTCACAGTATGAAAGGGGTCACTCCAACCCTTTCCCCCTGTTGAGCTCTTCTTTGCCTCTCCTCTCGCTAGGCTGACCTTCCGCGGGCCGCACCGCACCCTGAGCAGGGAACAAACAATCATCGGGTGCATTCAGGCGGGTTCGCTTACCCACCCTGCCCTGATGAATAAATTCTACCCATAAACCGAAGAGGACATTTGTCCATTTTGCAAAAATAACACAGGCATCCTCGCACACATCCTGATGGAGTGCACGTCACTCAAATCCCCTATACCCCCATCCCCCCTCCGTCCTCCACTACCCCACCCCATGAGCGATGGGAGACCTTACGGTCCAGCCCCGCCCTGTCGATCCAGCTTGCGCTGGCGGCTAGTGGCCAGGAGCTGCTGGCCGTATATGGGTCCCGAAACCAGGGAACCACCCCGTCCGTCGTCTGAGAAGACGCCGTCATTTGAGCTCAATAAATGTTTTCTCTCTCTCTCGCTAGGTCACGTGGCCCCTTTTTAGCGAAGCCCGACAACGACGGCACAGGGTCCGCTCATCTCCACAGCCCTGTGTCATTATCAATGTTGTTAAACTTGATCCGACCAGTATAAACGAGAGCGCTGCGGCGACACGGAACGGCTGCGGACGGCAGCGCAATGTAAGTTGATGACGCAAGCAAACTGCTGCAGGTGGCGGCGCAGGTGCGTTGATGACGTTCCGGTCATTATAAGCCGTTATCGCTCTTTAGCGCCTAATCTATCCGCGTCGAACCATTATAAACCGTGATCAACCGTACTTTGGCGGCGTGTGGCGCGGCCGCGCGGGCCGTATCTTGAAAGCGGTCTGCGATGCGAACGTAGTGCGGCGAGTGCTGATAGCTTTATGTGCGCTGTGTTCTCGCCGCTTAGTTCGGCGCTGAAGAGAGACGCGCGGGCCCTACCTTGAAAGCAATCTGCAATGGGGACGCCTCCTAGTTCGCGTTGAAACGAGAGGCAGCACGAAGGTCAATCCGTCGTTCCTTGGGCGATCGTCTTGCGTGATGGAGGGATGGACGGACGGGCTTCCTCATTGGGTAGGCATAGAAATGCCTAGCCTCGAGGGGAAGAAATGTACGGCGGCGCTGTAGTCGACCGCACTTGAAAGCCCGTCAGCTTTCGGGCCGTCGCGCTGTTAAAACAACCACTTCGTCCGGCGTTTTCGGCGGCTGAAGTTTACCGCCACGAAGTAATGCAAGAGGACAAAAGTTTTTGCTTTCGGTTTTTATTCTTTGCAGCTTCGTTATGCATATGGAAAGATTCAAATACTGTCGCTTGCGCGTGTTGTAGTGGAATCGTCTGGTATATATATATATATATATATATATATATATATATATATATATAGACATAGAATACTTCACATTTCGCAGTGGTATTCGTTGCAGTTTGCCAGGCTTATTATCGACACCGTTTTTTCTACGAACGTACCAAACGTAAAATGAGTATTTGCGAACGCTTAGCGCGATTTTAGCGAGCGGCTGAGCTGGATAGCCGACTGCAATATGCAGTGTTCCGAACTATCATGCACCAAGATTTAAAAATATGCAGATGCCACAAAGCTGGACAGAATCAATGTAATGTTTTTTGCCGTCGCTTGTTGATACCCAGATTATTTCTTTTGCATTCCACCTAATTACATAATTAGTCTTAGTCAACTTCTCAAATATTACAATTAGATGAAAAGTGTCAATGAGAAAATTGAAGAGCAACATGAAAAAGTTACAGGCCCGCGCGGCACATGCAGCACAGTCACAGCGTAAGCTGGTTGAGCGGCGCAAGAGTAGCTCCGATTTCGGCACCACGCACATCAAGGTCTTCGCGGTAGAGTGTCTTCGCCTCGATTTTGACGAGAACGATCTGAACTGTCCGCCCGGCGACGGCGAGCTGCGGTTGTAATGCTCTGCACAGCAGTCTGCTGAGCCCGATGATGCCTGGTTGTAGCCGCGCACGCAGCTCTACGATTCGCTTCTTGAGCAGCGGTTCGTACCTTGCGAGGAGACGCCAAAACGTGTACCGAAGAGGTATACCCAGAATACGTGGCGCACATATCTAACATCGGGCTAGCGTTGATTGCGCGCCTCGTCTGAATCGCATCGCGTCTGAATCGCATCTCGTCGCACGCGACCGTTGCAGACACGTTAACTAGATGGCGCCACCATACTGTCGGAGGCTCGGGTCGTCTGCGCCTGCGCAGAGGCGCAGGGCGCGTGTAAAGGGAATATTTCTTCTGGTGCGTGGCTCAGTGGTAAAGTATTCGACTCCCACGCAGCGGGCCTGGGTTCGATTGCGGCGGAGAGCGGGTCCTTTTTTCGCATTTCCCGCGATAGCGGCTACGGGGCGGCGGCAGCATCGCGACCAGAAATGGCTATTGGAATGAGCCCATAACAGCTTACGCTGTAAAACTCCCGATACAGGTTTCGGTTGCTCAATACGTGCTTCAGAAAAGCGTTTTTTTCGAGCGTGATAGAAGCCCGCGAACACACGCAAAATTGCGGCGCGACTGGCCGCTCGAGGCACTTTGCGTGTATTCGCTGGTAGAGTTATGAACCATAAATAACAAAGTTGTGATATAGCACACCAATGTACCTTTATTTACACAATATGCTCGCTTTTCAGTCGACCACTGTTCAACGGCTTGGTATAATTACCCTCATAAGCGACTAATTAAGCTTCAAGTGTTGGTGCGACTTTCTCCGCGCTGCATCACGAGACTTGTTTAATAATAACAATAGTAATAATAATATATGGGATTTTACGTGCCAAACCCTGATTATGAAGCACGCCGTAGTGGGGGACTCCGGATTAATTTGGACCACCTGGGATTCTTTAACGTGCATCTAAATCCAAGTACACGGGTGTTTTCTGCAATTCGCCCCCATCGAAATGCGGCCGCCGCGGCCGGGATTCGATCCCGTGACCTCGTGCTCACCAGCCCAACACCGTAATCACTGAGGAACTACGGCGGGTGAGACTTGTTTAAACCTTTAATATAAAAGCGGAGCAAGCGTTAGGAGCAAGCGTTGGGGTCCCCCTCGGAATTCTAATTAACTTCAGTTCCATTGATCATGTGGACATAATGCCTCAAGATAAAATGCGGCTCGAAGTGTAGTTCACAAAAAGCACAATCAGGGTCTAGCGGCTTGTCAAGCCAGTAGAGATTTCGCTGCCAAACAAGCCTGTGTTGTTCATCTTTCGGAGCCTTAAAAAGCGATAACTTGCGCTCCTGGGCTGTTCTTGCATAGCCAGTTGCGCAGCCTGGCGCGTAACAGTGGTTTAACCGCCGCTTGGGCGGCATAATAAACACTGACGCAGAAAAAGGCGCGATAGAAGCGACGTTCCGCGACGACGACATCGAAAAAATTGGCGGACGCTTAAGCTTCGCCTTTAAGAGGAGAACGCGATAGCGTTATCGGGACCCGTTCGCATCGCATCGTTCGCATACGGCAAGTAGGCTTCATTCACTGCAACACAGAACGTGGTAAAGCCAGTTTACAAAGACCAAGCTTGCACCGATCCCCTTAAAGTTGGCTTCACTTTTAAACTGAAATGCATTGCTTGAAAGACGTTTTTCCAGGGGCATTATAAGTGGTCTTATATTAAAATGTGAAGGCCCTAGTACCTTTTTTTTATTATTTTATGAATTGTTTGCTATTGCCCCGACGCGCGCAGGTCATGGTAGAAATGCTGGAAAAGGGGTTTGTGTTTGAGTTTCCTTGTAGCAGAATTAGGTTTTCTCGTACATTCAAATTACAATCCGACGCCGAATGGTAAAGTAGTACTTTACCATTTTTTTTGACGGATTTTACTGCGATAAATTGAATTTTTGTTCACCAAAACCTTGCACCAAGTGGAGGGCCTGAGCGGTCGATGTGGTGGGATGATTTGCGGACGACGACAGCGCCCTGCTTGCTACATTTTTACAAATGTAGCAAGCAGGCCACTTTTATTCTGCTTTGATTGCTGAAAATTAAGTTCCAATGTGGTAGGACAAAGGCTGCACGTGATACTATCAGAGGGACTAGGTCGATACTTCAGGCAGAAAGGTCCTCGAGAATGTTGGCTGGTCAACATTCGAGATCTTTTCGAACATGCTGTTTGGTCTTCAAACCCTAAAGAACAGCTGTTTTGTCTGTTTAAGAGCATGTCTGTTTAACGGAATGTGAGGAACCTTGGCTCACGTTTTTAGACAGTTTGGAAATGGCGCTCGAACAGTACGAAGCGCCGAAGGCATACTTCAGGAATGAACTGAAGTTCGGCCAAGTGGTGCTGTTCTTCGGAAAAGACTAGTCATGGCACTTTCGGACAAGAAAATAAGAGCCAAGATGCTCTTCCTGTGAAGCTCAGCAGAAGTTTTTGTCGGATTTCAAGCAATTCTCCAGAGGCAAGAGTATCCGGTTCATATTGTTTATTGTGAGTATGTGAGCTTAGCGAAAAAACTGCAAAGCCGCTTCACGAGGCACAATGTTTATTCTTCAATGACTGGCGCACAACTTAAGCACCTTGATGTTGGCGCAACGGAGAACCTCAAGCAAAGGCCCGAAATTGGACTTAACACAGAACAAGAAATGCGGACTTGGGGGCTCCCCAAGAAAATAAATAAATCAGGATGGGTGTCCAGGAATTTTATATTAATTGCTACTGCAAAACACCTCGTGAATCAGCTGCCGCTGCTTAATATGTTGCCGGTGTATTTGCGCTTTGAGTAGAGCACGCTGTTGAGTCACTGAAATATGTGGCTGCTTGTGTGCCCCAAATTAGCTAGACTGAGCAGGTGGCATTCGTAGCAGATGAGGTAGCATTTCCTGCACTGCCAGCCTGCGATTGAAGGCTTCTCTTTCGGCAACACTCCGGTAGATAGTTATTGGGCGTTAAAAATTACTATATGGGGTTTTACGTGCCAAAACCACGATCTGATTATGAGGCACGCCGTAGTGGGGGACTCCGGAAATTTGGACCACCTTTGGTTCAGTTATTGGGCGTCTATCTTCGACTCTGACAGTTAGAAGTACCCTTTGCTTTCTGTGTTGATTCGTGCCTTGCTGCCCCTGCCGCGCGGGGATGCCACTTGTGAGCGCGTCTTCAGCGAAAACAAGCGCATCGTCGGTAATCGCTCAAGCTTAGAAATCGTGACAATCAGTGGCATCCGTGCAAGAAGAAAAAATCGGCAGTCTCGCATTTTCCCATAAAATTCCAACAAAACCTTCATAATCCAATTAACGGCGCAGCTGATCTAACTACTCCTACGAAGCAGCGCCTATATTATCGTATTGGTCATGGCAACACGGTTGTACAGAATTTTGTGCGTAGTAATTAATTTCTTCATTTAGCAGCCAGAAATTGGAATCGACTTGCAGGGTCTATTGCGGAAAAAACATTAACTTCACCTCCGTAACTGTGCTCCAGCATGCTACAATGAAATAAAAGATAAAAAAAAAGATATAAAAGATAATAAAGAAATACAAAATAACAATTAAAGAAAAAAAATTAAAAGAGTCACTCTGTTTCTCTTGTTGTAATGAGCTTTTAGTAACTATTCCCCGGTTTGCTTTTTTTAAATATTTGTACTTGATATTTTTGTGAATTCTATATGTTATGTGCGACCGTATATTGCGGGAGCTACTTTTTTATGCGTGTATAATGACTGTGTGTGCATACTTGTATCATTGATTTGTCCATGTTGTTGATATTGTTTGAGAAATTTTTCGTTTGCGTACGTGTTATATATCCTTTACATTGTATAACGTCATGTATTCTGTGTATATTGTTATTGGAATTATGTTATATTGTGGCATACTATCACTAGAATAGTTATTATAATTTTGGATCCCTTCCTATATAATGCCCAGAAAGGAACCTTAATTTAGGGCAAATACATGAAAACGAAAAAAATATGTATATAAAATCCAAATAATTTAATCACTAGTTCAAAGTAGGTAGGTTATAAACAAAGGAACCAGAAATTGGCGATGTATATATTCATGTAAATGAAGCAATAAATCAGAAAGAATAAATACAACACAAGTTAAGACTAAATTTGACGAAGAAGTAGACATACTGGAGTAAGAATTCAGTAATTAAATCTCACAGAAACTAAAAGAAAGCCATGAATATCAGTACAAACCTTCCCATCGCTGTGCCCATGAGTGGAGGCACCCAAGGATAGTAAATTTCGAAACAGTTAAATCTAGTCCAACAAGGCGGAGCGGTGTTTCTAAGGTTCTTTTACGGCAAAATAGAAACTCTGTGAGAAGCATTAATTGAAAAAGAAAAAAGAGTAAAGGTCTATCGTCTCATCTAACCTACAAAAAGAAGAAATCGGTATTTATTGAGAGGCACGCGTTCGGAGTGTCTGCAGTTTTCTTTATCCACGTCCTCGCCGCTCGCGTACAGTACTGGAAATGACGTGCCTTGATAAGGGTGAGACCTCAGAAGTGTTTGCATAACACGTGTGCCTGAGCCCAGGAGTATCACCAAAGATATGAATCCCCAGCGCGTGCGAGGAAAGTTATCTTGGCGTGATCACCCCCACATCTGGCGCCGCTTCTTATGCGGTCTGGTTGCTCCATGCTGAACACAACAATGCGATCGTCAGACGGCTGTTGGATGCGCTTTTTTACAGCAACTGCGGCGGCGGTGAGACCAACAAACCCCACCCACCCCCTTCTATGATCACCGTGACACTCGTGCACGTTGGCCTGCACTGTTGCAGACAATATTAGTGCTGTTAAAGAGGACGATAAGGATCACTCACAATTCAAATGCAGAGGATATAGGCGCTAAATATCTTAATTCAAAATGCAGCACCTTCTTTTCACTTTGTTCATATATGTACTAAATTCCGCGTCGCGGTGTACTGTGTACCTTGCCTATTGTGTGCTTTGCTGTGTACCTTGCCTACTGGCCTTCTAAATTGCTCTTCGAGGTTTGCATCAGTTGGGTGCCAAGGGCGCTGCACCGTCAACTGTCACCTTGGTCTCGATAATCTTTCGATTATAGGCCACCATCAGGTGCTGTCAAAAACGGCCGTGCTCGGGCTGTTATGAACGAATTCAGCGAGCTCGTGGTCTGTATGTGAGACGCTTGTATGTGTAAATGTGTGGGAGGGCAGGAGGATCGAGGTATTTATGTGTGCATGTATGGCTGATAACCAGGTAAGGGGTGACCGCAGGCCCACTAAGTGCATTAAAACTAAGGGCATTAAAACTTAGTGGGTGACCCACTAAGTTTTAATGCCCCCCCCCCCCCCCCCCCCCTCCTCCTCTGACTTTAAGCCCTGGCTTTTTGTATTATCTCCATGCATCGACAACCTCCGATTACATTTCACGCTTTACATTATTATTCACCCTGTGCTTTGATGTATGATAGCTAAATTTGAATGCTACGCCAAGCAGTTCCAACTATCCGACCAAACTGCATCTCTGCATTAAAAAAAAAAAAAAAAAAAAATCGGGAATGCTCTATCTGCAGGGACGTAGCCGCAGTGGGGCACGGGAAACGTTTCGTGAGTGCTGCAGACGGTGTATGGATCGAGTATTAGGGTACAGAAATGACGTGCCCAAATACACAAGTCATGATTATTCACGCATTGGAAAACCGACATGCCTTTTCACAGTTTTAAATCCAGCTTCCCTCCGTGTCTAACACCTTTTTCTTGTATACGCGTCCTTGTGTATTCGCCGGTACCCCCTTTTCAAGTATACACGCCTAACTTGTGCTACAGTCAGTGGGCATCTTACGGTCTAATTTTGCAATCGTGGTCGCTACCTATTCATAGTGGACTCGTCTGTTTTACAGAGGGTGTTTCGGCACTAGGGTAAAGAAATGAACCTCTTACTGGTGGCACACTAGTAGATGGTTGGGCCCGGGCTCCTCCTGCGCTTGCCTCAGTCTCCTCCGCTACGCAAGATGTACACGTTCTGGCGTGGTCAAAGGAGGTAGATGTCCATTTGTCTTGCTGTTCACGCCATTTCTGGACCAACGTGTCGAACGTAGGGGGGCCATAGCCGAGCAAGCATGAAATTTCTTCAACAAATTGTACACTTGTAGGCATTATAACTACTGATGAGCACACCAGTATGAGTTTCATGGATTATACGTATTATGGCAGAATGAGCTCTCTCACACCAGTCTACTCCTACTCGGATGGACAAACGTATACTGGCAAGCTACGCTTCTCTGAACGCCGCCCGCGAGGCTAAATTTAGCTCCGATAGCTTCATGCGTGGCTAGCAGCGCTTGCATGTAGGCTCCATATGCGTGGCGCGACAACTGCGCCATCTGCGCACGCGACCCATGCATGATCGAGAAATGGCTTTTTTTCTTCTACACAACCGATACCAAAGTAAGGCACGTGACTACTACAGTTGGTAGGATGTTGTAACATGTTTTCGTTACGTGCGCTTATAGCAAGTGATGCCCTCTGACAAATTTTAATGACTTTTCACGACAAAAGGGGGAACGAATGCTAAAGCATTATGACGCCTTCGGTGACTTTGTATCATTTTAAACGTGTAGTACAGCGCGGGAGAATGCAAAGACGAAAGACACGAAGACACGAAACAGCAAAGCACTTTGTCGTCCACTGCGTTCGTCTCTCTGCCCCCTTCCGCTCATTTCAAGTGCGCTGAGAGGGGAAAACAAAATACTATGGCAAAGAAAGAAGTACGACTTACATGCAAGCTTCAGACATGATGTAACATCGGATTGTAATTCGAATATACGAGAAAACATAATTCTGCTACGCGGAAACTCAAAGACAAGGCACTTTTCCAGCTGCCATTTTTTTTTTTTTTTTTTTGGATGAGCATGCCACGAAACATCCCGACAAACTAGAGGCTAACAGCTTCGCTGAAAAACAAGAAATCTGGGTCACGAGTGTCGGCTCTGTGCGTATACAGTTTCACAAAGCCAGTGTGGCACCCGCGC
Source organism: Dermacentor silvarum (assembly GCF_013339745.2). NCBI lineage: Eukaryota > Metazoa > Arthropoda > Arachnida > Ixodida > Ixodidae > Dermacentor > Dermacentor silvarum. The sequence goes on from NC_051156.1 coordinate 104,623,759, forward strand.
TTCGTGTTCGCTGTCCCACGCGGCCCCGGATAACCTGCGAAGGTCCCGGCGTGCGCGCCCGCGGAGCCTTACGAGGTAACGCGAAGCGGCGAGCCGAAAGAATCTTCCCTCGCGAAGGCCCGGATTTATGTGACACGAGACGAGCCCTGTACCCACATCACGTCAGACAAGGGGCTCTGTAGACACAACACGCTCTGGTTGTTTTGTTGCCTTCCGCTGGTCTCCCTTGACCAAACACGCGACGGCGAAGCTATTCGGCCCCGGAGCCGATGTGGAAATTGTATCTCGGACTGCGACTGCCACACTGCAAGCGTTACACCACCGGCGCGCGATGCCGAACAAAGGTGCGGCTCGGGCAAAGTCAGGCTCTCGGGGCGCCGCTCTGTTGCGCACTCCGGCCGTTACCCAACGAACACGCCACCCCGAGTTTTACGGCTACAGGTCGTTGCCGTCTACGACCGAGCCGCGCAGTATTCCGTATAGTTAGGGGCGTTAGTATCGCGGTATATACGCGAGAGATAGTGTTCTCATGTCGTTGAAATTTAACCTAATAAACGACTAAGGTTTCTAGTAAAACCAGTAGCATTGACAATGCCTATCGACTTTGTTCGTTTGTTTTACCTGAGCAAATTCTTTGATCGATTAACGAGATTTAACGTTGCAAATAAGCACTAGGGCGAGGAGGGACGCCGTTATGGAGAGTTTACGGTTGGCATAGCCCTTTTGACATACAGTGCTATTTTCCAAGGCTAAGACAGAACAACTGAATAGACAAGACAGTGCTCTGTCTTGTGTATTCAGTTGTCCTGTCTTTTGGCTGGAGCCGGACGAATACAGAGGAAAGGCATGGAGGTCAACAAGATGCGCGTCCGGTTTACTACCGTACACCGGGGGAAGTGCGCTATGAGAGGGAAAGAAGGAAAGGCGAGGGAGGGAGGAACTAGCAGCGAGAGTACATGGGGCTCGCCGTCACGCAAGTGGTCACTGAGGCCGGTTGATTTCATAAACTGTAGTAATGCCCGCCGCGTTGTTCTGTAAGCTTTCGACGCATGGGGTCATGGTCCGAGAATCTTGTCTATATACGAAGAAGGTCTGCGGTTTAGCCGCAGACCTAACCTAACCTAACCTTACCTAACCTAACCTAACCTAACCTGCGGTTTGCGGTTTAGCCGCAGACCTTCCGGTATATAGGTCTAGCCGGTTTGATGGCAGAGCAGAAATCGCTAGTGGAGCGTAAAGTATTAATTCGACCACCTTGGTGGTCTCAACGTCTACCGTCAACGTATAATTAAAGCACACAATTGGTTTTTGTTTTACTTCGCTTTTAATATATCATTCATCGAAATTCGACTGCTACTGCCGAGGATCAAGCTCGCGAACTCTTGCGAGAAGGTTCTTATAAAATCATCTGCTGTATTGACCACAGACCGAGCAATACTGTCCTTGCCAGTGAGTAATGTGTAGTGGTGGAGAAAATTTGCGGTATAAATCGTGCTGACGAAGAAACTTTTCTTAAATGCTGAGTTTAAAGCGTATGACCATGTCGCAGATTCGGAACTTATAACCGATGCCATCGCATTCTGTTGACCTTTCCGAGTGCTATTCTGTGCCAATATATCCGCTGTTGAACTTACCATTCAAGGCTGAGGTCACCTCAGAATAAGTTAAAGAAAGAGGTGGTACGTAGAAGTGAGAGACATGGGGCGCTATACTTCCAAATGTTTATTGTATGGCGCCTGTGAGCAAACACCAAATCACACACACAACACACCACAACACACACACACACACACACACACACACACACACACACACACACACACACACACACACCACACACACACACACACACACACACACACACACACGCACACGCACACGCACGCACGCACGCACGCACGCACGCACACGAACGCAATCTCTCTCTCTCTCTCTCTCACACACACACGCGCACATGCACATACAAGTACAGCTCTTTTGATATATGCCGACAGACATCGAGCTCACCCAAATCTCGCCACATCTGCGACGCGTCATGACTCGTCGTCTATAGCTTTATCAAGCACTTTATAAAAGAAGCTGTGCTTTTTTCTTGGCGATTTGTTGCTGTTCACTGAGTATGGAAGCAGTTCACAGGGGTCACGTTATAAAATGTTGGAAATGAGCGCCCTCTTTTACCTTGTTTTTTTTTCTTGTCGGCTTTTTCGTACTTTTCTTTCAGTAATTCTGATTTGCGCTAACTTCAGCACAATGATCACAGAGGCTCGCGACGCGACAGCATTGCGACGTCAATATCTGCGTTTTGCAATATATCTGCGCTCAGCATTTACGCTGCAACGTCAAATATCGGTGTATACTACTCTGTATTATTACAGAAGAGGCAAAACATGCATTCAAGAGGCCACCTAGTCACACTATGCCTAAGTATGTCGACCATCAAAGCGTCCCAGGAAGATATTCCTTTAAGGGAAGGGCCACTTGGCTGGTAAATATTCACATTATAGCTTTAAACTCGCACGTCCTAAGTAATATTTCGTTTGTTTAAGAATGAAATCGGTGTTCCCTTTCATTGACTCATATAGGCACGTTAAAACACAACACTCTGTCGTGCTGGCTTGGTTTAAACCATTTTTTAACTCTCTTTGACAAAAGAGTATTGAACAATCTGTTCGTCCAATACAATGGACCGGACCATCAGTGACACAGACGAAGGTGCCATTCTTTCAACTCTCTCAACAGCACTTTGTTGGTAAACGCGGCGTTGCTTAACGCGAAGCGGGGCCTTGACGAATGCCCGTTCGTATACATCACTTCCATCTTGCGTACTCTTTCACGCCCTTCCAACGGTGCCGCTAGTAGCGGGTGCACCCTTGACAAACATTGAGCTCAATTCTCCTTTTTATTTCTTTCTGCGCATTTCGTGGGGGGCGCCAGGACGTCGGTTTCAATAACCGAGGTTCGCTGCCCCTTTGCATTCTGAACAATAATCACTCCTAAATTCTTCTTTGCATTTCCATGATTTTTTCCTCTTTCTTTGCCGGCGAAGAAGCAAACCCAACGGTACAGCCTTTAGGAGGGGCGTAGCTGGCTTTCTACATAACCCTTACAGATCTACCTCACCATTCTTCCAGGGTTATGTCCGCGATGTAGAAAGGTTACGTAGCGCGTGGGGCCCTTTTGTTAATGTAACTGAGGTGTTGAAGTTTGCTGAAATTGTATGAGGCAGGAATTCAGGCTAATGTTCGCGAGCAAATACGAGGCTTTAGAAGATGAAGATAAGGACAGCATTCAACCCAATTTACAGAAAAGACTGGCTTTAGAAACAGATATTCAACAGTGCGTCACGCCCGTGTAATCGATCACGCCAAGTCTATGGAATATAACCAACCTCTTTTGTATCACCTTTGTAGATCGTGAAAAGGCATTCAGTCGAGATACCAGCAGTCATGGAGGAAATGCGTAATCATGGCGTAGATACCACTTGCATAAATGCTTTAGGAAATACTGGCACAAATTACGCAGTAGCCTCAATTTTCACCAGAAAAGAGGAAAACTACCGCAAATAAAAAAGGTGTCAGGCAAGGAGATACAATTTATTCAATGCAATTGACTGCACGTTTGGAAGAAGTAGTCAAGCGGTTAGACTTCAAGGTATACATGTGAGGATCACCCATAGGAACGTATCAACAACCTACGGTTCGCAGGGAACATTGTCCTGTTCGGTAACGCTGGAGATGACTTACAACTAATCTTTTAAAACCTTAATCGACGTTCAGAGGATTGACATGCAAATAATGTTCAATTGCTTAGCAAGGGATTGGTATAGTGAGCCTCTAGAAGTGGGCACTGCCTACTGGCCTAAGCAAATTTGGTTCCTGGTTGCTCGTGAGACGATGGAACGTATTTATACGTAAATACTGATTGTGCGCCCCTAATGGCTTTTGCCTTCATTCATTGAGACTGTGAGGCCCAAGACCGACCGAGCAGCCGCTGAACCAAGCTATTTTTGAAACGGACGACGTTCCTCGAACGGTGCTCGTCTCGCTGGATGCACGTTGTTACTAAAGGACGCGATTTGCTCGCTTTGGAGACCGAAGCGAACGCGGTCGAACAAGTACAAGATAACGCTAACCACCGTGCCTTCGTGTGCGAGCCCGCAATTAACCGGCCCGTCTGCAGCCAGGTTTCGTTACACCGTCTGCTTTATAGTCGCCTGCTTTTGTCCTGTAGAGCGCCGTGGCCCTGGGTTACGGAAAAGCCGCGGCTGTATACTTTCCGCACTCGCGCCATCGCACACGTGCGGTCGACATGCGGCTCGCTTTCGTTGCAGGTCGTAAGATAATCGTCTACCATCTTTCCCCTGGGCGACGCGTACGGCTCGAACTCTTCTCCGGCGAAGCGAGCAGGTTAACCGACACGCCCCGAGGCCGACGGTTAAGGAGCGCGGTCAACGTTCGTGGCTGATCATTTCCAGGCAGAGCCCCCCCCTCCGGGCTTTTCAAATCCCGTTGTTCCAGGGCCACCCTGGTGCTCCCATTAACGCGGGCGTTGTCATTATAATTGGTTCTTTCTTTTTTAAAGAAGCAGTGACGTGAAATCACAGCCTCTCCGCTTCTTTTATTTCTGGCGCGTACATTCTCACTTTGCCTTGAGGGTTCCGCTGTGCCCGACACCGAGGCATTGGGGCTGTACAGGCGTTAGTAAGGGTGAAGGGGGCTTCTCCTGAGGGCTTGCAGCGCGCTCAGAATTACACAAGTCTATATATGGGGTTCCACTTCCAAATGGCGTGCAGTCGGAACGACACTCATGGCCGCTCTGTCCTTTAAGCGGGGTCTGCAAATGTCTACGCGTTGGGGAAAACCGTAAGGCGGAGGAAGTGTCGAGAAAGGGAAATTAGTCATCCACCCGGCAGCAGGACATGACGCTTCAACGCAAATATCCTCACGTACCCCGTGTTGTCGACTAGTTCGCTATCAACCAGACATCTGCTATCCTCCATGGCTAGAGCGGTTGGTATACAGTGAAGAGATAGAGAGAAGGGAAGAAGGAAAGGCGGAGACGTTAACCACACTTTGTCCAGTTTGCTACCCTATGCGTGCGGAGGGGGATGGGGAAGTGAAAGAAACAGAGAGAGAAGACACGAGTCTTAATCGCACTTTCCCATGTACTAAGCCAGGTGCAGCATATCTAAAGTCGGGCACTCAAGTCTGTCGCCGTCAGGCACTGTCGAAGAGCTCGAATGGCTTTCTGGGCTTATGAGCTGTGAGACCAGGCTTCCAAGAGAGAGAGAGAGAGAGAGAGAAGGGAGGAAGGAAAGGCAGGGAGGTTAACCAGGCCCCCAAGACCTTTGCTACAGTGACTGGCCTATCGTCAAGTCTATTCAAGGCACACTGGAGAGTCTTGCGTTGTTTATCGAAGCTATAGAACAGTGGCGCAGAAGGTGATCGATGGCCTCTTCACACTTACACTTAGCGCACACGGGTGAGTCCGCCATTCCAATGCGATAGTTGTAGGAGTTAGTCAAGGCTACTCCTACGCACACAGCAGTGTTGCGTCACATCGTGAAAGGTTTGTTGGTAATTGCCGTTTCAGTGATCTGTCGAGGCTGTATAATCGACGGTTAGAGTTCTGCGCAGAAGGCGGAGTTCGGTTCGATATCCGGACCAGTATGAATAATTCTTTAACTGCGAACCTTTCTTTGTGAGGGAACCGTATGGGTTTTCGGGTGCATGACTATTTCGCCTCTATTGTAAATGTCCATACGATACCTCACTGGAAGTAGGTGACGGCACTTACGGCGTGTTTGAATCTGAATTAGCAAGCTCTGCAAGTAGCACTGCAGGACTGCAGGACTAACATTTTCATCTTTCATTAAACTATTTTGCTCACTCTCTTACAATGTGCTAGGTGAAATTTTTTACCAGCCGCGGTTTCTCGGTGTACATCTAAATTGTCAATTAAAATGCCATTAAGAGGCAGCTGTAGTTCAGGAGCTGCTATCTGAATACACGGGAACGCTTAAATCGTTCTGGTCGGCATTCGCTGCACCAAATTTGGTGCCATTCGTTGCATCTAAATGTTAAAATCTGCCGACCGCTGGGAGCTAGCTGGTTTTTAAGTTAGGTCGTCAGTGTTGTAACAAAACCTGTTGAAAATTGGAAAAAGTAGAATAATTGAAACGTCAGGTATACAACTATGTAACTCAGCAGTAGAAAACGATATCACACTTATGTAAGCGGCACTTATTGAAATATTTAAACCCGACAGAATTCGTGGTACATATGTATACCGCTCGGAGATCGCCGTTAATTTGAGAGCAATACTTTTGCGAAACCCTTGTAAACAGTGAAATCGTTTCACGTAAGCTCTAAACTAACGCACTTTATGGAGAACTGCTACCTCAGTTTTGGTCGCAGTGCAAGGAATTCGCAAACTATATGGTATAATTTTCTTTAATTTACCGATTTTCGTTGAGTTTTAATCAAGCTATACGGTAGTTTAGAGTGATATGATAAACTATGACAAACTGAAGTGACATGCTCGAAAGTTAACGACCGAAATTACGACCCACGAAGAACACGAGGAATCAGCAGATAGCACTTGCACAGCTTGCCATGCAGAAGCAGAAGGTCACAAGGAGACAAACCGTAAGATGGCACTGCGTTTACGAGCCGGGCGTAATTTGGTGCTCGGCGGAAGTGGCGCCATTCTTCTGCACACACAAAACTGCGAGAAGCTTGGGTGCATTAAAATGTGGTTCCTTCCTTCTCACTATACTTGAATTGTAGCCCCTCTATGACGCGGATAATCAAATTACTTGTTTTACGCGTTTTATACTTGTTTAAAAGAAAGAGATCTCTGAAAGCCTATCTTACAAACATTTGAACGCTTCGTTTTCTACGCCCGTCGAGGAGGAGTCTGCTTTTTCTTTTCTTTTTCTTTGGTTATTTGCTTCATGTGTCCCCACAGTGAATTAAGTCTGCAGTTCGCAGTCTGCAGTTCGGATAGAAGAGATGGGTAGAGGGAGGATAAACTTTACTTTCAAGCCTCAGTCACGGTCCGCATGCAGTGCGATCCCACGCGGACAGAAGAAGATGCAAAAACGTGGTGCGTCTTCCGCAATTCTGCCGCTATATTCCGCGTGCCCTGCGCCGGAACGTGAGTTCGTTCCGGAAGAGCGTGCCGGCGCCAGAAGCACGCTTTGTTCTATCCGCTTTGTTAATCCGGTAGAAACCGGGCACGCCGTCGAGCCGCCGACGCACGCACGTTGCGCACGAATCCGGTCTCGTTATCCGCCACTGGGCTCGAAAGTTGTGTAATCTGCATGGGCTCTCTCTCTCTCTCTTCTTCTCGCTCGCACGGGTTCATTCACACAGAAGGATAGAGCGGAGAGCGTGGAATTCTAGAGCAGTTCGGTTCTGCGAAAATGGCGACGGAGTCGACCACGATAGAAGCTTGGGCAAGTTGGTTCGGCATTATGGGAATAGTGAAACATCGTTAGGAATGGTGAAGCAGCACCCGTGTACGTCTTCGTTTCGGTCATGTCTTTCGCGCTGCTTTATAGTATCTCCGAAGGAAGAAATGCGAAATATGACGGTGATTCGGCGCCTAATGCCAACCGTGGCGGAGGCACGAGAGGAAACAATGCGATCGCTGCGTGACTGGCAATTGTGGCAATGTATTGTGACGAAGGGTTAGAGGTCAGGTAAGCAAGCGTCATGGCGTTAGAATGCGCGGCCTAGCCTCCTCCGGGCAGCAGGACTGGTGCCCTCCTCAGGGCAGCAGTGTGATTTGCTTTTTTTTTTTTTTACTTCTGCTGTTTTGCGTAAGAGCGCTCCTATAGCACTGGGATGTCGTTTTCGCTGCACGAGAATGGAGGAATTCGTCGCCGTTATGTAGTCGAGTTGCATATATTTTTTGTTGATCTCGCTCCTTAACTCATTTCCCTGTGCGTGGTGCGGTTTCGTGGACGATCGCTTAAAGGAATACTGACACATAGGTATTTTTGAAGTCCTGAAAGCTCATACCCAGGGATTTCAAACATTGCCCCCGTGGCCATCTGCCAAACTTCACCGCAGTGCACCAGCATAACTGAATGGGCAGCAAAAAAGAAAGAAAAAAACGTTATATTTAAAAAGGCCTCCCGAATTTCAACAACTTCTAGTTAGCAACGTCAAGATGGTACGCCCTTCTATTAACCTGCGTATTTTGCTGTTGTGTTGTGGAAGTGTGCTTATCTTGACCAAAACATTGCTACAATGAAGCGATGAAGTTATGACTAAGTACCATAACTGCACATGTTAATAAGAGGGCGCACCCTCTCGAAGTTGCTATCTGAAAGTTATTGAAATTTGAGCGCTATTTTAAAATATAATTCTTCGAAGGGCTGCCCATTAAGTTACGCATGCACTCTGCAGCGAAGTTCGACAGTGCAATGTCCAAAATTCCTTGGATATGTTACTACACGTTTGTCTAGCGTAATGTGATTACACTTGGGAAGCTTACAAGGTTGCGAAACGCTCGTAAAATATTTTAGGTTAATACTAATGGCCCATCCGACCGGTTGCTTTCGAGCACTCTAGAGCGCTCTGGCAGTGCGGTATACATTCAAATGGTTGAAATCGAGCGCTTCGGAACACATTCTCCTGGCTCATTCAAAGTGCCGCGCTCCTCCTCAGAGCGCTCGCGGAGGCGCTCTCAGCTTCGAGCTGGGAGCGCGACCGAGATCTGACGGAATCCCCATCATGTAACGCCCCCGAATGCTCTCCACGTGAGCAGCTAGACGTTCCGCTTGGGTGGCTCCAATCACGGCAGGGATCGGCATCGGTGTAAACCGAGTTGGAGCGCGGTAGGAACCAGTCGAATGTTCCACAAGATTGGTATCGAAATGATGAACCGGCGTCGTCGACATTACGTGTCATGACGTCATGACAAGAAAGCTAAGTTTACTGACGTTGCATACCGATAAAGTTAGGTATGATGGTATTGCTTACAAAAACATAGAGAGAGAGATTGAGAGAGACAGAGAGTGCGACCCGCGTTTCTCAGATATTACGCATCTACCTCTTTTTTTTACCGAAACCGAAACTGGTTCGTAGAGACGAGTATTAATTACATATTTGTGGCACTATGGCGCCTGTCGGTATTCTATAGGATTTAGAAAGCTTGGGCCTTAATTTAACAAACGAGAGAGAGAGAGAGGCAAGTCTAGCATGTTGTAAACACCTTACGACGTGTGAGACTTGCATCTCTTTCTTTTTTTCTTTTTCTTTGTTCTTTGTTTTGCTTTTGTAAATGAAGGTCCAAACAACAGGGCGAGTTGTTTGTTGTTTATTTTAACGGTAGCGGCGAAGGGGGTGGCAACACACAGAAGAGAAGCACACAGGGCACAGGTCAGGTGTAAACTTTTCTTCTGTGTGTCGCCGGCCCATTTGCGCTGCCGTTAAAATGAATCTAACATGTCATATCAGCATGAGTTAAATCATGCAAACATGGAGTAAACAGCCTATACCCTACATGTGTGCGTGTGTTCTTGGACTCCACTTACTAGGGGCAACCGGTATCCTCGGGGGTGCCTTGTAAGAGCGCCGCGTAGTGAGGTAGGATGACTTATTGCTCATTTCGACTTTGTCTTTAGCTGAACGGATTATTAAAAATATATTTGCGTGCATTGAAGTAATTTTTCGTTATCACACCGTATCCGCGTTTTCTGCCTACTCATAGAAAAAGCATAGTCCGACGTGCAACTTTCGTGGATGTACTGAGACCATCGAGCACCTGTTGTGTACCTGTCTTAGATACGAGGTCCGGGGATTTATTCTGTAGACCACGTTCCGTCTCTCTCTCTCACTCACTCTTATTTTACAAATAAAGACGGTACAAAGCAAATACAGAGCACGTCAGACCGGCAGGACTCCAGAACATAGTCTGAGTCTAAATTACTGGAACCGTGAAACGCGGAACCGTGATCATAACCGTCGTTGGCGAAAAAAAAAAAGGAAAAGAGAGAGAGAGATATATATAAACAGTGCACGGGCGCAGCTTTTAAAAAGTACCGGCCTGAATGGCTGTTTGCAGTACCGAGTGCATCCTCTTGAGTGCATGCAATGCACCCTTTCTCTCCCATTTCCTGTTTATATTCCCCCCTTTCCATATACCCCTAGTGTACGTAGGGTACGCAAAGCCGGCGCCCGTCTGGTTGACCTTCTCACCTTTTCTGCCATTGCTTTCTATCTAAGGGATGGAAAAAAATTAATCGATTGAATATTCAAAGCCCTCAATTTGCGACAATTCGTACTTAATTCTAAATTTTCAGTATTTGGATGCCCCTGTATCTTTTGCAATGAATGGCGTGCTACAAGAAGTTCGTAAAGATTTGCCAAGCGGGACGCACGACGTGATGGGAAAAAATAAAGAAAGGCAGGAAAAAAAAAAAGAAAGCTAGAAAGGAGAAAGAGAAACTCTTGGAAACAAGGCAACAAAAATATATAAAAATAAATATACTGGGAAACAGCGTTTTGTGCGCGGCTCATTCGTTCGGGCTGCGCGTCCCCTTCTGCGACGCTCAGTCAGGAATTTAAAACAGTGTTGACTGTCAATGTCGTGCTTGGTTCAGTAATAAGCATCAGCTGCACACACGGGCTAAACGTGCGTGGTACATGCGTTGTAGGCTTGCGCGCCAAAAAAAAAGAAAGGTGCGACGGTCTTTGACATTCTGTCACGAATAGCACTCAGCTTGAACTAAAGTAACAGGCTTTTAACGTTTTTTTTTGAGACTAGAAAAGTGCTGCTGCATATATGTGTTTATTATGTGCATTTGTAATTCACCCGTGACGCGTGCAGGCCTGACTCGAGCGCCAAACATTTCGCGCCGAAGAATTTGTAAACGTGCCAGCGCGCGCTTTTTAGCAAGGCCTTACCCACGCCCTTTCTTTTTTTCTTGGAAAGCATGCAAGAGAGATTTCACTCGAGCTGACCTTTCTGCAATGGGCAGCAACGCTTAAGTATTTCGTCCTTCACAGTACGAGAAGCGTTTGCATTCGCCTAGACTTCGACAGAGCGGGAATGTCTCTGCAGTGCACGGTGTCCCTGGTTAGCGCTAAAAACGTTACGAAGAGTGGACAGCGCGGGCACCGCGAGGCGACAGAAATGAGATACTATGCGCCGCACTGGTTCGGGACGTTATTTATACCGAATGAAACATCCCAATCGTTATGCGTTTCTTCGGCATTTTTTTTTTCAACGTCATGCGTTTTTTTTTTCCCTGGTGCGAGCAGAACAGAACTTTATTCCCGTCATCGATGGTGGAGGAGTGGTATTATTGTCCGCCGGTGTCCGTCGCAGGAATTCCAAAATAATTTGCTAGTTTATAAAAAAAATATGAGAAATATACGCAGTACCCCGAGTGGATTCAAACCTCAGGCTCACATATTAACAGCCGGAGGTTGTAATTCTCACGCATTCTCTGTATATACTCGTATACAGGGTGTCCCAGCTATCACGCAGCACGATTAAAAAAAAAAAAAAGAGAAACGGCGTTTTTTTTTATTGATATGATAGGAGGAGATGTTGACGCACAAGTAAGGCGCCGGCTACTACTTAGCTCTTGAATGGGTCTAACCTACAACATACAGGGTTTAAAATAGCCTTCTCATATAAGCAACGTTTGTACAGCAACACGACAAGTTGAAAAAAAAAGCGCAGTCCTCTAGCTAAAAGTCTTTGAAGTCGCTCTTCTGACGTGTGTGAAAGTCCGTGCAAGATGGGCGCGGAATACGCAATCTTTTGTCGTATTAATGCATTGTAAACAGTTAGCATGGTCGATACTGATCCATCCCATGATGTACCAGCAAGTCTGCGAAGTACATTCACTATCGCATTGACATCGTTTTCGAGTTTTTTTATGTGGGGTACCCAGGATAGTTGCCGATCAAGTATTATTCCAAGAAAACGATGCTGTTTGACTATCATTAGAGGTTGTCCTTCCAGATTAAGAGTGAAATTTTTTAACTGTCTCCGAGTGAAGAGCAATACAGCAGTCTTCGCATGTGATAGAACCATTCCTCTCTCTATCAAAAAGCGGTTAATAATATTTATGCCGTCTTGTAACGCCATCTGAAGTAATTTAACATTAGTTCCAGATGTCCAAATGCACACATCATCTGCATCCAGTGAGAATCTTAACTGTGATGGCAGTCTTCTCGCTAAATCAGCCATGACGCAGTTAAAAAGAAAAGGGTTGAGTACACTTCCCTGTGGTACTCCCTGCTTGACAACATGTTCAGCACTCTTTCCTTCACTCGTCTGAACAAATATCTTGCGTTCAGATAAAAATTCAGAAATCCATCGCAAGGACTTGCCGGACATTCCGAGTTCTAACATACTTAGCAGAACATGAACGTGACTAACAGTGTCAAATGCCCTCTTGATGTCTAAGAATACTGCTATCGTCAAGTTGCCACATGCAAGTTCATGTTCCACACAGGCTACTATATCCAATATTGCATCCATTGTGCATCTCTGTTTTCTAAAACCCGTTAAGTAGTTGGACAACACATCCGTTTCATCACTACAGGCCGAACTCGCAGCACTCAAACAACATCTAGAAACTATGACCCAAAGCCAGAACACACAAAACAAAGCAACACAAATGCAAATGGACTCGACACAACACGCTACCCCCGCGGCGCAACACGGGGGGGGGGGGGGGGGACAGCTACGCAATATAGAAAGCCAGCTCAAACTTCTCTTTGTGGAGATAGGTCGTAAGCAATATGTCGATGACTCCATCAAAGGGGTAAAAAAAAAACACGGAAACGGGGAAACCCAAGCCCCGGAGGCCGCGATCCCAAGGTCTTGTTAACGGCTGACACGGAGACAAATTTTGAGAGCTCCTATGATGGCTAAACAAAACACACGCAGTCAAGAGAATCTCGAGTAGTGGCAGTGGAACTGCCGCTCCCTGCACAACAAAGAAGCTGCACTGACACAATTCGTGGAAGCAGCAGCAATTGCACCAGATCTTATATGCTTGCAAGAAGCAGGCAAACCGAAACGCTCAATAAGAGGATACACACTCCACAAAAACGCTGATCACACGGGGACGGCAATATTGGCTATGAAGGATCTCGAGGTGAGCGTCGAAACTATACCGGGGATTCAAATACCACATCAAATAGCCACGGTATGGCCGGTAAAGCGAGGTCGCCCGAAGAACATCGTAGCAAATGTATACGGCTCGCCACGAGACCACAAGGCGGACTTCACACCAATTATCTTGCACATCATGAACACCGCGAAACGAGGCGATAGAGTAGTATTGCTAGGGGATTTCAACGCCTGGCACGGAGTGGGGTTACAGAAGGGACACGGCCAAAGGTACCAGCCTACTGAAGGCAACTCAGACTCACGATCTGATCCTCGTCACGGAGCCTGACTCGCCTACCAGACTGGGAAATAGCGTGTCAAGAGATACGGCCCCTGACCTCACTTTCGTAAGCGATGAACGAGGAGTCACTTGGACTAACCTAGACGAGACATTGGGGAGTGACCATTACATTCTCAGTGTCTCCATTCAAACGGCAAAAATAAAACATCCGATCGGCACGGCACCTCTGACAGACTGGAATAAATTTAGGGAATGCCAAGCTGAGACCCCGAACTTCAACACGATACGAGATTTGACGGGGTATTTATGGGACGCGGCGGAACAAGCCACCAGACAATATCAAACTACACAGAAAAACCCAGGGGTCGACAACCATCTAAGCCACCCTTGGGAAGCAAGAAGAAGCCTCACCAAAAGATGGAAGAAACAGCGGCACAACCGAAAGCTTAGAGAGCGCGTAGCGCAACTCACGGAGGCAGCCAATGCGTACTCGCAAGAGCTGTGCACTACGAACTGGAGGAATTTCTGCGACTCTCTCCGCGGCACTCTAAGCACGAAGAAAACGTGGGCAATCCTTCGCAGTATGCTCACCCCTGCAACCACGCGGAGAGAAACGACGCTCGCCCTCAGGCGCATAGCTAACAACTACGCAGGCTCAGACGAGGAGCTACTGAACGAGCTCCAAAACACGTACGTGGGAGAAAGGGTGACCCCAACCACCACACCAAGTTATACGGGACCGGCTAACCCCACCCTTGACGAACCGATATCGTCTGCAGAAGTACACGCTGCAGCGCTGTCCTTTAAGAGGAACACGGCGCCCGGGCCAGATCGTATCACAAACGCCCTAATCATAAACCTGCACACCGAAGCTTTAGAGAAACTAACGCAGCTCTTCAACGACACCGTGTGAAGATAGGAGGGTCCATACCACCTGAATGGAAAGAAGCTGAGATCATTTTAATACCTGAGCCGGGGAAACCAAAATCGCTACAGAACCTTCGACCAATCTCGTTAACCTCCTGCCTTGGCAAACTTTTCGAAAAAAGTTGCATTGGCTTAGCTCGGCTATGCCAGGATATACGTAGCGTTAGCAAAGGTTCAGCTGATTATTCTTAGCTTTCCTGGTTGTCTCCTACGCTCAACCGCTAATTGCCAGGAAACTACTTCGGGATCCGATGAGTCAAGCTTCTCCGTTCTTCTGCTCTGTTGAGCAGCATTTGCGCTCTCCTTCTCCATGGCTATACCACACTGGCAAACGCCAGTCAGAAGCGCAGCGAGCGCAGTGTCAGACGGCGACTGCACAGCGAGCGCGCGCCGGCGCCAGTGCGTCTACCACGGCTACGAAGTCACTCCTCTGGAATGCGCAGACCGGCGGCGGTGAGTCGCGCGCGGCGGCGGCGGAGTGCGCGAGAGGTGCCGGCTCCGGTGGCTCCGGTGCGCAAGCCGTGTGACATCACTGATCCTTGCGCATGCGCAGCACGGCTCTTGATGTGCCGCGCGAAACGGGCTTGGCTAGGCCAGTGTAGCTAACGCTACAAAAGTCATCCAAACACGGCTTGGGAGATACTTAGAGGGCAACGAACTACTACCAAATTCGATATACGGTTTCCGACATGGGGTTTCCACGCAGAACGTCTTCCGCCTACTTCGGGACGAGGTTCTCAACCCACCACCCAGAAGCATGATCAGAATCCTGCTTGCCTTGCACCTGCAGAAGGCCTTCGACAACATATCACATGACGCGATACTCACCGGCCTACAAGAGATAGGCTGTGGGGAGAGGATCTACAGTTACGTGCACAGTTTTCTCAAAGACAGAATGGCGTCCATAGGGCTGGGCCACCTACGATCCGACACGATTAACATGGCCAACAAGGGCACTCCACAAGGTTCTATACTCTCCCCACTACTTTTCAACATAGGGATGAGGAAATTGGCTCTATAGAGCCGTCTTCCTCCAACGCTATAGCGTTGGAGGAAGACCCGGGACTTGGAGTAGCTATCTACGCTGACGACGTCACCCTTTGGGCGACTAAGGGGTCCTACGAGCACAGACAAGACACTCTACAAAGAGCGATCAACACAATTGACGAACACGCGAGGAGGGCAGGCATGAGATGTGCACCGGAAAAATCAGAATTTATGCAAATCAGACCTAAAATCACCCAGCAGACACGCTCCCCCATCCTCAATCTGGAGATCAACGGAAGCCAGGTCAAACAAGTGCAGGAACTCAGGGTGCTAGGCATGCTAATTCATTATACGGGCAGCTTATCGTGAACGCTAAACACACATCCAGGAACGTATCGAGACTCATTAGAAGAATCGCCCGCAGTAAGGACGGCATGAGGGAGGACGACACCAGGAGACTGGTTCGTCATCAGCCACATTACGTACGCTCTGCTATACCAGCTTTTACGCAGATGTGAAGCAGAGCAGGCCAACGTACTCAACGTACTCATACGTTGCAATACGTGCCACATAATAGTGTTTTTCCGAGCGTTAAAGGAGCCCGCGAATACACGCAGAATTGCCGCGCGACTGGTCGCTCGAGGTACATTGCGTGTACTCGCGGGCTTCTTTCACGCTCGGAAAAACACTTTTATGTAGCACGTACGGAGCAACAGAAAGCTGTATCGGTAGTTTTTCATGTCGCTCTACAATTTTCTCATTGACACTTTGATAATTAGAGCAGTACTTCTCGAGTTAGGTAATTAATTACAATTAGTTAATTAAATCTCAGCAACGAAAAAATTACTGATGGCTACTCCACTGTACTGGAAACAATACGCGCTAGGTTTGCTTCGCGTAACGCCTTTATTCTTTTTTTAAATCGTGCTGCGTGATAGCTGGGACACCCTGCATATTACATACTGCATAGGAAAAACTACAGTAGCTATCTCACGCGATAGAGTTCAAGTACGCAATATTTTTTCTCTTTTGTAGGATTGGCTGAGGTGCTAAGTAGTAACCATGTATGTGCTCAGCCACTCCACCGATGCTATACAGAAGAGGAAAATATTGTACCTGGAGAGTGCAGTCACGCCGCTAGCTGTTATGATGGGCTAACACCACGGCTCTGCAGCTTACCTTTATACCAGCACTCGCGTGAAATAACTTACCTGGAGCCAGCGGTAAAAACGCGATAAAGCAGAATAGAAAAGAGGAGGAAAAGATAGCCGCGTTTCTTCACTTCACCAGCGAGGATCGTTTCTCGACAGGTGATTGCTCTGCGCGCCTCCGCAAATGACTATTCCAACCGATACAGCACGAAACTGTGCAGGAATTACTGCGGATATTATAGCGCTTCTGCCGATGCGAAAACAAAAATGAATAATGCACTTGAAGAACAATTATTGGCTGGCACCACCCGCCCTCTACTGATCTATAAACCAACCAACTGTATATTTACTCATTTATTGCTTCTCTAGTGCAGCGGGTATCGAAATACGAGCATATCGGCCTCCTCTTCACCACGAACTTGTCCTGGTGTAGCCACCTTAACCTTACCTGCTACAAAGCCCTGACGAAGATCGGTTATCTAAATTGCTCATTATGAGTAGAGCTAAAGAAAACAACATTACTAACATACAAGACTCTCGTAAGACCAATGCTTCAGTATGGTGCCACTGTTTGGAATCCGTATAGAATTGTGGACATAAACAGAATGGAATTCACAAAGAAGAAAGCCGTTCGCTTCATCTGCCGACGCTACGGTAAGAAGTTTTCATCATTTGATCTGATTTATTTATTTGTGAACATCACGCAGATGCGGGAAGGCCCAGGCAAAAAGCGGCCATTTCGCTTTAAGGAACCCAAAAGAACAAACAGCTGCTATCTAGCAGTTCGTGCATCTATTCTTGGCATCGAAAAGTACGCACACAGAAACATCGCATAAATAGTTTTTTTTTGCGTACATACCACTCTAGCGTAATTTTATACAAAGAAGAAGAATGAACATGAAAAAAAAAATACAGACAGATAGCACACAAAAATGCACATAGTAAAATACACCCATAGTACATATGAAGTACAATATACATAAGCTGCTGTAAACAGCGTTACATTCATATAAAGATATAAAACAATGAAATAAGTTTACCCCCCCCCCCCCCCACACACACACACACCCACACATGCCCAAAAAATAAGGTAAGAAAGAACTCTTTTAAAGTAATTTTTTGTCTCATTATATATCAATAATAAAATTACACGAATAGTATACAGTTGCACAAAATGAAAATACATCGCTGTCCTAACATGAATAACAAAACAAATGTTTCACTTACATAATCGGCGTTTCCTTATATGTAAGCACTCCAACTTGTTTACCGTCTGGGTGTGACACCCTCCATAAAGGGAGACGACATGTCTCCCTTTATGACATAGCAGAAAGCTTTCTTCGTCTCAAGAACACATTACTTGCACACATCATTGAATGTTTACTCGAATCCATACCAGATGAAACAGAAGAATACTTACGGCGTTTAATATCGGACCAGCTATCGCGTCACCGCTTCACATTATGGGCGAAAGTGCAATTTTACAGCGAATTCAGGTTACCTTACCTGCCCACTACGGTTTTGTGTCTGTCGCACCGACTTATATTATAAGCGCTGCAGGTTGACCACCAAGTGCACGAATCTCTGTTGTCTGTAATAAAAAAATAAACAACGAATAAAAAAAAGTACACTTAACGTCGCCTCATAGGTAATTATGATGTACACAGGCCTCTTAATGGAACAGATCACGTCATTGAACAGTTTCTTTGAAATTTCTTAAATGGGCCTACCCACACCTTTTTGGGTCACTGCGTACGTTCTATTCCTGGCCAATCTCCCAGAATAGATATTTGTCACTGTGACAAAGAAGGCATAGAAGCCCTAATTGTACTAATTACAAATCTGTGCTATGACATACGGGGCATATTACATACGTGACGTTCTTCTATCTGCACACACCTCTGCAGACCATTCTTCACCCGATTGCGATCAAACATTGTCGATGTGTTGCAGTATGTACATCTGCCTGAACTGGTGGTTGCTACCAGCATGGCTTGTGCACAGTGTAGTGCACACACATGAACATTGCACAACATTAAAGCTGTGACCTATGTGGTGCACAAACGTTGCATGACATTACACGTTGCATAAGATGAAAATGTAGAGAATTGTACGCATCACAGTTAGTTGTAAATCGCATATAAATACCTGCTTCATGGTAGCTTCGTTTGTTTCGTGTTCGAAATTTCGAATATTTGGACACCCCTAGATTGAGGAAATTAAAGATGACAGAAGGACAGAAGATGTAAAATGAATTAACAAAAATAAACAGAAAATAAATGGCACATAAGCGCAACAGAAAGGTGGAATTGGGCAATGTGCCAGAGGAGATTAAAGCAACGAAGTGTTCCGAATGAAACAAAATACGAACACACTTGGGATGTAATCAGCACACATAGATTTTGGCACAATCGCGCTTATTACCTAAATGGAAAGCATGGATCATCCGTGGACTGCATAGTTGAGTCATGCTTGCGTGTACGTCCAGTTGATTCTAGAGCAAGAGTTATTTGACGGGTCTTCATTAAAAGCCACGTAGTTTTCTCGGTTACGTGACTATACCAAAACACTAGGACGAGAAGAGATGACAGAAAAGTGACGAGGTACGCGTACTTATTCAAGTATGGATCTGCACCATTTGCAAAAATGCTTGTTCACTGTATATTCGTCGACGAACGCGTCGCCGAATCTCTTTAGCTCGCTCCTCAGAAGAAATGGTGCCTTCGACGTTCAGAATAAAGTTCCGCTGTTTTCAGCTGTATATAGTCGTAGATTTACGTTCAAGAAAGCCAAATGGATATGTCTTGAGAAAGTTGGCTATGCCAATCGCGGCTGATCCTGGCACGCGCAAGTATGTACGACTAATTAAATCAGGTAGGGGCGGAATTATCTCAGCGTTATCAAACGTCATCCTCACAATTCAACATCACAATCGTTAACGACGACAAAATGTTTACCTCAGGCGTACAAATACGCGTTTCTCAGAGTTACGCACTTTCTATTACGTGTTTCCGATGTCGTTTTGTGACCCGCTTCACTCTGACGATTATTTCAGAACTTCCTACTGTCGCGTTTTCCTCGTCCTAAATGCTGTTTTTTTTTTCTCTTCGAACCACGCGAACGATTATCAAAGAGAGCTAATAAAGGATATCGACCTGGGAAACGAACAAAGTCATTAATTTTTCGGCAGTCAAGTGAAACAAACACAGAGGAATTGCTTGTAAGATAACAATTAATGGAAACTTAGAGACAAGGCAGAGGCGATATATAACAGTGCTGCGTGGACGGCGCAGACAAGCCAAAAAATAATAAATAAATAAAGGAAAGCGCAGCAAAGGAGACGCGGCCAATCTCGTGGAACGACCGGGCAAGGCGCTGCCGTATAAATAGCGCTGTGCGGGCGTCTCCCATATATACGTGAGCACGGACAGACGCACTAGGCCTCGTTTGGGCGTATGGCAAGATTCCGAAGCGAGGCTTCCGTTTTCCGCCACTGCGAGCTACCCAGGGGCAACGTCGCGAGTGGAGAGACGCGTATCGCTAATTGTATTGCAGTGCAGCCGTTGAGCAGGTTTCACTCGCTATCACATTCAGGACGCTAGCCAACCTTTGTGTCTCGAGAGGGGCTGCTGGTCGATTGGAATTTTTATTCGAATGCGTGATATCACACGTATGCGCTTTGTCAGTGTATATATTTCGCCATTATGAAGCGAAAACGACCACTTCCGCTTTTTATGGGTGGACGCTGTTCTGTTTATTTCGATGAAAATTCGAAGGGTGTCTTTCAGGATCCACAAGACTCCTTTTGCTAGATATGAACTGCCTCAGAAAACTTGCTATTACGTGCTTGACCGATTGAGCTGTTT
The DNA here is from genome assembly GCF_013339745.2 of Dermacentor silvarum. Taxonomy (NCBI): domain Eukaryota; kingdom Metazoa; phylum Arthropoda; class Arachnida; order Ixodida; family Ixodidae; genus Dermacentor; species Dermacentor silvarum. Next base: position 104,644,077 of record NC_051156.1, read on the forward strand.
GTTTCAACAGTTCGCAACTGCCTGTCGTAGCCATCCTCCCCTTTGCAGGCGCGCGCAGCGCACACATACACGCAGCACACACACACACACACACACACACACACACACACACACACACACACACACACACACACACACACACACACACACACACACACACACACACACACACACACACACACACACACACACACACACACACACACACACACACACACACACACACACACACACACACACACACGCACGCACGCACGCACGCACGCACGCACACGCACGCACACACGCACGCACGCACGCACGCACGCACGCACGCACGCACGCACGCACGCACGCACGCACGCACGCACGCACGCACGCACGCACGCACGCACGCACGCACGCACGCACGCACGCACGCACGCACGCACGCACGCACGCACGCACGCACGCACTCACGCACGCACGCACGCACGCACGCCACACACACACACACACACACCACACACACACACACACACACACACACGCACACACACACACACACACGCACACACCACACACGCACACACACAGCTTGTACTGCAGTGATGCAAAGTCAAATGCCGCTAGAAACAACATCACAACTTCTCGCCGAAGCGCTGTTGTATGAGCCTAACTATAAGTGCAGTTCGAGGAACGCGCGAGCGAGTGTTAATTTCACGCACGCTTCTAAGGCTTTTGTTACATACCTTTAGAGAGCAACCGCAAATCAAAACAATTAAGTCACGAATAAAAGAAGGAAATACAGGAAGGCGCATAAGATAACAGAATCGAAGCCTCTATGTGCAGCCCGAAAGTTGTGCTTGAGGTGACAACACTTTCCCTTCTGCATCGCTTCATTAAACGTATAACTATTACAAACCTGCACCATATATTTTTACATCAGCAGCTTTATAGCGTTGTTATAATCGCGAAGTGGCGTACTCCGGTTGCACATTGGGTTTGTTGGTACGTCGTACTAAAGTCTTAGGCGTAACGCAATCTCGCCATTGAAGCGTTCCGTGTGCCATTCCAATAATTTCGTATGTTTTCGTACAAGCTTTATGGAATCAATATGGAATTTCGTATAAGTTCCGTAAAGTTTTCATATGAATTACTGCGGAATTGTTAGAATGCATACGGAACTTTTCAACAGGGCTATACAGGACGAAGGGGTGACACAGAACACACACATACGGTCTCCTGCCACGCGTACATCGGTCCAGATTAAAAGGCACCCTGGCTTTTCCACCGGCAACTGCGGCTGCGATGGTGTCATCAGTGGAGCAACAACCATCGGTCGCAAGCTGACACATAACAAATAGGCCTGACGCGGCGATTCAGCGCGACCCCTGTGCAGCATAAGAACTGAATCTGTGAGATGTCATGGATAGGCCCCTCGACGCGTATAACGCTACCACACTGGGCTTTCAGGGCCCTAGTCTATACGCCTCTGTGTATTTTCAGGGTGTTAAACATCATAATTAAATTTAGCATTAAATTTACCACGGAACACGAGCGTTCTCTCATTCCGCCCCACATACGAATGTCCCTCCACAGGAAGTACACTAGCCATTTTCAATGCGGCGTTCTTTGAATTTTTCCGCTTGTACATAAAGGCACGCTTTTAGGGGCCTTGCCCTCCTTTGGAGATTCTATATAGGATAAAATCTGCAGTTTTGAACCTCTGTGGACGCATATCGTAGAGCATGTTTCTCATATGTAGTAGCGGAACTGGACCTAACGGTACTGGCTATAGTGTAACTTCTAATGCAGATATGACTTCGTCTTGCGTTTCGGGCCCTTTTCAGTACATTTTCAGTGTGCCATGATTCAAGCTTTCATCGGCGTAATGAAAGGGATAATTGTCACCCACCTGACAGCTGCACGAAGTTACAAAGGAAGCCCATAAGGGAGCTTCGTGATAGTGTCAGGTGGGGGACAACGTTTTTCTTTCCTTGAAACTTTCTCCAGTGGACTCTGGGACTTCCGCATAACTGATTTGCGGCACCTAAGGAAATGATACCAGCAGGAATATAAAGTGATTCTCAAACGAGCGACGTAATCGCCGCTCGCTAACCCGGCGTGGCTACAAATGATCGCATTTTCCTTTGTTTTCTCTAACGTGACTCCCCCGCGTGAGCGTGAACTGTTGCGCGTTCCTGGAGTTGCTCGGGAACGTCACTGCAACGAGGTTAGGAGTTGCATGATAACAAACAACGTCGGATAGCCGGGCCGCATTCGCACGTTATTCGCGCCAAATACTTTCGCGTAGTTTGTGATCCTTATTCCTAGAGAAATAAAGAGAAATACAGGAGGAGAAAGAGCAGGGCGGCCCGTCGGCGGAGAGCTGTAGTGCCGCAAGCAGCGGGCATCCAGGAAGCGAGAGAGCTAGGCGGCAGCGGCAGCAGCCGGAGAAAGCGGCCGGACTCGGAAACACCCCCTCCTCTTCCTCCGACGTGCTTCCAGCCTCTTGCCCGGAGAGCTGCTCTTGACCGCCTTGATTCAGGCAGGCGTGCAAGCGATGTCCCCCTCGCCCGTGCCACTACCGCTAACGCCGCCAGCGTTGTCTCAGCCTACACCACACTCTCCGTTTCACTCGCACCCACTGGAGTAGTAGCCAGACAGAAGTCTCTTTTTTTGTTTTGCCGACGGGCGGTTTCCCTCTCTTCCCAGGTGTTCCCTTTCCTTCCTGCTGGCTATAGCGGCCGGAACTGCGGTGTATGTAGACCGGCGAACCGAGAAAGCCTAAAGGGGGGCAGCCACGCTGAGAACTAAACGAACTCCCCCCCCTCCACCCCCCTACCTCTGAAGGCGAGGAGACACTGGCTCCTCGAGACGACGTTTGTGGCCAGTGCAGCGCGGGCGCCCGAGACTGGTGCGTCTCGGAGGTCCTTGGTATAGACCTTCGTACGTAGTCTATCCGTGCCCGTGGTAGTACAGTGGTGGTGTCGCCGTCGCCTCCACCAGACGTCTTCGTCGTCACAGGTCGCTAACAGGAGGAGCGTGTGCAACCAGCCGTGAGTCGTTGACGGGGTGCCATCTCTCGCCCCGTTTTCGGTCGCGCTTGAGACGTCTCGGAGGAAAAAAGAATCGCGGACTTGGTTCGACCAGCCCACACGCCCCCCAACGCCGCCGTCGCCGCGGTGCGTTGAAAAGCGCCGACGCCGGCCGGTACCTCGGCTCATCACCCGAGAAGGTCCGCCGATCAAGATGACGACGATCCCCGTGCTCTTGGTAAGTTTGGCGCTGCTGTGCATGCGCGCAGCCGCCGGAGTGTGTGTTGGCGTGGGACCAATCACGAACTCCTAGTCGATACCCCGGCAGCAGTTCTTTCTTACCTTTTCATTTTGTTTCCTTTCTGTCTTCCAAATTGGAGCAAGGCGAACCGCAGACACTATAGGCTAAGTCGGTTACTTGTTGAGCACGCAGCTCGCCGTCTAACGTGACGAAGAAGACCAATTTTTCCTAATCGAATATGGTCCCTTAGAACGCTTGCAAACTGTACACGCTTAAGCGACAAGTCTGCGTTATAATTGGCACGACCCAGACAGGGGCAATTTCTAGTCTACGGGACGTTTGAGGTAATCAAGTGTTCTCTCTCCCTGTATGGACTAAGATTATGCGTGATTGATACCTCATTCAATGTGACTGAAATTTTTAAGGTTGAGAAGCCTCTTTTATTTATGTATATGGGCCGTTGACGATGATGTAGCTGTCATAACCCGAGCTGGTTTGCAAGATCAAACCCGACGATATATTGCTCAGACTGGCCTGAGAGCGGTACATTTTGGTGTCTTTTAAAAGGGGGCTGGAGTGTGGAAATCAGTCTCGTAACCATAGTGCCGATTTGCCTGAGAGAACGATATTGCGTAATTCACCGCAGGCTTGTTGATTGATCGCTGTGCTGACTTAATTGTTCTGACTCAGGAAGGTATCAGAGTTCACTCCTTGCCGAAGTATTACGCAATCGTGGTATAACGATGATATGTGAAGGAAGAGATTTTGGTATAGCTTGTTTTGTTCAATCAACTCGGGTAGCCTGCGCTTCAAATGAGTTCACTGCTCGGTTAATCGCTTTATCCAAGAATTCAGTTGATTGTTAAGTTGCTTCCCGTTCTTAATTTTCATCACAGAGACTTTCTGTATCTTCCCTCGCTATAACATAATTTTATTGCCTGCCGCTCCCTGCTGAAATAACGCTGTGTGCCCCCAAACCCCAATGTATGCCCCCAAACTTCCAAGCAATCTGATGTGGTGACATGGGATGCTGCACAAAACGCACATAATGATGTCGGAGTATTAAATATGAAGGTTATGCGCATATTGACTTTTTTTTAGAGTGGGGTTCTCTAGACGGTTGCACTGTAAAAGAAGAAAGCCTAGAGAGCCGTTCGTTTGGCGCATAGGTGCTATAAGGCGCAATAGTTTACTGTAGCAGTAATAAAAAAAGAAGTATCGTACGCCACACAGCATTTGCACCCTTTTATAGAAAAGTATAATTGTCACATTCTTTATTCAATCTGCGTGCTTTGGCCACAACAGATCTCGCTTCTTCTTCTTCTTCTTAATATTATTATTATAATATTATTATTGTGTCTTCCCTTTCCACAAATCGGGCTCAAGATCGAAGTACAAAAACAGCGTCGATAAAACTTTGTAGTCGTAATGTATTTCTCTACCTATTACTTAAAACTCTCAACAATGGCTTAATTCTTCTAGTTCTGAAACGTTCATGGTTGCAATTTTTTGTACTCAGGGTCATTATCGCAATTCGTCCTCACCACACGGGACCACGTCACACACTCGGTTTAATGCAGCGTACGTATGACTCCCAATCCTCTAACTGGCAACGCTGGCAAGCACCTCAGTTCCGCGCAATATCCGCGAGCCTATAGGCGTTCTACTTAATTACTATTCTCTGCGCAAGTGGAAATGCCTTGTGTCCGTTCGATGCTATCAGCGCCAAGGCGCGCTGAAGGCACCGGCTGTTAATGCGGTGAGGAATTAACGGCGGTCCCACACTCCTCCGTGTCCGGCGAGTCTCTAGGTGTTAATCGTTTCCAGTGTTTTTGATGACACGCACGGCACGAGTGGATACGAAAGATTCAAAGCATATCTAATACGGCCACGTCCGTTCCTATATGGGCGCTCAGCAATGTGCCAAATCCAAGGCGCACCTGCTCGAGATTTTCGGATAATCTAATGATTCTATTGCAATCAACCTTCCTATTCGCGTTTCGTCAGTGGTCCGAGTGGCGCTCCACTTACGCTTTATACCACCAGAACCGGCCGGTCGGGAGCGCCTAGATGATAAGAAAGGCATGGAATCGAGCGAAAGGAATCGCTACATTATACCGGATCTGGTTTTCCTCCAACATGGCGAACAGAGCGGTCGACGGGACGACAGATGAACGGATTTTATGAGCATCCCATTCGAAATGGCCTAGTAGCTGGGGCCACAAAGCCCGTTATTTTTACTTTCCTGCAGCGTTTATTGTCGGCCCTTGAGATCCCTTCTTCGTGTAAGCAAGCTGTCGAAACTGAGTATTGCCCTAAAAAACGCGTCTTTTCATTCTGGATGTACGCCAGCAACTTAATCTCGCTCGAGCTGCGCAATGTTTTCTTATATTTCCAAAAGGTGGTGCTTCTACTATTGATACGAGGCTCAAATAGCGGTACGAGAGAGAGAGAGTAGATATAAAAAGGAAAGGCAGCGACGTCAACCAGCCTTGCGTGCAGCTTGCCGCTCTGCACAGGGGGTAATTAAGGGGTGTACTAGAATTCTCAACTACGTGATTCGACTCTTGGCTGCAGTGCTCACATTTTGCGTGTGAAGCGAAGCGTTGTGGTGAACCTTCCTTCTCTCTTTCCCTTTCTTTTTCTCTCCTCTTCGATCGGGTGGGCGTGGTGTCCCTAGCTTTCAGAGAGAGAGAATTGCTAGCCCGCTTTTCATTCTCTCTTTATGGTTGTTATATAATAATAATAATAATAATAATAATAATAATAATAATAATAATAATAATAATAATAATAATAATAATAATAATCCATTTGTGTTTCTCAGATTCTTTCACGTCAGTTCAATTATCACGAGAAAGTCAAAGACCGCGGGCAGGGTAACCGCGTCCCCATTTCGCTCCAGATGAACATGACAGATGCGGGCAGACTGATTTTACGCAATTGTCTGAAACCATTTGCCTGTGCATACGCGCCTTCTAGGGAAAGAGATATGCCAAAATAAAAATGAGGGGAAAGAAAAAAGAAAAGAAAAATAACGCTGGCGTATCGCGGAGATCGACGCGATTCTAGGCAGCTTTCGGATGGCTTCGTTAAGCGCTAGCTATTGCGGCAAGCGGCACCCCGCAGAACGAAAAAAAAGAAAGGAGAAATAAGATAATGACAGAACAGCGCCGAGCGCGCAATCCACTGCCTCGCGCTCTCCGCGCGATTATCTCGGTTCCGCCGCTCCTATATGCAAGCGAGCTCACTTCGGCTGCCTGGCCAACCATGCTTGCCTGCGGGGCTCAGTGGCTACTCGATGCGCGTGGCCGAGCGGCGCGACACGGTTCTTTTCGCCCCTATACGACGACAACGGTCCTCTCCGGCATCGGACGGACAGAGGGTTGCTTCCGGCCTCTTCCTTACTTCCGCCCCCTCCTCTCTTCCACTTCACTCCCGCGGAGCTGGAGACACACCCCGGATGGAAGAGACAAGGGCCGACCCGGTTCCGTTTCCTTACCGCGTATCTCCGTGCGCGCGTGAACGTGAAGAAGGGTTGATATCTTGCCGTGAGTCGCACCGATCGCCTCTGAGGATAAGGGAGCCGATTAGTACGTAGCCCTGTGGTACAGCTCTTTGCCCGAACCCGCTGAAGATACGTTGTATGTAGCGTTGGACACGAGAGGGCGTTCGCAGCCGCCTAATCTTGTGACGCTGGGTGAGGCACCGACGTGGACAGTGGACGATACGTCCACTCTCTGCCAACAGCGACAATTCGTGACTCTTCCGCGACGAAGAGAGAGACTCGGATTCTCACGTAACGTTTAGGATTGAAGTCTCTAGTGGTGCTGGAATGCTTTTAGGGTGCGATGCTGATAAGTGGCGTAACTGTAAGGTCGAATGTTGTAGAAGAAAGAAACAGGAAAGAAAGAAAGAAAGAAAGAAAGGAAAAAAGAAAGAAAGAAAAGAAAAGAAAAGAAAGGAAAAGATACGCACGAGTTTGACGCCAGGAGAAGTTAACCTTGCTAGAGGCCTATCGGCAGAGAGGCTCTTAACCTTTGCGTTTATACGCCACCAGTAGTAGATTCTGTACAACGCGATAAACCTGATAGTACATTTAAGCAACAGTGCCGTTTGCAAGCAGAAAAAAAAACAAAAAAACAAGAAGTTCATAGCGCAACTAACGTTTCGATCTCGAAACTGGCCTCCTTTTGCTGGCGTTCGATATCACCATGTGAAGAAATCGGCAACGGCGCAGGGAAGGCCATCGTGTAAATCGAGTCGCAACAGAAAAGAATTGTCGTGCTACCTTTATCAATGCCATCTTTATAGCGTAAAGAGAAGCAGGCGTGGTTTCGCGGTTGCACGCAACCGACGTGGCGCGACGTGTACTTAGGGTCCTTCGTTATCGGGTTTTATATTTTCTAAAATTCAGCGGGTGGAAATCGGGTGTTACGTTTAAATACGGAAACCGGGCAGAAATTTGAGTTTTGCTGACTGGCAGCCCAAAGTTGTGGATTTGCCTGGTGACTTTCACAAGCGATTAGCGCATGCAATGACCTCTTTTTGGACGCAAACACATTTAAACAAGCGAAAGCACTCACAGGGACATATCACAAGGAATCACAGTCACTTTTACAAATTTTCGCTGGCACGCATTTTTTGAACTTTATATATATATATATAAAACACACAAACAAAAGCAACAACTAGTGACGTGTTTTGGCGAATACTGGTATTCTTTGTTTTTTGCGCTTTATTTAACAAAGAAAAAAAAAGCATAGTAGTGCACACGGACATGCTTGGCAAGAGGTAAGGTGATTTTCCTTGTTTAACAAGCCTTTGTTGATGTGCGTTATCATAGGCACTTTGTTTCTTTCTGTGTCCATCCTGTTTTACTGCTTCGCGCCCTACGATCTTGCAACGAAATAACTGGAATACCAACTGTAGACCAATTCCCACGCTCTCTTGAACGTAACACAGTTGAGTAAACGTCCTCCGAACGCCGCAACTGCAGTTCGCAATGCAGAGCAGTGTCAGCGCTGTGTTTACTTCGTAACGCATTAGCCATGTTTACATGTATACGACGTGCGGGAAATACGATACGTTGGGCCGTTGTCGTATTCATGTAAACGCGGCTGCTAGTAGCTTTCGTTCACTCAAGGCTGGCAGGTTGCTCAATATATTGTACTAAAAAATCAAGCTGGTTTTCGCTTGAGCATATAGCAAGAATGAAGCATATATTATATCTATATACGAATAATATCACTACTATGACATATCGTAACCACTTCGTCACACAAGGTGAGTAGCATTCTAACACCTGCATTTAGTATTACTCTTTAGGAAAGGGCAAACTCCGGGGAGAAATCGGTTCCAACCCGGCTTTGAGAAAACTTGTTCGAGGAGCAAAAAGCGGAAATTATCGGGCTTTATCCTAAACCGAAGTGCCCTACGTGTAATCAGCCTGAATTGTCGGAGGAATTGCATGGCAAGGTGAACTAAACTGAGGAGACTGAAGCTATTGAACCGAAGTACAGTGACGTCATACAGAGCGCGTGAACCATTTAACCGGTGCAGCAAATTCCTCAGGTGATCTGCTCATGCCTTTTTTCTTTCTTTAATATTGAGAAACAGAGAGAGGGGGAGAGGGGGGAACATTTTCATTGACTCGATAAAGGTTCTGTCTCGCTACTTGCACACCTCTGAGATGGTACCATCTTAGAGCAGCGCTTGCCCCCCCTCCCCTCTCTCTTTGCTATTTGTACTGCTTTCTTTCACCTCAAACAAAAATTTGGATGACCCTTAACCTTTGAATTTAAGAGTGGAACCGCGATAGCATTCACACATCCTTGACTGCCTCTCACGCTTCCCGGCAACTGCAGCTTATGTAACCGCAATGTTTACCGGGAAACGCTGGCGGTGAACGCCATGCACGAAGGCGCGCTTTATGGTAGAAACTCGGCCTCTTGCGTGGGCCGATCTTCTGGTAATATTTCGCATATTTAATATTTCTGTCTGGGAAGACTTAACATAAAGAGAGCATGCGCTGTCGGTGGTTTGGTACACGACATTCGTTTGTGGGCTGTCATTCTCAAAATTCCAAGGAATAACTTTGCATGTAAAGAACGTAAGACAAAGTGTGAGCAACTTTAGTGGTAAAAGAAGTATTCGATGACTACGGAATGCCTGCGTGGTTAGGGTGCGGAATAATTTTTCGCCAAACGATGTTTGGCGTCGACACCAGATTTTTTGCAACACGGGGCCCTTAACCGTCTTTTGGCGAAAAATCATTCTCAACCACAACCACGCAGGCCCTCCGTAAGACACTAAGTACTTCTTTTACCACTAAAGTTGCTCCCACTTAATTAGTCTTACATTCTTCACAAAGTTATTCCTCAAAATTTTGAGAATGACAGCTTACAAACAAATGTCATGAAACAAAACACCGACAGCGCGTGCCTTTTATCTTACATTTTCTAGGACTGAAATATTGAAAGTGTGAAACAATAACAGAAGATCGGCCCACACAATAGGAAGTGACTGAATACGGCAATAACATCACAGTCCTAGAGCCATTCAGACCATTCCAATGGGCCTGTGTGATCCCGTTTGGCCACATGATATTTTTTCTTGTGCGCGCATGCGTATACCCTCTCTTTCTTTTCCTGTGTCATTTTATATTTAATTTTTTTCTTATTCCAGCATGTAAGGTAGCCAACCGGACGCTCTTTGTTTAACGTTCCTATACCTCCGCCTCTAAATTCTCCTGTAGCGCTCGTCTGCAGTTTCACTTTGCAAATGATCGCTGACCTAATTTCTCTAGCTTTGGGCACGAAGTCTGGAACGTGCACTGGGACCGTGAAGTGTGTCCGCGGAAGCGGCCGCTCCATTTCGAATGAAAAAAAAAAAAAACAGCAATGTGATTCGGAGAATAACGTAGAAAAATAAAGTGTAGCAGCCCACACAGGGGACCCGTTAGTAATATACGCTGTGCCATACGGAAGTTCATTGACTTTCAAGACCCGTGCGTTCTTATTTCTGGAGAATGCACGCGAGCGTCGCCGCGTCTCGCCTGTCGACGTTTCCTCCGGGGCGACAACGACTCCGGGCGCGTGTCACATCACGTCATTTCTCCGCGCCCGGCGAATGGAGGCGAACAAACGAATTATTCGCATTCTGGCCTCGTTTAATAGCACGACGCGGTGTCGCTACATGACAGCTGTCAGCGAGCTACATTTTTTTTCTTCTCTCTCTCTCTTGCCAATTTCTCGTTCCGAAGTTGTCGCTCGATGTCTAGAGGCACCCACGTTCTCCTCCTCGTTTAAGTGAATTATAATGTGCTTGTGTTTAGCGGTGTGTTTGTTGTGTGTTCAACTCTCTATACTGTCGACGATACGCTACAGTCGTACATTTTTGTTTCAATGTAGATGGCTTTTTTTTTCTTTCTTTCTGTGAGCTTAAGTACAGGCAGACCCTTCATGCAGGTAACGTGTGATTAGTGCTGTGTTGATATTTACTTCCAGGTTTCACCTGTTTTCACCAGTGCCGAATATTTGTCCAGAAGTGCGTGCTTAATATTTGACACGGAGTAAACAAAACTTCGTTTTAAACTTTTACCTTCCATTTCTTTTTTCCGTAAGGACGTGTACAAAACTTACTGTCTTTTTTTACTCCAGCAAATCGTTACACATCATATTCGGGTTCGATGAACGTATTATTACACGCGTGGTTTTTCCATTATAATCAGCTGAAAGAGAGAGAGAGAGAGAAGTCATAAGGGAAAAGCAGGGAGGTTAACCGGTGTTAGCTTGGTTAGCTACCCTGCCGTGGTGACGGGGTAATGGAGACTGAAAGATGAGAAGAAGCGAACAGTCTGCACGGACAGAAACACATCGAATCATCGAAATATTGATAAAAGACGTGTCTCCAAAAATATATATATTTTCCCCAGTAAACATGTAAAGTTTGAGCGTAATTATCTGAGCAGATGATAAAGAAATGAATCGAGAGATTCGAGGAACATGTTCGAGTGTCGAAGCTCATGCAAGTGCACGACGCGAAGTGAGTTGACGAACGCGGCTCGTCTGCGGCAAGCCAAGCGGAAGAAACTGGGACCTGGGAAAGTACGGCTCGTCTTTGCGAATATTTGTACAAACAGTTAGGACAGGTACAGCTCGGGCTGTGCAGTTAAAGGGTTAGCAAAAAGCTTCCCTCGCGATAACGCTTCATCGTCGTCGGCGCTTGCATAATTTCGTCGGACGGCGATTAGATGCCGGAAGATGTTGACCCTGCTGGGCTGCGGGGTCACAGGGTGCAAGGCACAGGTGAACGCAGGCGATAGCCACGTGCTGAAATTTGATATCCACCCCAAAACCTGTTGCGCTAACATGAATAAACACGCGGCTTGCGCGCTCGCGCGCCACGCATCTCCGTTATACTCGGGAAACTCTTGCGAATCCGGCTTATCGAGTGCTTCAGTTCAAGGTGAGAGCTAGGTCGCACTCCGCACCGTTACATTCCTTCACTTTTTTTTTCTAGATCACCAACTGCGAATCGTAAGCTCTTCCGATTTGCATACGTACGCAGGTGGCCGTGTGTGAGCTACCGCTTCCCTCTGTTGTTGGCCGCCGATGCGCTGAACTCGAGCATGCCGTCTTCTTCGGTTAACAGGCTCGTTGCGATCGATCGCTTAAAGTTCGTCCTCCTGTTAATCGAAAACCGGCCGGTAGGCATGCAAAGCACAACGTGGCCTACATCAACCCCCCCCCCCTCCCCTCTCCTTTTTTTTTTTCCTCCTTCGGCGCTTTTCCCCAGGTAGTGCGCCTTTCGGTAGGAATTCTGCGGTGACGCTGTCAGCGAGTTGCTAAGTGATCCCTGTCGCCAAAGGGCAATGACTTGACTTTCACTTCAACTCGTTTCCTTAGATTGATTTTTCATTTTCGGAGTAACAATGTATCACACTGCATCATAACGTTACTTAACAAGGCTTTTTTTTCCTTTTTTTAATTTTTTAGAAGAACTTCACCTTTTGCAAACTATTAGTTTTATCGAAACCTCAAATTAATGTCAGGAAAGCCATTTTGTCAATGGCTATAGCTCGATAGTGAGTGAGTGAGTGAGTGAGTGAGTGAGTGTCAACTTTATTATATAGGCAGCATGTATGGCCTGAAAAACTTTATTGAGGTCCTGGCCGTGAATAATTACGACGGTAACGGTTCGCTCAAAGAAACAACGTTAGGAGCAACAGTAAATATGTTTAGGCTGGCGCTTTCGAAGCCCTATTTTTATTTATTTGGCGGATAAAAGTTGGTTTTGACCATAGAAAATGAAGGCCAAAATTTTCATCTTGAAATTTCGCTGCGAGAACTCCTCATCGCTGAAAGGTGTGTCAGAGTGGCATGGCGGATTTCACATTATTTTCTCGAATTTAGGGCATTTTCGTGCGCGGAATGTTCTCTAAACTTGATAGGTTTTGTTTTTTGGTTTCTTCTCAAACGCAGCCAGTCCTTCTTGTCGATAAAGAATTAACTAGACACAAGCAGGTTCCGTCCAAATCTATGACGTCACAGTGAAGTGGTGCGGGAACTTCACGGTAGCGTCACCACCTGTGTTTTTCTTTTGGGTCTCTAGTGCCTTACCAAGGCCTCCTCCCTCGATAATAGTGGTAGCCTTAGTTTAGTAGATGCGTATAATAGCAGCTGCATTTATTGCAGCCATCAAATTCAATAAGCCAGTGCTTTTGATTTGAACACCCAGCTACGGAACTTTCCATATTGCCTTGGACATTAGTGACGTTACTATTCATCGAGTCTGCAATAACTTTTCGCCAACACCCAGTGCCATCAAAATGTCCAGAGAGGTAAAAGAAAACAAAATGTGTTATTCAGACATGGTGCACCTTAAACACTGTAGCAAACGGCATTGTCGCTTTCACAAGAAAACAGAAATAAATATGAAAACAGAATGAAAGACCACCTTCAGTTTAATAGCTTGATACTGCAGCACCTCGATCTTGAAAACTTTCTTGCAGAGAAACATGAAAGCGAGATAATTTCAAGTATCACGTTAACAAGTGGAAATTCACTTGTAAATGCGGAATAACATTTGATGTTGAGTTCACTCAAAGTGACTGCTGCTCTTTGTTTTTTTTTAATCAATGGTGAAGAACAAATCCAGGCAATCTTGTGGTGTAAGAGAAAGTGCGCGGCTTCTCTAAACCCTCCACATAAATGCAACACGCGCACACAGACATCCAAATTCTTCTTCTTCGTCTTTCTGGGGTTTTACGTGCCAAAACCAGTTCTGATTATTCTAACCAGTTCTGAAATTCTAACCGGGGCGTTTCACTGACGTCACACCCACAGCGGTGCGCGCGAACACAGTATACACGCACATCCAGCGGTGCGGCTGCGTTCCCAAAAATCGCAATTGGAGTGAAGACGTATTAGACCCGAGTCTCCAAATCTGCGCCTTACAGACTGCCTGATACCTATGCTAAGTCACTAATTACAGCTGTGACTACCGCGTCTCTAATCGCTCTGTCGTGGATGTTAATCCTCGGTCCTATCTTAAGCGAAAACTTTCAACTTGATTGCACCCACGGGACCGGAAGTGCCCGGAATCGCGCCTGCTCGGCGCGTAACGCAGACTTAACTAATAGCCGCCAGTAATCGTAACTTCAGCGGCAGCAACAGCAGCGCTATCGCCGGCGCTGTTGGCAAACACAAGCGTTGCGTGCCCGAAGGTTGGACCCGTTTCTCGCACACCCTGCCGTCGTGTAGCTGGCTGCTCGCACGTCCATGAATTTGCAACAAGGAAAGTACAAGTTATAAAACCAAGAACATCTTGCGTGAAGGATATGAGCAGTTGAGGCAGCCATACACAGCCTCACTATTACTGTGCATCGTCTTGGAAGCTACAGAGGAAGCACTTGTCGATCGGCCGTTACGTTGCAAGAGGCCTCCACAGTGCAGGCTACTTCGCGATCGAAGCTTCCTGTAACTGTATTTGTCTCCACGGGTTCGATTTACTCAACTCGTCAGTTTTCTTCTTTCTAATAGCTTTACTGCTACTGATACTAATACTTCTACTACTACTAAGTCTAGAAGAACTAGCAGCAGTGGTGCTAATAATAGTGGGAAAAGTTTCAGCAGGATTTATGGGCGACTAGCACGATTCCACCCAAACATGCACTGAACAGGGATCTCCAATAGCAGTAATAGTACTGACTCGAAACAGTACAGTTCTTGCACAGTTGTGGTAGTGCCATAGTAGCAGTAGGTTAAGGACCTCAACATTCCGAAGTGAAAAGAATCTGTCGTCACTGCAAAGCTGCTTTCCTCGCTTGTATTTTTTAGTAAGCAAATACGGTTCTTCTCAGGGCGACACATTAATGTGACAAGTGCATCAATATAGTTATTGTGATTTGATCAGCTGATCACGATCGCTAGCTAATCAAAAACATTCCACCATGTGTGCTCGCGGCGTTCGCAAGTACCACGTCAAATGCAGTGACGTATAAACTGCAGCTTCCACTGTGCTGAACTGTTTTGGTTTTGGCGCTATGCGCAAGCACTCAACCATGAGAAGAGAGAGGGCAGAAAGAAAAAAAGGGGGGAATTCAAATCAGAGAGCCGAACAAGCAAAATGCGCCGTCGCCCAAACACGCGGCCCGAGCGAAGGTCGCTCCCTCCCTGACGACGCGAGTAATTGTCGGCGCCGCAGACATCGCACGCGATCTTATACGCGCTGTCACAGCGCGCCACAAGGATGATTGCGCATAAGTGGAGCGCGGCGGCGCGTTGAGCGTCTGTCTATACGCTCAGGGGGGCGTACGAAAGTGCTTACGCCGTATTTGTTGTTCTTTTTTTTTATGGGCGTAACCATGCATGCAACGGCAGCAGCGGAACGCGCGCCAGTTTGTCAGCGCTGCCGGCATAAACACGACGCGGACTGCTGCCCCGCGCCAGCAGCCCGCGCAGGGCTTACAAGTGTGTAGCATACGTCACTCGTGGCTGCAGTACGTGTATGGCGCACTGCTCGTGTGACGTACGTTGAAAACCGGATCGTTATGTAGCACTACGGTAGCGCGGCTACACCATTGTTAAATGCGTGACGCCGCCACAGTGGTTGCGTCGCGATCACGTGGGACGTTGCCGTATACTGGTTTGTGGCGCGGTTAAACTCATTCAGTCGGAGAGAGAGAGAGAGTGAGAGAAAGAGAGCGAGAGAAAATATGCAAAGAAAGGCAAGGAGGTTAACCAGAGGTAGTTCCGGTTGGCTACCCTGCACGGGGGAAGGAGTAGGGGGTAAAAAAAGAATGAGGGCGGTAGAGAGAGCGAGAGACAAAGATAGACAAGCACAAACAAACGGCGTATACTATAGAGAGGTAGGGGGCGGCGTTCCTAAAGTCTATCATGAAGCCCCGTAGATCGCAGTAATCTAATACCCCTGACACACGAGCACTCTAAAGTACTTTAGGTAAGGGGACTGGAAAGGCGTTCAAGCGCAATGACACACGACAAAGAAGTATCTCCCTCCCGGCAAAGTTCCTTTGCGGGAAAGATCGGGCATCTACTTTTCGAGCGGAAAGGTGTACTCTCGCATACAGCATGCGGAACTCATCAATAGAAGAAAACCTATTACATAACTATGGTGTCCCGTAAGTATTTTTTTTACCTTGAAAAATGTTTTAATTTTAAGCGGTAAGCGATTTGTTGAACAGTGAAGATTTACTCTAGCTGTACTCTCAAATGCCCGCAATCGTCGCTAGCTCCGCCATGTTGAATTCCGAATATGCACATTATAAGCCATCAAAAGTGGGGGAAAATGTTTTTAGGCTCTACAATAACTAAATGTAATCTACATGCACTTTCGCATCTAAATGCTTTCCCTCTTTCTGCTTTAACAAATAGCGCCTTTGTTTCTTTTTTTGCTGCGTTCATTTGAGGAACCGCCTAAAGAAGTTAGTGCGCTGCTGTGGGTCATCGGCGCAACTCCTTTCTGCAAAAGGTACTTCGGAGTAACAAAAAGGGTTTCCTGCAAAGGACTTTTGCCCGTGTGTCAGGGGTATTAGTAGCGCGAAGAAGGCCTTTTGCGCGGATGTTCTTTGGGAGCACTGCCCCAGAGCTTCCAGTTCTGATAGTGGACGATTGTCCAATTGTTCCATCATTGTGCACACGGCTTGCCTGGCGTTGTTTTACTGCAGGCCCGTGCACATGCCGACGAGCTGCGCACCAGTCGTCGTCGCCCTCTATATTGCTCGATTTTAGTACCACATCGGAGTACTCATTCATAGTTTGGTTCGATTCGGAATGACGAAAAACCAAGAAAGGAGCAAGAAAGCAAAACGACGACCATATCCGCACGAAAGTACGCAGGAAGTTGAGCGTGAGCTTGGAGGGGGGGGGGGGGGGCTGTCGGTGTTCCACTTCAATTCTGTTTCATATTCGCTGACGAGATATTCTAAAATCTGGTCATTCACTCTTTGCCGATCGCTTCGTTAAAAGCCTGATGGCAAAGCACATAAGTACAGCGTACCTCTTACAAACAGACCAGGAGGAGGAGGAGGTGGAAAACAAGAGGGGAGAGGCAGAGAGGTTAACCAGATGAAGTGTCCGGTTAGCTACTCTGCGCGGGGGGATGAGGTAAGGGCAGAAAAGATAAGAAAACAAGAGAAGTATAAAGAAAGAAAAAAAAGAGAAAGGAACACATCAGTTTGCACATTCTATAGTTTTTCAATGAGTCCTGTTTCTTTTAAAAAAAATCTTGGGGCCGCACCATTCACATGGGAACGGATTACCAGCGAAGCTGTTTAGGCTGCATACATTATGAAACCATGCGTTTTTTTTTCTTGTTTTACCTACGGCGCCACACTACGCCGACACAAGAGCTCCTTCCATGCATCTGCCGCAACCGCTGCTGGAGCTGCGCCGGCACCTCCGTCGCGCGTGACGTTATAACCACAGAAGCGCAGGACACGTGCACAGGCGCCGTCGCCACACTCTTCCCCCTCTCATTATTCGTTAAACATGATTTAAAACAAACAAAGCGCACGAAGGCGAACTTGCTACGTTAAATTCGCTTTCTTATAAATATATAGTGCTTCTCTTACAACGCCGAATTTATGTGGTTCTATTTGGATCCAAGATATTAAACTTATTTTTGGAAGTTGGCGGAGTGCTTGAAGCCTACTTCACCTGCGCCGCGGGTCGGCCCGGTATTGCACTATCTCCCGTTGGCGGAGATAGTGCAATACCGGCCAGGGTACCCTACGTCCGTAGGGTACCCTGGCCAGGGTACCCTGCTAAGCCGGCCAGGGTACCCTACGGACGTAAGCCGGTACAGTCTACTTGCTTTTGTTTCATATACGCGTTTGAAAAGACAATTCACTGCCTATTCGCGGAGTACTGAAAATCTCGTTAAGATGTAGTACCGCCTAACCAATGGAGGACAATATTATAAACTTTAATGGCGCTAAGTAGACGTACAGACGTAATTTGGCTGCATGTGTGTGTGTGTGTGTGTGTGTGTGTGTGTGTGTGTGTGTGTGTGTGTGTGTGTGTGTGTGTATGCAGCAACTGAACCTGTTTCGTCAATTGCCTTGGCATGTGAACGTCATCGGACTACCGGCCGCTTTCAAGACTGCTACAGTCGCTCTCCTCTGTCTCATCTGTCTGCGCCTTGAGGAAGCAAGGCGCGGCTGCCGCAGCGGTTGTTCGGAGGCCGTCGCTGCAGCCCCTTCGGCTCGCAGCACGGCGCTTATGGGCGTGACCGATGGCGAAACGCGAATCCAGCGTCAGCGGGGCGATCACGAGAGCTATACGCGCTTCCACGTGGAAGCACCGCTTGATCCTGATTATATGGACGCTGGCTTCCTGCCGCGTGTTCTGGTGATCGCCGGCCTCGGAGAGGCTTATGTGTACCTTCGCGGGCACACCGCAGCAAGTTGCCAGCAGTTTACAACGGCTTGAAGGTAAACACAAGAACAACGGCAGCACGTTTGCATAATGAGTGGTTTGGGGACCATGAAAGCAGCGCGAACGGATAAGCGGTCACGACTGGGCGAACGCGGCTCTGGTTTACGCCCGATGGTGACGAGGAAGCGAAGGCAGCGAAGGGTCCCCAGAAGAGATTGCGGGAAGGCAGATTAAATCTGGCGAAGTCTGCGATGTGTAGCTTAGAATCAGCGGCCGCGTTAGTGCCGTTTAAGGCTGCGCATTCCGAGTAGCTACTTCATGTGATTTATTGTGAAGCCGTTGGCTGCTTCACATGCAGGTGATCGCGCTTGTCGATAATGGAAGCGATGCGTATTTCTCATTCTCAGTTGGGCTTTTGATTCTTACTATTACGACGCCTAAACTGAAGTGCCTTAAACTAACAGCCTTCTGTTCACCTGTATACAGTGAAGTACACTCTCAGCCGTTTCGACGAAAGGGCTGCCATCGAAACTAATATGTAGCGACTGCACTTCACGCTCGCCACCTATGACGCAGTAGCGCAAATTAGAGCTCTGAGAAAACGAAAGCGGCTTACGAATGCTGACACAGCGAGCACAACTGTCTTCATTCTGTGTCTTTCGGCGAAGCATTCTGAGAAAGATGTCGAAGACAACCTATGTATTATGTTCACGTATGATCTTCCCCTAGAATACTGAGTATTTGCAAGTTATATATGTCTTCTGCGTTACATTCATGATGTGGGTGCTGCACATGATGACCCCCATTTTTCTTACAGCTTTTCACTCTCTTTGAGCTGCTGCGAAAAAGTGGTCTTTTCCCCACACGCTATTTCGATGCTATAGAACATGGCGTATAAAGGTCGTCAGGCTGCAGGTAATTCCCTCTATTGCTATCGCCTT
Source organism: Dermacentor silvarum (assembly GCF_013339745.2). Lineage (NCBI taxonomy): Eukaryota > Metazoa > Arthropoda > Arachnida > Ixodida > Ixodidae > Dermacentor > Dermacentor silvarum. The sequence continues at coordinate 104,663,161 of NC_051156.1, forward strand.
AAAGGGAAAGTTAACTGCTAGGTTGGAATATTCGAAAGGGACCTGCCCACATACGACTGCTGGCTCAGTGGAGATACTGTGCTAGCTGAGATGGCTCTAAGGTGGGGCAAGGGAGGGGGGGGGGGGGCGGCCGACTTCCAAAATTTTCTCCTGCCCCCCTCCACTAATCCCCGTCTCGCTCGCTCTTAGCGTCATGTATTGCTAAGTGATGGAGTGGTGGAGTACGAAAATGGAGACTCACGCTGTGCCCTCGCCCCCTCCCCTCCTCTTCCCAACAGAAAACTTCGGGCGCTCCCCCTGCTTGCTTCTTAGCAGCCAACATGAAATAACTTGCATGACATCATAAGGTTACTTTGACGATTAAATTGAAAGGAAATTAAATTACTCGAATGGTCGTGTTCCTGACAGCCTTACGGCGCACGCGTACGCGCCTGCGGTTGACTACGCGTTATTGACGTGTTGTACTCGGCCGAGCCTGGCATTTTCGACGCTCGCCTGTAGCTGAGCCACATTCAGTCTTTTCGCATCCACGTCGTCTCTGGGAGAAGGTAATTAAAGCGCGTCCCCCTTCAAAGGCGCTGCAGGGCGAGCGAGAGGGCGCGGTCTTATAACTGTATCTATACTGGCGCCACCAAAGCGAGGGCGAAGACTGGTTCCTCGTACCGAGATCAGGCACGGAGTTACGCCGCGTTTTTTTTTGTCGCCCCAAAGATTAGGTGACCGGAGCGTCGACACGCTTCGGGCTTCCTTTCCCCTGTCCACTGTACAGACGGGATGAAAAGCGAGCGAGAAAAGAAAACGGAGTTACGGAGAAGGCGACCTGTTGAAAGAGGGAGTCCATTTTTAGTGGAATGAACGGCGCCACTTCCTTCCGGGGGGCGGCTTCGTATATACGAGAAACGATTTCAACGGCCAGCTATATGAGCACGTGTCTTTGGGGTCAGCTGCGCTTGCGCGTGGCGGCATGCCGGCACGCGTGCGAAGAGAGCCTGCACTACGCGGGTTAATATATAGGAGGCTCGCGTCAGCGTGTGCAGGCGAGGCTGACTGAAGTACTACTTGCATGGCGGCGGTACCCCGAAATAGATGAGGCGCGCACGTTTTCGTACCAGCTCAGGCTTGGAGGGCCACTCGCATTGTAATGTCCTTAAAGCAAGAGCGTAGGGAAATGCGTGGAGCGAGAGAGAGAGAGAGAGAGAGAGAGAGAGAGAGAGAGAGACGTTAACGAAAACAGCACTGCGCTACCCTATTATTGTCTGGCATGCTGCTCCGGACCCGGTTCAGGATGAAAGAACAGATGCGATGCAACTCACTCACTCTCATTAAATCGTGGACTTGGATGAGTTCTGCGTTAGGTCTGGGGCACTGCGCTCGCCATGCGTTGCAGATGAAGTTCCACGTTGCTAATCCGCAGCGCTGAGACACAGATGACATAACACCTGTAATTCCCCTTCTGCGAGTGCATTCTGTGTGGACCTCAAGAAGAGTGTGCTTATGGTTGATAACTCCAACAGTCAGAGCTGGTTCAACCAACCTGCGCGTTTTGTAGTGGTGGCGACACCCATATCACCATTGCGCGTTTCTTCTCGGGCTGTTATTAAGTGCAACATAGTTCGCATCCGCAGGCTACTGTAGTGCGCCATGCTACTCCTATAGCAATAGCTTTCTGACTCAATCTTCACAACAGAGTGACTAATTAATGTCAGGAGGACGTTGTTTATAGGACTGTTCGCTGCATAGCGCTTTACTGCGGCATCTGCTCACGTCATCACTAATATGCATCCTTCTACTTATTACCGACCCGGTAGCATATATAGGCCAGACAGTCCGAACCGTCGCGGAATGTCTGTTGGCAGGCAAAGGCTTTTGCAATGCCACTGAAGGCGGCACTTAATCGTTACCGATAACGTGGACGCTTGACTATAGCTCATATTTGTTCGGTGCGAGCGTCGACGTGCCACAAACAGTGAATGGCCTGAGAGCTCGGCCGGACGCACGGCTCCAGGACGGCTGTGTAACGGCGCAGCGACAATCGAGGCGCCGATTTTGCCTTCTTCCGCGAGGTTAACCAAAGAGAAGGGGGCATAAAAGGGGATCGCTCGAGGCGGGCACACATTTCCAGGCTCTTTGTAACGGACCGGACAATAGAGTGGACGATTATCGTTTATTTCGTTGTTTTGTCTTTTAGTGCTTGTGGCTCGAGTATACGGCTGCTAGAGTTGCTTCGGCTGCAGTCGTATAGACAGCTTCTCTCAAGGTGACTGGAATTGTATGCGGTCGTAATGGGTGTGGGATGGGCGTAACGCGGATTGGGCGTGTAACGCCTTTGAGATTCAGAGCGGCGTTGTTTTTTTCGCTATAGCTGCGCCTGCCTGGCGGCGATGATCGGTTCCTTCGTGTTAGTTATTAGCATTCCGCGAGGTGTGCTTCTCCGAAGCTCCGAAGCGCACAGTCACGTATGTCGAAACACCGCTACACATCGTGCTAGTCATCCCGGGAGAGTGTACACTTCAGTTTTATTCATGATGCATGTTTCCTAATGCGAACATTTTCAACATTAAGGGAGGCATGCATCTGTTATGGCGCGGAAACATACTGCGCGAAAATACAACACAAGGACGCAGTAAGGGACACGGACTAGCGCTACTTTCAAGTGCTTTCAACAAGAGCTGAATGTAGCGCTAGTCCGTGTCCCTTACGATGTCCTTGTGTTGTATTTTTGTGCAGTATATTTATTTCCTCAGCCTTATGAACCAACTCGCCCAACAACAGGTTTTATTGGACTTCTCTTACAGGAGGCGCTTATATGTTCCTTTGAGAGACACAGCTGATAATAGGGAGCACTATGAACAATTTTGTTGCTGCGGCATTACTGACCAGGAACCGCTAGACAAGCGGAGAACGATGAACCACCGCTTGCCGAAAACACGCGACTAGGTCGACTATGCAGTGATGTTTCGGGCGTATTTATACGTATGCTAAATATTTATGGAAGCGTCGCGGTCTAGGCATAGATGGGCCAGTGGTCTGCGGGCAAACAGCCAGCCCTCTTTTTCTGTAGACGAACTGCCTTTTTAGCAAACCTGATTTTGCGTTCTGCTCGACTTCCCTGGCTTTCTCCTTCGTTTCTTTGGTCAACTTTCTCTGTCTCCCCCCCCCCCCCCTCTCTCTCTCTCTCTGTACGGCTTCCATTTTATTCACTTCATGTCCTAGAATGTTTGGGTATGCAGCACACGAACTGCCGTCGCCGCGCTATATGGAGCTAGCCGACGACGCTAAGTTTATGCGCCGGACCGCCATTCACCTAGCTTCCTTAAACTGTCTCTTCGAGTACTTACTCGAATATTATTTTTCTGTCGGTGAGGAAATGAAAAGCTCAAGTTAAAACACAGGCTTAGAATTCGAAACGCATTCGCGAACATGGCTTCAACTACTAGAACTTTTTGCTTGTTTGTTTGTTTGTTTGTTTGTTTGTGTGTGTGTTATCGAGATTGGAAAATCGACATCACTGGTGATCGCACGGACACCAAAAACACGAGTCAAACACCACGAACTGCTAGTGAACTTGGAAGGCAGGAAACGTGAAAAGCTGAGCTCCGTGCGGAAAGAGAGATTACAGGGGAGTATAGCCGGCGCTGAAACGCGGCGAACAGCCACGCCGCCCACTGCTCGCGCGGTCTTTTCTTAGGGAAACGTTCATGCCGCTGGTCTATCTGCATGTCGGCGCCCATCAGTTAGATTAGTGGTCGATGCCTTCTTTCCCGTGACTGTACGTTAGCGTGGCTCGTGCCCACACGAGAAAAGAACGGGACTGTTACGGTGCACGTGCCAGGGTCTCGGCTTCGTGCAACATTCACGACGAGGTGGTTGCGGCAGCGAAGGTATATACAGCGGGTTCGCCGCCGCAGCTGTAGTTGGTGCGGCTTCAGGAATGCGACCAAGGAGCGTTCGGGCGTGTGCCGCGCGTGGATGCAGGAGAAAGAGGGAGAGAGAAAACGCTTTCTCGGTTCGCGCTTGTGTGCACGGGATGGGAAGGAAGGTCCGCGTACGTGCGCGCGTTTTCTCGCACGATCGCGCGCCCCGGCGACGTCGGCGCAGGGTGGAGAGTTCGATTCAAATCAGGCCGATATTCCTCGCTCGATCGCCGGGGCCACGCCGAGCCAATTTTTCCGTGTTTTCGCTTCGCGCGGGCCGCCCGCTACGCTCGTTGGCTTCGTGGTCTCGGGAGATTAGCGATCTCTGCCGTCCGTGTTCGGCACGGGTGCGGCTTGGAAAAGCGCGGCGCGCTCGTTCGCGGAGTTTGAGGGGTTTTGTGGTATCGCGGTTTGGGGGAAAACATCGGGTGAGCGGTTCACGCAAGGATGTTTTTCGGAAGGTCGTTCGCGCGAAGAAAAAAAAAAAAAGAAAAGTAGGCGGAGGAAATAGGAACTTAACATTTCCTTTCTCGGTGTGTGTCCGTATAGAGAGAGTCAAGTTTCTTTGAATCTGGAAGTGCCCTGACGTTGTCGCGAAGTCGCGAACGGGGCTCGCAGATCTGATGGGCAACTCAGAGACGACAAGAATTCACGTTGCGATGGATGACACCTGTTCGTAAATAATCAGCCGCTTAGCACGAGCCCACGGTAACATTTGTTTGCACTGTAATCAGCCACTTGGCAGAAGCCCACTGTATAAACTTCACAGTAAGCCACTGAAACGAAAGCGGCCGGCACAGCGCTTCGTACGATGCGAGGTGGAAGAGTGCTGGAGGGACCCGGTTTGTTCATTAATGAATTAGGAACTGTAAGAACGGTGGACGACATGACAAATATTAGAAAAAAACCTAACTACTACTGCGCCCGTGTACATCTTTGTAATTTTCGTCCCGCCCTGCACGTTTTTTCATCGATTAGGCACATGATGTCGAGCCCGGGTTTCGACATATTTGCTAGTAATTTCCTTACATCCAACAGAAAGAAAACTGATAGTGGATAGTGATAGTGGATAGTGATAGCGATAGTGGAAAAGTGATAGTGATAGTGAATAGTGCACCGCTCCTCGTGTCTATTGCTTCGCCCACGGTGCTTGTTAAAAATGAATTATATTCTGGGGTCTTACCTGCCAAAACCACGATATGATTATGCAGCACGCCGTGGCGGCCGGATTAATTTCTGCCACATTATAGTGCCCTGAATAAGGCACATAACTTGTAACCCGTACTAGCCTTTAAAACAGCGCGAAGGACAGGCCGATCGACTACGAAAGGGAAAAGAACGGGACAGCGCTGCTATTCCCGTTCGGCGCTCTTTTTTCCTAGTCACGCTTTATTGTGCTATTTCTTTGATGTAGGAACAATTTACAAGTAGCCCAGCTGTCCAACCTATTTACAATTCCTTGCTTATTCTTTAATTTGCTCTTAGGTCAACCACCTTTTTTCCGTATTCCGATGTACACTAATGCCTGTATATTAGACTACGCTTGTTATAGTCGTTCAATCATTGGTATACGCACGCGAGCAGGGTGCGCAGGGTTAAATGAATGATCACGTGGTTGGGAACCTTTACTTCTGAGTCACTATATTTAACTGCCAAGGCTACACGAGAGTCAGCCACGAAATTCTGCTTATCGTTGTGTTTCTCGTTTCTAAACACAAATGGCTGGATTTAAGCCTGTCCACATGAAAAGCTTCTATTCAATAAACCCTATATGAAATAGGATCCGAATGCATATACATATTTTTTTCTCAACTTCGGCTGAAGAGCGAGAAGGTGTCTAGAGTGGCTACAGTCGAAGCAGATGGTCTCTAGTCACTGACGGTTGTCGAACTTTACAAGGATGAACTTCAATTAGGGGGGTCGTTCAGTTGCCTAAAAAGGGAAGAAGGTTAGTGGCAAAACGTTCAATCAGTACGTCTTATACATGCGGCAAGCCACCGCAGTGTGCGTCACACGCAACGCAATTTGCCAGATGCCGTAAGATTAGCGTTAGTTCAAGTTTGATTCGGCCGTAATATCGATCCATAGAGGCAACTTGAGGAAGAAAATAGACTGCAACTCTTGGAGCACCTTTCAAGTACAATGGCTTGCAATATTGCTTGCATTCTACACATAGCGCTTAACTGGCCAACAATCTCGAAGGAGAAATAAGAAAAGTGCCTCCATTGTCTCCCTATATTGTGCCCATTATTGTTATTTGAGGCGGCACCGTGCGTTTTCCGTAAGTCGTCGTCATTGTCGCCAGTCCGGCGAGTCTTTGTTTATCGCCGTCAAAGGCGTTCTCGTTCCACATCCGCAGCCACCTTGGAGCACGGACAAACTCCATTTTTGTTCGCGCTAGCCCTTTTTTTCTTCTCGCGTACTGTGCACGCTAAGGGGTCGTTCGTCGGCAAGCAGGAAAACGACAGCGAATGTGCGACTGTATTGTATACGTTGCGCAATTTCCTTTATTATTCTCCGTTTTACTTGTTTTCGTGCTGTCTCGATCACGAACAATGAACCCGGCTCCTGAACGGCCCAGGTGGTGTTTGCCCGAACTCCGTATATGTACTCCTTGAGTTGTGTCGTCACGGCTTGGGCCGGAACAATCGCATGATCGCTGCTCGCTTATCCGTGACTGTTTCCGGAGCTATAGCGCGTATACGCGCTATAGTCGTCGGGTAAGCGCGTGAGTATTTGCGAGAAAAGGGCCCTCTTGTCACTGAAATGAACGTGAGGCTACGGCCGGCAGTCTAGTTTTGTCTTTTCTTGGTCATCGCCACTAAACAGCGACATATATAGAAACGATGTCGATCCAGACCGTGCGCAGCCCACTTTCCATTGCTCATTGCTGAAATCGACGCTAAAGACAAAATGAGTTGGGCTGCTTTAGTAGATGACCCTTCCGCGATACATAAATAAAGAAGCTTGAGAAGAAGCCTGGTAAGCCAGAAAAGGCGCAAAATGCAAAGACGGGTGGTGACAAATTACAACATAAAAACACATTGCATTGTATTATAAAGGAGCGAAAGACGGATCTTAGCAGTTTTCGGGAACTATTGCAGCTTCGCAGCCGCTTAAATACGAGAAAGTACCGCGAAAGTACTTTTATTGCAGATACCTGCGTCTAATGAAGAAGTCCGGAACACAGTCGTCCTTACGATGACGACGACGACGAGCGGGCCTCGTGAAAGCTATCAGCCTGATTAGTTCGCATTTATGCAATCTGTCTTCTATATACACCTTGCGAACAGTGCTCTGTTTGCTTCATTCGCGCCACAATACTTACGAGGTCACACTGGCTCACCAATGTGACGTCGCGAAAGTTAAAATAATAATAATAATAAAGGTTGTTCCTTCATTTATCTTCTAGCAATCAACGTTATCGAGCGACATTAACGAAAATAGAGTTTCGAAAGAATACTTTATCGGTCTAAACTGACTTAAGTGTTTATCTCTAGTGTCCCTGTAAGATGACGAGAAAGGAGACAGGACTGGCCTGACGCTGGCCTCAGTAGACTTGTGAGGTGAACCGCCGGCGCCTGCTATGTAACAGAGGGTCGGAGCAAGGGGAGGGGGGTTATGCAGTCCCTCACAGAGTGATCTTGGGCAAGCGGGTCGGACGGCGAACGTTGCCACCTCACTATGAGGTGAGGTCGCTCAGGTCATCACGTGGGTGACCCCTCCGTGTCCTGTTGCACACCGCTTCGCTGCCTTTGCTGGCGACCAAGGACGTGCCCTCCATCGCCCTGGTGCCGCGTGATTCGATTTTAAGTGACCGCTCCTTTGTGCATTGGCGGCAGCGAGGCCTTTGACTTGCGCCGCGCCGCTCGTTACGCAAAGCGGGACGGTTTGTCCGCTCGAGTGCTTGCGCGGATTTCGCTTTCGAAAGGTGCGCGCGTGCGTTTTGTTGGCGCTCGCAGTCCGAGGCCCTCTGGCGAGCGACCCCGTGGGGGGGTCTTATTGATGGGAATAGCGATTTCGTTCCAATGACGGAGTTCGTGAAAGGCAGGCATGTCGGAAGGCGGAGGAACCGGCTCTGAGGGAACATTCAGACGCCATAAGGATTCAAGTCGGAGGTCGAGCCCATATTCAAGAGGCGAATAAAACCCGTGCCAAGGTCGATTGATAGTTTCTATACTGCCAGTTTCGCATTAACCCGGTTTGTGCGCTCTTCGGATATTAGCCAAACGTGAACAGCTCCTGAACTATATATAATCATAGCCATTACGGCGACGTCTCAAGCTGCACGGTCACGTACGTAGAGCTCTACGGACACGTATGACCTAGAGAAGCTAGTGATCGTGTTCTTTTTTTCAAGTATTGTTTTTTATTCATCAATTGCATACTAGTTCATCAGGGAATGAATATACAGAAGGTTCAAGCCATTCAGACGTACCTGGAGTAGGAGCCGAGTTTGCAAAGGTCTTTGTTCGTAAGAGTTCTTTGCCAAATTGGCCGGTCCGGTTTCACAAATAATATATACAACGGCATGAGTGGCTGGTACCCGAATAGTTATAGTTACGAATAGTTATGGCGTAAGAACGTTATTGCGATTATGGGCCCAGTTTACCTGCACTGAGATGAAAAACGGTATCCGGAGATTCACAGAATGAAACTGTACAGTGCGGTCGTGAATTTCATGACGCAGTGACAATTTGCGGCACTAGTTCGTTCTAAGTTTTAATTTTGAAGAGACCTACTGGAGGATCGCTAATTAAACAAAGCGTTGGTTCTTTCCAGCATTGCCTCCTGCGTTAGGGGTACGCATCTTGTAGCGCTTTTGGCAGAGAAATTAAGAGTGAGATGCTTAGGTGGCAGCAAGGCGGAGGCAGCGCAGTCAGCAGCCATCTTTCTGCAACTTCCGTTTTGTTGTTGGAGTATCAGTGGAGATTACGTTCTCTTTTCCTGAACTGCTTGCCACGTCTTTAACCATGCGTTAAATTTCACGGGACTTAACGTGGGATCTCTGGTTTCCTTTCCTAAATCACGTAAGAATTCTGCCTAAGTTGAGTAGTTACATCGACCTCTTTCAATGAAAAATACTACCAGCGCCTTGTCCTGTCTGTGTTCCTTCTTAGTGTGCCTTCACTATTGGTGATTCATCTTTTGAAAGCTATGCACCAACTAGCCCCACAACGTGTTTTACTCCCATACGTTTCTTATACGTAGACATTTTATTGTTCGTATTGCATGTGCCGTGTGCTGTTGTTCTACCGGCTACTTCTTTTACTATACCACTCAGTTCGTCGTAGCACAATGAATCGACAGAGCACTATACAAACCCGCCAAGGCACGCCGACAAACGACGACGTGTTCTCCATGGATCAGACAGAGCGCTGACACAATCTCGGCTCTTAACTCAGCTATAAACCGAACGCAGTTTGCAAGCACCGTAACGCAGGTAAACGCATTCGTAAATGCACTTCATCAATGTGCGAGCAACGTGCGACGCCATATATCATTCACTCGTCGACAACAACTTCATTGTACCAGCTCCCGGCAAGGGATAATGCGCTACTGTTCAACCAACCTCTATAGAAGAAAGGCCCATGCGCGCGATGCACGCGCGTGATCACACCGCAAGACCCTGCGGCAGCTGCTCGTAGTTTCGTGGCGTGCTCGCGTCCCCACTCTCGCAAGCTCGCGTTCTCGTTCTCCTCACAAGTGGCACGTGCGCAAGCTCGCTCGCGGTGTCTCCGCAGCGGCATTCCTCTGGAGCATGACTTCCGTGCGGATCGCGACATACACCGGGAGCACATAGGGACCGACCGGCCGACGGCCATTACGCGAGCGTCCACGCGCGATCGCCTTGTCGCACGCATCGGTAATCAGGCTGCGACGACGCGGGCGCAGTTCGTGCCGCGGAAGAGCCGGAGGGGACGGCCGGACGAGCGCCGGTGAGGCTCCGAAAACCTGGTTCGCGGGAGCGCGGTCAACCCGGCAGCCCACTTTTGTACTGCAAGATCGTTTGCCGGACACGCAGAGGACGCTTGCGAGCGCGTGCTCGTATGCTGCGAATGCGGCCACTCCCATGGAAAGCGTGTATGTTCGTCGTGCACAGCAGAACAAACTCTTTCGTTGGATTCCACGAACGAACGTGTGTTGTCCACTCGGAGTTGATCACCGGAGATCGGTCGGCTTATAAGGGAGATGGATTCTGTGGTGGGAAGGGGAGATTAACCGTGGTCCCAGACATGAGGGCAGGGAGTGCGAACGGGGACGCGATGAAAAGATAGAGAGAGATAACAACTTCGACGAGGAGCAGGGGCAGACAGCCCCATTTGCATAAAATTAGAAATTTTACGCGTAATCACTCAGGTGAAAATAAAACCTAAAACTGTTACCACTACGCGCACAAGAAGTGCACACTTACAGCAAGACGATGAAGACAGTATGACAATTGCCAAAGTGTCCTGAACAAGGACGTCGCCACAGAGCAAGAACAAAGCCCAACTATCACACAGTTGCGTTTTGTTTGCATATGTATGAGATTAACCATGCCAGGTGTAGGAAGAACAATTAGCAAGTTAAATTAACTCTGACAGAGACGCTGCAGATCCGGGGAAGCATGGCGGCTTTGCAAAGGAATAGTGCGCCCCGTCTCGTAGCAGTTCGACGGTAGCGCGTTACATAGACATCCACGTTGACGCTTCAGATGCTCAAAGCAAACAGCCCATGCTGTGATTGCCACCGCTGTCATCGCAAGGGATTTGCTTGCTTTCTGCCGGCTGCCGTCCCGATGAAGACACGGCGGGGCGCCTGCCGATTATACGCACAGATTGTGCGTCTGTTTGACAGTGGAACTTACTCCAACGAGCCTTGTCTTGCTTCAGTGTAATTTTCAGTGTGTTCTGACCTGCACCTGTACACGTTCCGTGAGAACTAGCAAAATGTCGCTAAAGAGATTCGAGAGAGAAAGCGGGTAAGTACTGACCTAAAGAAATCATATGTGATCAGCTGCGTAGTTTTTCTAAATATTTTTTCTTCCTATTAACTTCCGGCTATGGCCTAATGAGAGTGGGAACTTACAAGATAAGATACTGGGGATGCGGGAAAGGGGGGGGGGGTGGAGGGGAGTGGCGCGACGCGCCATGTGTAGCCATATGTGTCACGTAATATGCTTTGCAGTGTTTCTTGTCTTTGGTCTCACGACTGCGATACCTAGCTTCAAGATGCCTGCTGTGTTCCAGTTGTGGTCTCACCCGATAACAGTGCGTTGTGTACGTGACAGATAAATATTCGGTAGTTAATTAGTTGCGGCCCTTCTCATTAGAATTGCGTAAAGTATCCTTTATCAAGGAGATAGCACTTGTGCTCTCTCCTGTGTATACAGTGGGATATGAGGGTCACCGCAGGGGGAGGGCTCCGGTTTAATTTCGACCGCCTGGGGATCTTAAACATGCAACCTAATCATGGTGCACGAGCGTTTAGCGTAATGCAACCTAATCATGGTGCACGAGCGTTTTTATGTTCCGCCCACTATCGGAATGTATAGCCGCTGAGGTCAGGAATCGAACCAACGACCTTGTGTTCAGAGGAGGAACGCCATAGTCACTGAGACACCGCGGCTGGTAAATAGGACAAGCTTGAATAAGAAACCTCGGGATGGTGCGCGGAGCGATGACACGAAATTATCAACGCGTCCGTCCTAGTGGTTCATGCCAACGCTACAGCCTCCACGCTCACGGGGGAGCGATTCGAGGCCGCGATAACGACCTTCCTCTTCTTCCGGTTATTCCAATCGCCGAGTTCGGCTTGTCTGTCTCTCCTACGCGCCACGTCCGCGATGGAGTGAAACGGCGTGATCGGCGGCGAAAGTGTGTCTCTGCAGTTGCCACGAGTCTTTTTTGCCTGCCTGCATGCCTGCGCTGCCGGGTAACGGAACTTGCTCACCCCATTGAAGGCGAGCCATTGCAGTCAAGTGGTGAATCCACTTGCGTATATTCTTCTTTCACCTTCTTTTCTTCTTCTTTCTTTCTCCGTGGCTCTCACGGAAAAAGGGCGGCCAGAAAGAATTAGGCCTGACATACTCGGCGCGTGCCCTCTCACAGATGCGCCGAGGAAGGCGCGCACGGGAAAAAGATGGCACGTTACGCCTGTATTGCATAAATTATGACTCCTGTGCCTTGTATTTCATTTGTTTAATCTACGAGTGAGTTCACGAGAAAGAGGAGCACGTGTGTGACCAGTCAGTCAGTGAGATAATACTTTCAGTGAATATACGTACGCGTGTGCGTGCGTGCGTGCGTGCTTGCAGAAACCTGCGTAGAGCGCATGAAGAGTGGCGTTCATAACGACTGAACGAATATGCTATAGTGTAAACGGCCAGGATCGAGCTCCAGATACGTCGCTTTGCTCTCGGTAACGGCAATTTTACCTGCCGGACGTCGACGTGAAGCGCAGTCGATAAAATCGAAGTCGTGAATACCGTAACCAAGCCAATCATGTTTATTGTTATCGATTTGATCTAGGGCAATGAATGAAGGTTCACACCGATGGATCGTCGGTCATCAGGCGTGTCGCGTGCTCCGTGGATGTGCAGTTAGTGGCACACCCTATAGAGCAGTGTCTGAGCACCCCCTTATTCCCTTTTTCGTTTTCCCTCGAGGACCACACCCTGGCCATACACGAACAACGTTTCAAGGAACAGCTGGGCCGGATTCAAGATCGATTGCTTCCGGGGACATCACTTGTTGGTAGCGTGGATTGGCTCAGCCAGTGGAAGCGTAGTTGACGAATGAAATGGCTTATCTCCCATCAGCGTTATTTGCATGCGCAGCACATTTCTCGGGTGCACGCAAGGAGCTCGTCGCCTCAGCGTTGTCGTGGATGTGGCACGTCACATCACGTAAAAGGGAAGGTATGCCTAAAAGTCGTTGTTTATTAAATGATGCGATCATGGGAAATAGACCACCAAATGGCCGGTTATCCCAATGATAGAAAATAAGCTTCAATGATCAAGGAATGTAGAAAAAAAATTAACAAGAAGAATGGGCAGAAATGAAAAATAGTGGCGGCATACAACATCACTGAACTCAGGCCTAGCCGTGCATAGCCTGCTACACAGTTTTGCATAGCCAGAGCGTGCTGCATCGGTGGCATGCGAATGCCCAGTCTCAGGTAAGTATTACCAAAACAGTCACAATCTGTACATCGCGGCATGAAAAACAAAATAAAAAAGTTTGCACACCGTTAAGAATAAACAACAAAGAAATTAGTGTAAGCTTACATAAGCGTGCATGAGGTCAGCTAGTAAGCACATTCACAGTCGATCGCATTTCAAAGAGACTGTCATGAAGTCACCATCTATCTATCTATCTATCTATCTATCTATCTATCTATCTATCTATCTATCTATCTATCTATCTATCTATCTATCTATCTATCTATCTATCTATCTATCTATCTATCTATCTATCTATCTATCTATCTATCTATCTATCTATCTATCTATCTATCTATCTATCTATCTATCTATCTATCTATCTATCTATCTAATCAGAAACCCACAAAGTTTTGTGACAGCGTCTCTGTCTGGGCACGACCAGGGCCCAATTACCTCGTCCCCGCATAAAGGAGTGATCGACTGAGAATACGACCCTTGCTCTAAGCGGACACGCGGCCATCGTTATTTCAGAAGATAGTTGAGAGCGCTGCACAGCAGACGCAGAAACGCGCCGTGACGTTGTTTCCTTTTTACAGCCAAGCTGTTATAGGCTAGGTTCCAGGAGATCGCGTCTGTGTGCACCGGAAGTAGGCAACAATTTTGTGGCGTCTCATTTTGTGGTGTCTCGTTCACTTGGTATATACCAAAATTGGCGTTGAAGGGTACGAATGTATGACTAGACTAACATGACTGATAGGTCATGACTTCAATAACATTCCATGCTCATCAGTTACGTCACGATAAACGATAATAACATCACGTGTGGCGCATACCCGCATTGGATATGCGAGTATGAGCCAGGGATGTGCGGGTATGAGCCCGGGACAAGAAAGAAAGAAGGAAGGAAGGAAGGAAAGAAAGAACGAAAGAGAGAAAGAGAAGAAAAAGCGAGGAAGAAAGAAAGAAGGTAAGAAAGAAACCACGTGTGGCTCATACCCGCGTTGGATATGTGGGTATGAGCCGCCGAGAGCAGGAGCGGGAGAGATCTCGTCGGTGTCGCGGGCCTACTTGGCGCAGCAAACGCACTATACTTGGCCATCGCGCCGGGCGAAAACAAGGCGCCGGTGTCCTTGCTCTTTGACGAACATGCCGAAGACGCTCAATATAGTCAATAATGAAAATATATGAATACGCTATAGCAATATTCACTACGCGCAGACCCACCAGTAGTCACAGCTTCGCTGGCTTCCATCTTCACAGTACAGTGGAATGGCTCTGAATTTTTTTCTTCTTTCACATTTCATGGGCTTTCTTCAGAGCCCTAAAATTACGCAAACATAAGGTCATCGACACCATGAAAAGAACTTCCACGGGGGTTTCTATAAAATATTTTATAAGCAAGCTCTACACTTTTCCGAACTTAATTATGCCATAAAAATACTATTTTAAAACTTAGAGAATTGAAATTTTTTAATTACCTATAAAATTTCACTTAACCTACGCACCTATCGAACTGCACTTGCTACGATCGTGTACATTATTGTTTGATTTATTTAATTTATTATTCATTTAGACACAGTGATCGTTTTAGATGGAAATGTTTTATACAGAGAGTATTCTGCCTGACGTAGGCCCTGTTACTCGCAGTGAAGCAGCATAAATAAAAAAGAATGTTATACATTTCATAAACAAGACACTCTAGGTGCAATACAGTTGCATATGCAAGAAATATGGACGTAGCTTTACAAGCCCAAGATGAATCTGACACAAGATAAAAACAAGTACACTAAAACACAGAAAAGACTGTGGAATTGTAATGACAGAACTTATCGACATAATCTCACTTTCTAAAAGAAAGTGATCAAGATTTTATAATATTTTTAGAGCTACTCAATTTCACGGAGTTTTGAGCAATACTGATCGTGTATGGGTGTGCATTTATGAAGGTTGGGATCACATACGTTAGTTGTTTTGTATCATAGCTCGTCCAGAAAAAATGGAACTCTAAAGTGGCAATGACTGAAATTGCATCTTGAGTAACTTGAGAAGCAAGCAGGCTAAATAATCACCCTGCGCTATAGAAGAACACATATATCGTAATAATTAGGTTCAGCGAGAGTCATATAAATAAATAAATGCTCATCAACAAAGAGCTCTCTTCCAAACCGGGATAAGCCCGATAGGCAGGCGCCTCGTTGGCGGGGAACGTACGGCCGGTTATACGCGTGTGGAGCAAAAGAAAATATAATAATGAGAAAATAGATAAAAGTAAAACCCCTCGCTAGCATGGGAGGTCGCCCGGCCAATTACGCATGCCGACGTTTAACGCAGGACAGCGTCCTCGCACTGCCAGAATCGCTATGCGTGACATGTGGCCGCAAGGTCGTGCTCTGGTCATCCGGGGTCTGCAGCTTAGCTTCCTGTGGAGCGTCTACACTGCTGTCGGTAGATATATAAAATGCAGCCGACGACCTTATCGCGCAAGAGTGACTGCGAACGACGTTAAGTAAGCCGGGGTAAAACCGGAACACCGGGAATTACGTCCTCGCTGCCCTCCGCTATGTCGCCACTCCGTGCGCAGAACACGTACAGAAAGGGGGAAGAAATAAAGAAAGAAAGGTAGGTAACAAGTAGAAGATCCAACGAGCTGGAATATACATACACACAGCGAAGCTTTGTGTGAGGGCATAAATAGCCGAAACACGACTTTGTGTTTAATGAGTGTCCGTACAAAGTGTCACGGAAGGCTTTGTTCAGGCATTGTAGCGAGGCTAATTCAATGGCGCCGCCGCTGGTGCGGACGCGCGAAGGCGAGCTTTCTGGTTCCTTTTTTTTTAAGTTCCCCCGCACGGCAGGCGTCGCCGCTGCCGCGGTTGCGCGGAGAGCGCCATCTGGTGTTGGTGCGAGGAATCCAGTGGCGTGCGTGGCGCGCGTCCTGCGCTGTGATCGGTTAGCCTATTCGGCAAGAGAACAGCCAGGCCGCAGCACCCATGGTCCCGAAACACGGCGAGGTTTGCAAAGAAAAGCCTCGCTTATAAAAAATAAGACGAGTGAGGTGAAATAGGTAGTAGTAGATTGCCAGAATTTTTTCTTGAATAAGTGAGAGAGACTAAGAGATAGAGAAGAAGAAAGGAAGATTTGTTCAATTTACTATCCTAAAAGTGCGAAAGGGTGGGGTAAGGTTAAAGGCATGTAGCGAAAGAAGAGAGAGAGAGAAAAAAAACCAGCTACTCGGATAGGCGAGGGAAAGAGTTTCTTGAGTAGAGAAACTGTAGCAACAATCCCGTAGCGCCCTTCACCAGTGATGCAACACGGCCATTATGCAAAGAAGTCTGCCTCCGAAAGCAGTCTTGTGTCGTGATTAGTTTAGCGCTGTCTTCAAGAATGCGGGAGTGTCAGCGTGAGGCATTTGAAGAATGTTGGCGCATAGAAGGAGTGCTTCCTGCCGGAAGAAAAATTACACTGCTGAAATCAATGCAGATTATACTGTGTTATCAGATCTAAATATCGAAGCACGAGATAAAAAAACAAAACATAACCGTCTCTCTTCCTTTCCTTTCTACATAGGGCACCCGTTATAAAAGGAATTCCGTAAAATTTTATCGAACATTTACAAAGCACGAATGGCAAGAGTTTGGATTACACGCATTATAATAGAATGTCGCCTCACACATTGACTGCAATAGAGCTCAGCCTGTATATTCAGATTATGCGGATCCCAAAGCGTATTTAGAAACTGTATGTCGTACAACCTTGATCCGGCAGAAAACGGGGTTGTGTAAGGCCAGATAATCAGAAGGCCGGTACCGAAACGCCACGATTCACTGCAGGCTGTTAAGTATATATGATACCCATTGAGGCGTGTGTGCTTGTTTGTCTTTTTCGGGTGACCGCGTTTCACCGGCCAACAAATGTTAAAAGTTATTGCTCCGCGCAAGACGCGCCTTTCTGTATTGAAAGTTTCTCGAATGCTATCGCTGGTTCTACCTGCTGCCTATGTTGCCGCCGCCCCTGGTTTAATCAGATTGCATGTGTGGCCCGAAAATAGTTGTACGTTCCTGAATGCACGCGACCACCAATGATTACGCTAGAATCTTCGACGAGCGATGTATAATTAGCCGAGGCGCTTAACCCGCACTTCAGATTTTGGACAATCGGCGAATGTGTTGGCCTTGTTTTTATGGGCACAGGTTCGCCCAATATAAGGTTAGTTTCGTGATTCGCTGTTGTCGCTAATGTGTTTTTCACCGTCACTACAATGTGACAGTGTACTTCGATAATTGATATAAATAAATAAATAAAGAAAGAAAGTAACGCGACATGTCATAAAACTTTGCGCCGATCCTAACAAAGCGGGTACAGGCTATATGTGCTTCCGCTACGCCGAGGTAGGTAACACAGAAGCGACATTTATTGATTTTTATGTGCGTGAGTGTGAAGGTGACCTCGCGATAATCACGTCACATGACCAAATCGGTTGCGTCTGCATTAATAAGGCCCTTTTCGGCGTCACACATCACTGTGCACAAATTCTGACAACTAATAGAATCATCGTTGCAGCAATCCGCTCAAGCAGTGCTTGTGCGACATATGGTTCCTAAATTCGCAATCCGGGGAAAAAAAATGTTTGCTCATCGGCGCAGTTTTGAGCAGGCGGTCGATCCTCTCCATCGAATACTGATGCGCTTCTAGGGACAGCGTTGCATCTTCCCATATTTGCAAACATGAAAAGCGTAGATGGTGATTTTCTGGTGATTAGATGGGGATAAATTTTATGTTGGCTTGTACTTATTCACTTCTTTTTATTTATTTTAAATGTAGCGGCCGCTTCTTGGCCGATCTCCCGTTGTGGGTTCGTGCCATAATATGGAAATCATTATCATTGTCAACACGCGGCGATTATCTCAAAGAGCTATAGTTGGCGACCGCCAGCTTCTTGGCCAATTACCCGTTGTGGGCATGTGACATTTTATTGAAATCATCATCATCACATGGATTCCCGACATGTCCACGGGATCTGCATATTTTTTTCAGCGTAATATTCCCAGTGGGTATGACCGTGCGTTTTTGTCCTCCATGAGACTGAAAGCCAATCCTCATACCCAATCCCCCAGAGTGGGTATGTGGCACTAACTCCAAGGCTCTACATCTACATCAACATCCTCACACGCTTCATCTCTAAGAAATACTTAGGCAAAGATCTTCAAACCTTACCGAAACATTGTGTAAGATTTCATCATTTATGGTTCTTCAGTTGTTCGAAGTTCATTGTTTCAACGCTTGTTAAATGAAAACCTATGGTCGATTTTCCTGAATCACGACAATCTTGTGGGACAGTTGAATGAGAAAATCGCGCTGATTTCGAATCAGCTAATGGCCGCTGTAATCTAAGAGCTAAAGAACAAATTATGTAGCTAAATGTGAAGAAATGCGATAGAAAGAAAACGTATAAGAATTTGAGGACACAACTTCGCATTCACCGTACCACGCGTCCGCGAAGTGATCCCTATATCGAAGGCCCAGATAAACTTTCACCTAACCTTCACTGTGTGGCGTGAATCTTGTCCACGCGAGGTGCCACAGCGAACGAATCTTATCCAATTTGAATTGGTCTGGCGCGGCGACATCGTTTCTGGCACAGCCGGCGCACTCGTTTCATCCCAGACGCGACCGCGTCTCTGTTGCCGTCATTCTTATCAGACCGCCAATACGTCAGCGGGAGTCGTACGTTTCTTTTTCTTCCAAAGCATTCGCTCTAGCACTGTCCGCAGCCGTACATTCAGAATCTTAAACGCTTCCCTGTGATGCAACGTATGTACGCCTTTCCTTGACGTGCGCCTCAAACTTCTGCTTTGAATTCGAACAATGTAACAATTGTTAAGCCAGGCAGCGTCGTTCTTCCAGCTTTTCAGCTTTGTGTACGCGAGAGAGTCGTCAATACTCTTGGTTGCAGCCGCTTAGATCTGATTACACCAACACATGCGGGTCGTCCCCGCGACCTCGAATGCCTTTTATTATAAAAAAAAAAAATAAGATTCGTCGGGGCCTTCTCTGCGCAACTCGCTTAGGGCTGATTGTCAGCGACGTCGCTTTGTGCGTCACGTCTCGATCCCATTTAGCGTCTCCTTGGATAACAGCCCCCACCACGCGCCTCCACCAGCCGCCTGCAAGGTGTCGGGGTTTCATACGGCACGCAAGTCTCAGCCGCCGGCTCGGGAAGTGGGCGGATCGCGCGCTCCAATGTGCCTCGAGCTCTCAGCCTTGAAGGCGCGCCGATATTCGTGTTAAGCGTATGCTGCCCGGAATGCTCTCGATTCATCGCCTGTTTTCGAGACAACCGCGATGGAAGCATTGCGGGCGTACATTTTCGAACGACCTCGCTGAGTTTATGATAGCCCTGTAGTTGTTTTTGTAGCGGTTAAGCATATTGTAGAGTAGGCATTAGGCGAAGCCATAGGCGCTCCTGTAGCTTAGAAAACAAAATAGGTGATTTGAGCGCTTTGGAATACGCTCTGGCTTGTTATTGCAGTGGTGGGCTAATAGCGGTATACTCACGTCCCCTTATACTGATCCGCAAACGTTTACCAAGCCCTCCAGACGACATGAATGATGCTGATCCAGCATGAATTGATGCTGATGTTGAAGGGAGAGAATTGAATCTCGAGGGTGATTTAAAAATTTCGGGTATTAAAAAAATAGGTAGATCTATAGTGCTCTAATCCAATCCATGTTTCCTCGTTTGATTTGTGTTATATGCGAAGTCAATCAGGCTAATAGAAATGAACCAACTACGTAGGCCACCAGGATGCCCTAGTGAGAGACCCTTTTGTATCCTTCGAGTAGGTTTCAGCGTTCTCTTGGACGAAGAGGAAGGGAGATTAAAATTAGCAATGCTTAGTTGGCTACCCTACCATGGCGGGAGTGCGCGCGCTTTACGACAGTGAAATAAATCTTCCGGCACTGCATGACCGGATCACTCAGCGTAGCTTTGCAGTTTCGCGCATGCTGCTTAAGGAGGCTGTAAAAAGAAATGAAACTCGGAGGGAAAAATCTCACCGTTTACAATGACAGTCCATCAATGATGGAAACGATTGGACACTATAGCGTGCTGACGGAAGTGCCATTTCTTGTCCCGTTCAAACCGCAAAACGATTCAAACCGTATAGAAAAGAATTTACGTCCCCATTTGGGCAACCGTCTGCGGCGCACGTGCCCCTCATTTACATTCTGCCTTTAATCCTTCTCTCGCGAACACGTGTCAACCGTCATGCATCTACAGTTTGTGCGTGATGGCAGTCACGCTTGCAGCACAGCGTAAGACTCGCGCCGCATGCACACGCAACGAGCAATAGCTCTGCTCGTTTCCCAAGGCCTAAGCCTGTATCGAACCAAACTGTCGACCACCATCCAGAAAAAAAAAAAAAAGACGCCTGCGTGGAGTGCATTTGTACCTGTGTGAGAGCGTGTTGCCTATATGCACGCGCGCGTGCCCGAGTGCACGTGCTGTATAGAGTGCGTGCGTATGCGCGCATGCAACGAACCGAGCTCCGGGCATTTCCGGCTGGCCCGCCGCCACGCCGCGCAATCTCGCGTGGGCGCACATTGGGGCCGGTCAGCGCGATCGGCAGTGATCGATACCCGCCGGCCAGACTGCTGGCCCTGCCCTCCGCTCCGCTTCCGCGGAACCCGCCGCCACCTTTTAAGCCCAGAATGTCTCGTTTTTCACCGACGGGTGCGTAACGCGGAGAATTCCAGGCCGCCGTTTCGCACAGTGCGCCGTTAGTTTCAGACTTTCTTGTTTGCTTGTTTTTCTTCCTTTTTCTCGCCTGTATTACATTCCGCTGCGAACTGTCGGCTGTGCATGGAGCTGTTCAGCGCTACCGTGAACCAAGCTTCACAATTTTTGTGATTTCCTTCGTCACATCACTCGTTGCACGTATGGTGCCGAAAAACTTGTATGCGTAAGGGGTAGACGAGGCGGATGTAGTGGTGGAGGATTAAGCGGGAATGTTATGTCGAGAGTAACGCTGAGAATGACCAAGAACACTCAAGTATGTTAAGGAAACCTTCTTAACGAACAAAATAAATGTTGTGGTCGCGACGGGCGATCTGGATCGCAAGTCCGGCGCCACGGTCATGGCAAATGAGCCGACAGGGCTGGAGAGGAAGACAATGCTATAGAGGAAGGACACAGTCTTGCCTGATAAACCCACTTCACAATGCCAATTGTCCGCTCGCTGCTCGCGAACAGTGATTTTAACGACATAATTGCTTCCTCCAGTGGTTTCCAGTCAACAGGCTTGCCTTGTAGCAGTTTAGGCTTTGTTACGGACATGTAAGAGGCTTGACTAAACGTGAGCGGAGTGAGCACGACGCAACCAGGGACAAGTGAGCTTGCAAGCGTTGCGATTCTTAAGCGAAGCCGACGGCGCAAGGGCACGAGCACCATAACCGAGCTGACCGATGTCATTGAGTCTAAGCAAGTTGGTTTTGTGTCGAGCGCATTATAGTGTTTTCTTTCCTGTAAGAAAATTTGTTGGAGTGAGTAGCGTCTTACAAGACAGTCTACAGCGGTATGACAAATAAAGACACACAAATTGCGCAATTTTTCAAATATAAACGCGCGCCTTCACATCCCCCCTCCACCTGATTAAATAAGGGAGAGAGACTGTAATGAGGAGAGAAAAACATTAGGGAAATATAAGCGAAATGCTAGACTTATCTGATAAGTCTGTGGGGATTACCTGATTAGCTCAAGCAGGCTAGGTGACCATTTGTCACCACGCCGTTCCAGAAGGGTGCCAATAATTCATCATCATTATCATCATAAAGGAGTGTATGTCAAGCGACAGCGCTGTCGAAGGACCATATATACATGAATGGGGTGATGGCAATGCTCACGCCACCTAAAAGAGAAAATTTTCTTACGTTCGAAATCACGTGCTCCTGCATAGTTTCACATTCTACGCTTGGCCTCCTTGCTTTGAGCCTGCGCAACTTCTACTCTTGGTGTCTCGAGCAGTGAAAACATGAAATCGGTGGGGATGGGCAGACGAGGACAATGGTAAGATTTCGGCCCAGTTAGACTGGCGAAGGTGCCATGATGAGTAGACCGTACCGATACCATTAAAGGTAACGTCATTGTGAGGTACTAGAAAATAATAGGTTTTATTTTATTTTCTTCCTCTAAGCAGAAACGAAAAAAAACCTACTAAAAGAAATCAAAATGGATTTCAACTTTGTAACTCTGTCCTGGTTAACCTCCTTGCCTTTCATTTTATTTTGTTTCTCTCTCTCGCATGGTGACTTTCCACGAAATTACTATGCAATACCGCGAAGGTAGAAAAAATACCCCCCGCCGCATAAATCACTGGATAAACTGCAACAGGTGACCTGGAGACAGTTGCAGACTGGCTCATTTGCCAACCCTTACAAGTATTCGCTAATATATCTGGGCTGCTTCTCATCTAAATTCAAGAATTGCGACGCCTATAAAGCGGACCTGACACATATATTGAGCGACTGGCCCGGGCTCAAACCTAGGGCGGAACTCGAACTTAAAAACACTTCAGACTGGGAGGTAGCGGTGCCCAGCTCGGATCCCGCGGTCCAGCTGCGGACCGTCAACTGGGCTTTGGAGGTCGCCGAAAGTCAAAGGCTTACGACCACCTCACGCCGCCTAGCAGAAGAAACCCAGTAATTCAAATAACTCTGCATCTGACGAAAATAAAGTTTTCCCTCCTCCTCCTCTCCCTCCCCTCCCTCCCTCCCTCTCTCTTAAAAGACATGACGAGAAAAGGCAACTTCCACGCCCACAGACGAAAGAACAGTCATCCATCAGTTTACAGCCAAGTTCAGTGATCAGCATCGGACTTGAGAGTAACTGCAAAGCGGGAAGGGGAGTAAAATATTAAGAGAAAGAGAGAAAGAATCAAGAGTTCACGTCGGTGACGTAGTGAAAATTAAAATTGTGAGCGCTTTATCAAAGGTGGTCGCTCGGTCCAGTTGCCTGTTCAGGAATCTCAGGAATCTCATATCGCTTTTGTGATCTTCTGCAGCTGTGACACATGCTAGACTATGGTCCCAAAATCGAGTCCAACTAAAAAGGTCCTCCATTTAGAGCGATACAAAGTTACATTAAGACCTGCAGCTTTCAAGAACACTATCAGCGCCTCCATTGCAGACACAGCCATCGCGCGCGTCGCACCTCGCCACGGGCCGAGAATGTCCAGCAGCTCCAAGCTTGGGTCGACATGCAGGTGGGGCCTTCAGAGATTCCCGGTCTGACAAGCAACGACTGCAGTCACATAGAACGTGTTTCACGCAAGTCTCCTAGAACGATACACGTAGTAATATACAATGAGAGTCTTGCTTGGTGACTCCCGACGTGAACTAAGCGAGATAACCAAAACGCATTGAAATTCTCGTTCATTATAGTCAAAACCAAGCAACGCACGCTAAGCCTTAGCTGGGTACATACTTGAAGAACATCAGAAACACCAGTCGCAGCAAGGCTGCCGTGTACGCGTGATTCCGTCGTCCGGTTTTGCAACAGCGGCGCACGCGTTCTGCTCGTGGCCTCGAAGGCATGCGGGCACGATAAGCGACTCGCTGGGTGGTGGCAGAACGGGCGGCAGCGCTGTTCGGACCACTCCCCGCCTGCACGTGTATGCCGATGCTCGTTAAGAAAACGCACCGAGACGTTACCTAACCCAATCTTCTGCTAGGCATCGAAACGACGTTTCTCGAGGTCGGCGCATTGTTTTGACACGTGCAACCAGGGAAAGCAAAATGGAGCTCGGTATTCCTACTCGGGGCTCGCCTGACGCATGCTTTCTTTCGTTAGCATCCCCGCTATTCAGCCCTTCGCTCACGGTTATCAAAAGAAAGAAAGAAGAAAATGAATGGAGGTAAAGAGGCAAGAAAAGAAAGAAGGCAGCAAAGAATGAAAGACTGCCAAGAAACAGACAAAAATACGCGCAATACTTTAGGCTAACTTGGACGCGTGCTTGGTTTTTCGTTTTTCATCTTGGTTTGAGTATCACATTGTCCGTGTTCTTTTGAGCTCTTCTCGGCAGTGTGGCTTTTGTCTCAGATTACGGAAACACAGCAGAACAAAAGGCCCTGCAGCAACTCCTGTAATGAATGCTGTATACCGTCGCCTGAATAAGATAAAAAATTCTGGTCGCCGTGTGGCTGCAGGTAAAACCAAAGGAGAGAAGAAACGAAACGCGATTAGGACACAGGCGCGTAGTGCTCGGGCCACGACGTGTGGTGGTATTATAACGGCCGGACCGGGGGCGACTAGTTGAGTGGGACTGCGTGCCGGCATAGAGTGAAAGCAACGGTAAGACATCATTTCGAAAGAGCGCAGGGCCGCGCAGCGTAAAAAGTTTGCGCGCTCCACTTGTTCGCTAGGCCGGCAAGCAAAGCGGAGTTGATCGCGTTGTGTTGTTGGCATAGACGTGGCTGGTGTCCTCGGATTACTCCGCGTGAACTTATAACGAACGGTATACGGCCACTCGCTTTACGCGAAAATAGAGAAGAAAACAAAAAATGAAAGAAAAGCCATTTCGCGTTAACTGTCACTCGAAACTAATTGGAAATAAATAATTATCAAGTTTTTTTTATGCGACGTAGACCGTTAATAGGCGATAGGCACAACGAACTCCATAAAAAACAACACATTTTTACCCCGTATTTCACGCCTACAGAGTTGCGTAAGTATTAGTTTTGCACGTGTCATTAATAACTGAAATTCTATTATACATTTTTCTAATACCATTGACGATTGAAATTTTGAAATCGAGCTTATTTACACCAAGGAACGCGCTAAAGATGACTAAATCATGCTGGATAAGAATCATGGGAACCGAGGTGCTGTGTACTTTAGTAACTCCTTGAATTCAATAGACAATGAAGACATGGAAAGCATAAGCGTGAAGTGTTTTTTATTGAAATGCAGAATTGATTATGTGGGAAGGGTAAATCTCTAACAGTCGTCATATTCTCAACAACGAATAAAAAAAAAATGAAATGAAAGCGGAGGAAAAGACAACTCACCGATGGTGGGAGCCGAACCGCCAAGAATGTGCCTTTCAAGAAACGAATATTGTGGTATTTAGTTCTGACCAGTGGCAAGCTTCTTTATTTCTGCCCTTCGTTTCGTTTTATTGCGATAGCAATTATATGGACACTTCAACCGGATTTCTGCCGTCGGCGTCGCCGTCGCCGTCGCCGTCGCCGTCGCCGTCGTCGTCGCCGTCGCCGTCGCCGTGAGGTTCCGTATAGATAAAATCTTCGCCGCGCGCCGTATGCCCCAGCGGAAGCGTGGGGGGACGCGCGCTGTCACGGAGAGAACGCACTCAATCTCCCACGCGCAAGCAAGGAAGCGGAAAGCCAGCGCCGGAGGGAGCAGGGGGGGGGGGGGGCACTTCTCTGCCAACAACCGCGCTCGTCGCTCGTCCGCACAGTCTCTTATCTCTCCCACGCGCAAGCCAGGAAGCGGGAAGCCAGCGCCGGAGGGAGCATAGGGGGGGGGGGGGCACTTCTACGCTTTCAACAACCGCGCTCTTCGTTCGTTCGACCGCACCGTCTCTTATCTCCACACGGCTCTGACCTTTATGCCGCTCAGTTTCCGTTGATAGACCGCAGCGGGCGAAGGTACGTTGCGCTGCCAGCGTTTTGACAGTCGTTGGCTGCAGTCATTCAGTGTGATCTATTCATGTTTGTTTGTGCGCGCTCACACCACGCTTGTTCATTCAGTTAGTAATAGTCGGGCCACATTTTCCAACGCACGCTACACATGCAATGCTGCCCACATCGGCAGTGCAGCACTACAGGTGTGTCCCTTCGCACGCGCTGCCCACGGTAAGCGCTTCTCATCAACACCACCGTTTCACGCGCGCCTTCTCGTGGTCATCGAGTCTCTCTTCATGTCGGTCTACTTACGCCGCAGCACACCTGCTTTTTAAAATAAACAATTTGAAGTTTTTACAAAATTAATCTCGATACATAAACAATTGTGCAATGCCTAACAGAAAGTGCTAAGTTCACCTACGGCTTTTCTTTCTGGCTTCGCGGTGCGTTGGCTTCATGTAATCATTAAATGACATTGACAGTTCTAAAATTCCGGGAACTATTTTATTTCCTGCACGGGTCTCTAAGCGCACGCTCTTACGTCTTGGCACAGCACAACCGTAGGATAAACATTCCACACTTTTTTTTATTGAGATTTATGGGACAGTGCTTGCGAGAGGAAATAATGAATCCGTGCGAGACACGAAGAAGCGAATAGTGCGCTCATATCACGAGGCCAACTTCCTCAACCCCGTTTGTCTGAAGCGACTGAGTACGCTTTGGGCTCAGCCCCGTCGGGAGCCGTCAAGGGGGTCAAGAAACTACAGGCAACGCTGACATGCCGTAAAACCCCGGAAAGGATGTCAAGTGTCTGAATCAAGCTCCTGCAGATGCATTCTGCTTATTTTTTTTCTTTAGAATTCGGAATAAGATAGGACGCCCTGATAGAGAGGCGGGAAGCAGGCCGGGATGCTTCCATCTACGTTTAGTGGCCTTTCGTTCAATAACTCTGTCCACGGATATATCAGGAAGGGGTTAGCGGGGTCGGAAGAAACAGCGGAAGCTCGAAAACGCCAGCATCCGTCGACGAGTTGCTTGTCTTCTTGTCGCATCTGATCCTGCTTGCTGCAACGAGCGCTCATCCCGGGAAAAGAAAAGCGTAGCTCAAGCAGTGTCTGTGCTGGTCACGTAAAGTGGCTGTTCGCTCTCCTAATTTTCCCAAGTTACATTTATCAACCCACCATTTTTTTTGGTCATTCATACCTGTTAGCGTGTACGCATAGCAGCAAGTTTTATTATGCAAGCATGGAGAACATGCCAACCTTTGTAGCTCGTGGGTATATATAGTTTTAGTCTATCAACCACCCACTGTAGTTGGCGAGAGTGGTTGCCAGGGCCGGATATATCTGCAGTTGAATATAGCCCTTCAGGGTGTCGGCCGTTGCCCAGGTTGAGCGCATTTTTCGATTAAGTAAACTAACCTCCCTACATGCTACTATCACTAGACGGCCATGCAAGCTACCTCTTAACTTTCAAGGTGGAAAGGTATAGTTGGTAGGTATACCTTTGCATTAGTAGCTCAGAATTCAAGGCAACACGCAGAATAAGAAAGATACTAAATTTACCAGCTCTCAAAATCGAGCCCTCCTCCCGTCTATTTAGTTTATTGTTCTGCGTGTTGTCTTCATTGTTGAGCTGCAAATACGAATGTAATAGGATGGATAGGTGAGCAAGTTGGTATTGCATTATTGGAAAGCTTAGGGCCAAAGAAAGGCACTGGTCGAAGAAAACGAGCACAAACCACACGACCGTTTGTAGCTCGTTGGGTATATATAGTTTTAGTCTATCAACCACCCACTGTAGTTGGCGAGAGTGTTGCCAGGGCCGGATATATCTGCAGTTGAATATAGCCCTTCAGGGTGTCCGGCCGTTGCCCCAGGTTGAGCGCATTTTTCGATTAAGTAAACTAACCTCCCTACAGATGCTACTATCACTAGACGGCCATGCAAGCTACCTCTTAACTTTCAAGGTGGAAAGGTATAGTTGGTAGGTATACCTTTGGCATTAGTAGCTCAGAATTCAAGGCAACACGCAGAATAAGAAAGATACTAAATTTACCAGCTCTCAAAATCGAGCCCTCCTCCCGTCTATTTAGTTTATTGTTCTGCGTGTTGTCTTCATTGTTGAGCTGCCAATACGAATGTAATAGGATGGATAGGTGAGCAAGTTGGTATTGCATTATTGGAAAGCTTAGGGCCAAAGAAAGGCACTGGTCGAAGAAAACGAGCACAAACCACACGACCGCGTGTGGTACGTGTTTCTTCTTTTCTTCGTCCTGTGTCTTTCTAGCGCTCGAATTTTTCTAATAATGTGAATGCAAGTACAATTGAACGTAAAAAAAAGCAAGCATGGTGCGTAACGCGCAGTGCAACGTCAGTCGTGCAAGGTATAAAAGCTCGAGCGCGTCAAGTACGAAACAAGCTTTTGAGCGAATGGAAATATTTGGATTAGAGCTCCAGCGAAATTCCATCCGCTCACATGCAGAGAAGGTTAATATCCAGTGAGCCTAATTAAGACTCTGAAATAATGATAGTATTTCATGTACACCCGTGAGCAGAGGCATACGGACTACACGGTCGCCGAGAAAACTGAATTTCTTCGTATAATGAACAAGCAAAAAACTTGAATTGACGAGTACACTGAAAAGTTCGCAATCCCAAGTTTCGACTGCAGTTCTCAATTTCAAGTTGCGTTCACAGGAAGACAAAAAAAAAAAAAAAGAAAAAAAAAAACCGCTCAACCTTGCACTCGGCCGCGCAACGCTTGAAACAGCGAACCTGGGCGATCGTGGCCCAGCATTTTCCGGAAGTGCGCGCGAACTTTTCATCTTATTACTCATGACGATGATAATTTCTTCTTGCGCGTCTTGGGTTTACGGCCATCACTGTGCTACAGTGCCTAGAATATACTTATATTCTAGGCACTATATCTGTGCGTTGCATAGCAC
This sequence comes from Dermacentor silvarum, assembly GCF_013339745.2. NCBI lineage: Eukaryota > Metazoa > Arthropoda > Arachnida > Ixodida > Ixodidae > Dermacentor > Dermacentor silvarum. The sequence continues at coordinate 104,691,809 of NC_051156.1, forward strand.
CGCGTTGCAATGCCGACAACGCGTTCCAGCAGACGCGCTCCGTGAATGCATCTCTCTCTTCTGCAGCCCTTGAGGGAGCACGGCTCAGCGCCAACTCTCTCTCGCTGTCATATCGCGCAAAATCTCTATAGCTTCACCTCGCAGAGCATGAGCGTGCGAACGCGCCAGCTGTGGACGCAGATGACGACGCTCGAACGCAATCGTATGGTTGGCATAAATGCATGTTTTGCAAGCGTGGCTGTATAGTCTATCAATAAAGAAAAAAAATCACAGCATATCCACTCGGTGAATGATGATGAGTGGGCGAAGCTCCGGAGGGAATCATCAGATCTCCCGCTTAAGGGGACGCTAGCACAAACGCGTTAGAAACGTGCAGTACTCTCTAGTAAGGGGGAGCGGCCACAGCGTCTTACGCAGCCATTTACACATGCCGGAACGTGCACCGCGTTTGCCGACGCCATCACATGACTGCTGAGAGAGTATACCCCCCGTATTCATAAACGCTCCTCGACTTGAACTTGACTTGCCACCGCCTTGGGCAGCGCGTTCGAAACGCGTTGAAGGTAAGGCGGAGAGGCCACAGCGTCTTACACCAGCTTCTTACACGGGCCGTAACGCGCTAGCACAAACGCGTTAGAAACGCGCTAGAAACGCGGCCTTTCGTTAATGTTGGGTATTTATTGCCATCGTGGTGCGTGTGTCTATGTGCGCTTCGTGGCGTAGTGGTTAGCGCCACGCGTTCAGGAAGCGAGGGGTCCCTGGTTCGATTCCGCGCTACGGACACAACTTCGGAATTTTTTTTTCTCATTTTTCTCAGACTGGTTACACACTACTACTACTACGACGGGGACGGAACGGGTGCCGCTATAAGGAGCTTCGCTCCTAAAGTACGTGGTTGTAAAGCCTAGTGGTTACGACGCTCGCCTTGGGACCGGGGGTACGCAGGCTCGAATCCCACCTCGGCAAGAAAGTTTTTTTTTCTTCTTCATAGCTTCTTGATGTGCACCACGAACCACAAATTACTGCTGGATTAAAGAGCTTCTCTGTTAAAAATCGGCTTTATCGCGCAACCCCTGGTCGGTATACTTTTGCTCACGGGTGTACATGCTTTGTTGTCTTAATGCAAATGGCTGATCTTAGAGGCAAGCCAGCAACAGCAAGAATTGTTGGAGAGAGAGAGGGAGACAGAAAATAAGAGATGAAAGGCACAGGGGTTATGAAGACTAACTCCCCCGTTGGCTACTCCGCACTGGAGGTTGGGCGAGAGCGATAAAATATGAGGAGGAAAGGACAGAATATAAGAAGAGAATCACGCACGCACGCACGCAAGTGTTTTTAGAGGACCTCGGGCTGGCGTCGGCTGGGACCAGGTTCTGAGAATTGTTTTCCTTGGAGACAATTGTCACACTTGCCGAGCGTGTTGCAGAACACTTTTATTTTTTCACTGAAACGAGGACAACCACGTGGAAGGTGTACAATCGTCTGTTCGCATACATAACTTCTGGCCATTCCGATGAGGAAAGAGTTAGCATTTGTGAACGCTACTCATAGTAATGGACGACAAATGAGAGTTACGTCATATTGTGGTAGGTCGCACGGAAGGTTGAGCTTTAGATGGGGATTCAGGGTAGTTCAATAACGGTAGTTTCTAGGAAGGGTGGAGCGCGCACGTAGAATCATGGACATGACGTTATGCCCGTGCTACCAGGTTGAGACAGCAGATCAAAATGAAGAAAGCCTCACAGAGCAACATGGCAAAGTAATAGATGGCTTGCACTAAAGTCATCCTAGGCGCCATGTTTGTGACCCAGAACGGTGAAAAGCTGCGTCCGTGACGTCACGTGCAAGCTATCTATACGTTGAAGTCGCACCATAGGCTTTAAATGCACATTGTGATATTGTGTGGCTCGGCATGAAAATCTAGTTAACGATGATAGCGTTGCTCATTGAATGCTGAAGTTGAAAGCCGTTTTTCTTTCTTGACGCAGATTCACCATCTCCTTAATATAGGCCTATATCGTTGTAACTGTTTGGGAGCTGCACAGATAACAGCTTTATTTTAAGTGTAGGAGGCAAAAAAAAATGTGGTTGATCCCTCTTATATAGGAATCGGTATAGAACACGAAAGTGAAACGTGTCTTCACAGAAGTAGTGTAATGTTTATTGCACATTGATATATAATGTCTATTGGTGTTTTGTGGCTAAAGCGCCCTTAGGCGTTGATGCACCCACGCTGACGCCTGGTGGCACGTCTCCTCCATCACGACTACCAACGTCGATGACCATGAGCAACCGTCGTGCATATGGAAGCTGCACTACGCTGCACACGCTAGCACAACGCGAAAGACGAAGCACGTAACTGACACACTAATACAACGCGCAAGACAAAGCACGTAACTGAATCGTCACCGAGTCAAATCAGCGCGTACAGCGCGTCGTAATTGCAGCCTCCGCGATCAACTTCAGAAACATTTTCAGAGCTAATTGCGGAGGCCACGCTCCGCTGTGCTGAGTACGGTGAACGCCACTACAAACGCCACCTAGGTGGCGTTGGTAGTGCTTCTTGATGCCAGCGTCCCTTCGAATGCTGGCATCGAGGCGTCGTAATGCTGAGACCACCGAAGCGTTCACTGTCGGTGCGCGTTAGTGTCATAATGCAGTACTTCTCTTTTCTGCTCGTAGGCGGCGGCACCGCCCCGAGCAAGAGCGCGGGTACACGGAGGAGTGTTAGATATATAAGGCGCGTCTGTGTAGCTCTCTGCAGATGCGCTTGTGGCGCAATGGGTTAAACGCTCGGCGATCTATCGTCGCGGACCGAGAGGTCGTGGGTTCGATTTCCAAATTTTGCATGTTTGCGGAACTTTTTCTTCTGGTTTCTTTCTTTGTATTATGTTCTATGACGTATTTCCGTGACGGAAATACGTCAGTGAAGTCTTGGTGGACCCCGGCATAAAACACTTTCGTGTTAAAAAAAAAGAAACAAAGAGGAGATTTTGGGAGGGACTAAACTAAATTTAAGTGACAAAGTCATAAAATATATGTAAATTGCAACGACAAAGACTGGTATAGATAGTGTTCATGTGACGTCACGCAGCCATATCTCACCGCGCTGGTACCCAAAGATGGCGACTACGATGACGTCAGTGCAACGTATTATCACGCGCAAACTGTTTTGCTTTTTCACGGCGATTCGGTTTTCACCGGTTTATCATTGTTATCGCTCTGACGTTCGACGCAAGACGCGCTTTTTGTTGCTGTTTCACCGGTTTATCATTGTTATCGCTCTGACGTTCGACGCAAGACGCGCTTTTTGTTGCTGTCATGCTGTCATGTTCCTTGCTTACGCCCCCCCCCCCCCCCCCCTTCTCGACCTGCTGGTACCCAAAGATGGCGTCCGCGATGACGTCCGTGCAACCTATGTATATACTTTAGCGGTGTCACCACCCTTGGAAATCGTCCTATGGGGGGGGGGGGGGGGGGGGATCCGTCAAGCTGAATGACGTGATTTTGTAGCGCAAAAAATACCGGGAAAGAAAGATTAGCAGCGACAGACAGAGCAGAAACAAAGACGGTGCTACACTCGCAACTGTTTATTAAGCACAAAGCTTGCTACATATATATCGCGCACACACTGTCGACACAAGGGGGCGGCAAAGAGCAAAATAAAAGTCATCCTGTATGCGACAGACCTAGCAATTTCATTTCCGCATCATATAACAAAACACGTTCGACTAACACAAGCTCGACTACTGGTATGAACATGATATGCCCTCTAGCATGCAGTTCCCGCGCTGTTTTATCTTTACTCCTGCCCTGGATGCTCACCTCAGAAAAAAGCGGCTCACAGCAGCACGATCTGCAATGTGCGTGTGTGCGTGATACATACGTCGCAGGCTTTGCGTTTATAAGCAGTTGTAAGGGGAGCGCTGTCTTTCTTTCTGCTCTGTCTGAAGCTGCCAATCTTTTCACGCCGGTATTTTTGCCCTACAAAATCATGTCATTCAGCAAGCATCAACTCGCCGAAGAAAAAGTTATGGTTAAGCTGAATGTTCGCCTTTATTTCAGTGCAATAAATATAACAAAATTTCTTGAAGAGCCAAATTAAAAGAAAAAAAAAGGACTGTATTCATATTCCCAACAATTATACAGGGTGTTTCAGTGAACACTTTCAAATTTATTAAAGGTTGCCTGTGGCAGATAACCCGATTCTAGTTAATGAGCTGGTCTAGTCGAAGAGGCGGACATTACTTGCAAAAAAAAATTGAAATTCACAATGGACTAATCAACATAAATTCACTAATTACCTGATGGCCCACATTGCAATTTACAAATTGTAGCCATGGAGTTCGCAAGGCGGATCCACTTAGAAATAATTCTCAGGAAGACACCAGTTTCGAGATATTAATTCCCGAACTTTTCGGAGAAATGCATTGGCGTTCCAGTTAGGCTCTTAGCTAAACGTCGCATTTTGCATTGAAGCACAAAATTAACTGGAATGTCTACAGTGGCCGGCCCTTCTGTGACCTATTTTCCCGGGATCTCGTCATTCGATGAGCAAAACCAACAAACAGAAAATGGCGTAAATATTTCTGGCTGATCCCCTTCGTCTTGTCGCAGGTCCTTTGCTGCTGGCTCGCAGCCGAGGCCAGCGGCCAGCGCTTCCAGCAGCAGCGACTGGAGCAGGAGACCACAGGACGGCGGCCATTGCAGAAACAGGAAGAGGCCCCGTACTACCGGGATGCCTTGCCCCGATCGGCGCCGGCCGTACCGCGCTACTACCCTCCGGCGCCCGTTCACTACGTGAGCATCGGCGAGAAGCTGGACGGCGAGTACCGGTTCGGCTACGACTCCGGCAACGGGCCCCTGGGTCACAGCTACCGCCAGGAGTTCCGGCTCCCCGACGGCAGCACCCGCGGCTCTTACGGCTACGTGGACTCGCGAGGTCACATGCGCAGGGTGCACTACAGCGCCGGCAAGAGCGGCTTCGTCATCCTCAAGGACGAGCGCATTCTGGACAAGGAGCCCCCGAAGGACACGCTCCTGGGGAAGGACGACCTGTTGACCACCACGGCCGCACCTGCAAAGGTTTTAGTCTAAAGCTGTTATGACATACTAGAAAAGACCCGAAACTTGGGCAAGTCGGTGCGTTCATTCATCTATGGAACAAAGCGCCCGCCATCAGGGAACGCAGAAAACCTGACAAAAACAAAGCGACGGTTTTTTTGCCGGCTTTTGTGCGTCCCCTCTTTGTGGGCTCTTTGTTTGAAGATCATTAGTATAAAGGGCGTTTAAGAAAATGTGCTCGAAATTTCAAAAAAAAAAGATCAGGTAGGTAATCGATTTTCTCGTTATTTGATTTACCATAGGGCATATATGTCAAAATGACTCAATATCGAAGCACATGAACAGGATGTTCTCCAGTTATAAGCGAGTCCACGCTTCTATGATCTGCAGGCAAGTGCCTGAGAAGCAGTCCTTGTGTATGTCTTGTGCGTGATAAACGGTAGCGCTAATTCTTTGCCTCGAGCCAGCTTTATGATAGGTTGTTTTCACAAACGTACGCACAATTAAAAACTCGCTTAGTGCATGCTTGAACGAATTTCTGTAGTCTGCTATAAAAAATTAAAATCGGGGCTCTAGTTTGAGCACCGCGAGAGACGCCGTACGTACAGCTTTTGGCGTAATGATGAACACATGTCTTTACCTGTGTTTCTTTTGTTTGTGCACTGTCTCACTTGCAGATTTATTTATTTGGGTTAACTTGAAAGTATTGACGAATATTACATCGTCGGTTTAGCTACCATGACCAGTTGCTGAATAATTGAAAATTTGGCGATGGTACAAGGAAGAAGGCAGGTTAACCAAGCTGCATGTCAAGTCTACTGCATAGGAAGAAAAAAATAAAACAGTAGCAATTTTAAAGACGGGAGTACCTGTGAAGTCGATCCAGTCGTATCATCCATTGAATATTTGTAGCCTTCGGCTCACAAGTCGTGACTTATTCTTGGTACTTATAAAAACGTGCCACTACAGCTAAATATTCATGTTGTCTTATATAGCGCCAAATTTGGGGCAATGAACTGGAGACAAATACGTCAGGCTCGTGCGCCAACATTTAACCTAACGTACTCAGAAAATTACACAGAGTGCAATACTACAAGTGATTTACCGATATATCCTATATTGACATGCACATGCAGGACAATTGAAAAGCACAAAAAAGTTCACTGAAGCCTAATATACAAATTAAGACTGTTCTGTTATGATGGTCGTCCTTCCGTGCTTTTCATATCCTATCCCGTTCTTTGTGCTTTTCATCCGTAGGTTGTTCTAAATCAGTTCCGTGAAAATCCGCAGAGTGGAAGAATATTTATAGAAGTGAAGAATTGTCACCCACCCGCGAGTAGCTTCAAAGTAGTTATCAGACGCTCTGCTATCGCTCTGATATCTGCTGGCCTCCTGGTTAGCTCAAATGGTAGAACGGCTGCCCCGGAAAACGTTGGTCCTGGTTTTGATCCCCGGACTATCAAAACATTTTCCCCCTAGCTGCGAAGCTTTAGCTTTTTGAGAAACCTTTACGGGTTTTGGTTTCGTGCTACTCTTGGATGGATGACAATGTTGACCTTTCATCATCCGTAGATTGTATCCATAAATCGCTCAGTTCTATCTAAGCTGTCCTTTTTTTTTCAGATAAAGTTAGCTGCTAGTTGGCCCACCAGCCTTTCAATTACTTCGCACCGTGGTTGGCGCTAAAGGGAACTATACGAATCATAATCACCGACTCGCCCGAAATTTCGCATTACGCCTTAAGAAAGCAGACAATGTATACTTGTAACGGTTGCTTTGTCCCCTTCACTTCTGAGACTCCTCCTCTTGCTCCAAGCAGGCTGATCAAGTTCCGCAGCGAGACCAAGAGCTGCTGCCGCGAGCGCCCCAGTTCCAGGAGGAAAGCCGCCACGTGGAGACGCAGCAGTCGCCCCGGGCTCAGGTGGCGCCCGTGCCGCTGCCTTCGAAGTCGGCGCAGGAGATCCAGGCCGAGTACTTTCGCAGCCAACTGCTGGCCTCGGCCACGGTGGCCCGCGAGCGCTACGCCGAACCCGAAGCCGCTGCTCAGACCGCCACTGCGACCGAGGAGGAACCACCGCAGCAGCCGCTGCCCAAGCCCCGCCTCTCCAGGCCTCGCCCGCACAGGAGGAGGTACGGACAGCAGGAACACTACAACGTCGGCGGCTATCGTCGCCAGGTGTACACGGGTCCTCCCGTGATAAACAAGATGCTGCTTTCCTACAACATTGGCACGGGATACTACTGAAGCACCTTTAGATAATGAGCTCACTTTCTGTGAAACGTGTAGCAGAACCTGCATCCGTGCATTCAGTTAGTAAGGGGTCTTATCAGACCTGAGACTAACTGAGCTAGGTGTCACCTAGCTGGCTGCGTTAATTGAACGCGTTCTACTACTTGATGCCCGACAACAAGACCTCTGATGTAGTACTTCGAGGTTGAAATGAAACGCGAACACATTTGACGAGCTCGTGAATGTGATGTCGCATAAAAATGGTAATTAAAATTAATTAAATTATGGGGTTTTACGTGCCAAAACGACGATCTGATTATGAGGCACGCCGTAGTGGGGGACTCCGGTAATTTGGACCACCTGGGGTTATTTAACGTGCACCTAAAACTAAGTACACGGGTGCTTTCGCATTTCGCCCCCCTCGAAATGCGGCCGCCGTGGCCGGGATTTGATCCCGCGACCTCGTGCTCAGCAGCCCAACACCATAGCCACTGAGCAACTACGGCGGGTGCGATGTGGCATTGATGGCCAACAAGCTAATGAGTGTTTCTTAGGCATTAGCCGTCAGGTGATAAGCAGAACTCACGCCACCTTAAGGAATAGGTGAATTTAAAATCGTGGAAGAGAATGTATTTAAGGCCGAGGAATATAAATTCTTCAGGTGCCACTGTGGTTTGACAGCGTGGACGTCGCTGCTAGCAGGCTACTCTTGAACTGAAACATAGGGTTTTGCATTTCCATATCTTCCCCTCTGTATTACTAGTTGCAATAATGAACCAAACAGCTTGCTGATGGCTGTTGACCGAGTGGGCCTCGCAACTTGATTCCATGAGCTGTGTTGCATTGTATGAGGTCCTTTGATCGAGTTAAGATTGTTGTCTTTTGAAGTTTATAGGTTTTGTCATGTTTCACACGTTCTGGTCATTTATGAATTCGTGGAACTCCAGTCTTCAATATTATTGTGATGCAACAGACTCTTAAGAAACTGGCCGAGCAAGATACCGGCGGAAAGGAAGACGAAGAAGCACGTCTGGGCTTTGGGCGTAAGATGGTTTCCGCCTTTGTCGCCAGCTGCGCTTCTCCTGCATATGCATCGTCAATAGTCTCTTTTGTATGTGTCTCTCCACACATGACTCTGTGTTGCCACCACATGAGATAAACGATCTTTGGTTTCACTTTCGTGCCTCGCAAAGATTGCTAAGAAAAGAAGTCGCTGTGTGCAAATGCCACACTGTAACAACTTCCAGCCTGCTTTCTTTTTTAGTAGCTATTGGTATAGCTTACACAAGTGTCAGGTTTAAAAACAAAACTTCTGGCCAATTTTTTGAAAAAAAAATAGTTTACCTACCTAGATTGATTGTTTTTAGGCCTTAGATAAGGGCTGGAACCACGGAAAGTGATGAAAGGTAGCTATTGCTTGCATGACCTTTCGCAATTTCGGTACCCTAAACCTGAAGTTACTTACGATGGTCGCACAAACTGGCGTAGCTCATTCTGCCGTTCTGTGTATCATTCTTGTTCAATGACTTCGCGGCACAACTCCAATGGCCACATTTAGGCATAGAAACAGAGCACAACATATTACGAGCACAAAATGCTACAGGTACATAATGTGTCAACAAAGACTCCATTCAGTGATTCCTCGCAGTGCGTTAGAGTTCCTAGGAGCCCTGGGATTCTGTAGAAATGAGTAGCCTTTGTTCATACTCTTCTAAGTGTGACCATAGACAACGGGACGAAATATCAACGCACCATTCAAAGGCTGCATCAATAAAGGTTCCGCAGACCCTCGCGTCCGTCGTCTTAAAACATATGTGAAGGTGAACGAAAGATGTCCGAAACCTTGTAGGAAGAATCGTATGGAAAGCTGGAGAACCATACTGACGCTGGGACGAGCTTGAGTGTTTGCGAGCAGGATTTTCATACACACGTACACAATCTATACTCATCGATCATTGATGTTCTGTTACTGTTAATTTGCCATAGCAGCGAATACATTCATGCCATGCCAAGTTACCAGCACGGTACAGTTACATCAACATAATATCCAAAGAACACCAATAAATGATAGTGGAAAAAATACTCCAGTGTTCAAACAAGTGTCTCATTTCTCCTCCACTAAGGCGTAGCGAGGTAAGGATGGGCATGATGTAAGCATGAATGCACGTACGCATGGTAAGCTTGAACATTTATGCATGTGAGCACGCTTTGAGGATAATAGAGTGACGCATTCAATTGCTTGAGTTCCGAAAGGTCTGCGTGACGGGTTATGCTAATAAACAATAAATTAATCAAATAAGAATGTTCTTGCGTCAAACAAGTCGTCATTTTCCCGTTTCAATGATCTATGACGTCTCCTTTCTAAAAAAATTTTCAGAAACCTGTAACCTGCGACAAACCTAAAGCATTTAGTATATAGCCTAAAGACGCGACCTACAAATAAAAGCCGCATTCAGCACTTGTGTATGCGGCAGTTGGCAATGGATCTATTCAGGCTGAATTCTTCTGGCTCGAAGTAATTTTAGATTTTTCTCTCGTTTTAGCAGTTTACACAATTAAAAATTTCTTGCTCACAACTGCACAACACAGTCGGATTTTCAGCTCACTTTTTTATTCTCAGCTACTCATAAAATATACGTTTGTATTCTTAGATGACGCTCTATGACTGCTTATTATTTCCTTTCTTAGGGTAGCAGCGTTGAGACCATAATAAATGAAAGATGCGGCATAGAATACATGCGTTGTTCACGCTCACATAACGCACACTTACCAGGAATGCGTCGCGGTTCCAGAAAGAGATTCAGATCTTCAGACGACGACACAAATTACTACCGCATCCAATAAAAAAAAAAAGAGAAAAAAAGAGAAAACATTCTCGAACGTAGAAGAACCGGCGAATGCGTGTACAGGGCACACGCTTTTCGACCTGTACAGACAGCATTTTCATTGACATTACTTCTCAGAGACGATACAGAGAGGATACAGAGAATTTTTCGAAAAAAAAGGAAGTACAGCTTGTATGACGTATATCTTGTCCAACGCAACTATAGATATTTTGCACGACTGAAGCACCATTATTTGGCTTGTTTAAAGCCGTTTTATATTTTCACTGTCAGTGTCATGAACGCCAAGCTCACGCTTCATGCTTTGTTTATCAGTGTCACACAGCACAATGAAGTACGTTAACCAATATCGAATGTTTCTGGCATAAATATAGCAGATCCAGGAAGCAAATTGTTAGCTTAAGCTTCAGCTTTTTTCGTCATTATTACGAGAACTAAAACATTTTTTTTCGATCTGCTGCTGCCACGGAAGGTGTGTAAAAATTAAGCTCACATGACCTAAAATTAGTTGTGTAATGAGGCCCCCAAAAATCTCGCATTAGGTAAATCAATATGGATATAGAAATCACCATCGAGACGTAGAGGATTATCTATAATTCACATGTGATGTAATAATGAATTTATATATTTTGCATCTCTTATAACAGAAGCTGCGTGTACTGCTACAAAAAACGATTGTGAAAAATAATGGATATGTAATGTACGAAAAAAATGTGAATGATGGTTCACTATCAATCACGCTAGTGTTTTAAGGCATGCGAACTTTCTATGTATATTCCCTTACGTATATATGATTATTCTTGCGTGTGCTTACGCTACATATTGACTTGCAGTCAGGCGTTGTTGCATACGCTAGTGAATGGAGGGTAGGGGGCGGAAGAGAGATAGCTGTGAAAGCAGGGCCCACTGATTTGACAACGTGAGCACTGTAGGTGCAGCAGGTACGAGTTTGTTTATATCTGCATTGAGGTTCTTACTTGAGTGGCAATTGAAACTTTGCAGTGACAGGAAAAAAGAAAAGAAAATTCAGGCTCTGTATCGACTCTAAATATCGGCCACTGTTTGCTGTCTGAGTTTACCAGAAATGGTGGTTCATCAGAAACGCTGTTAGTCCCCTTCGCAAGCGGGTCGAATGATAACCCTCCTTGTTCCTCAAACTCTTACTCACTCGCCCAGGCATTCGACACATTTACAAAAGCTTTGTAATTGATGCCATTATTCTGGCACCCAAGGTAATTGCAGTAGGAATTTGTTTAACAGAGATATCTAAAAACATCTTCATTGTAATTTGGAAGTGTGATTTAGTTTAATACCTGGCTCTGCGTTTCTTCACCAGGAAGCGCCCAAAGAAGACCACCACCACCACGACCACCACAGAGGCTCCTTCACAGGAGGCGAAGAGCGAGGAAGTTTCCGGAGCGGAAGAGCCACCAAGTGCCGTGGCGGCCCCAGAAGCTCAGCCCTCGCCGACTCCTCAGCGCACCTCTCCTATCCTGAGGCCCCGGAAACTTCACCGACCACCCTTGGCTCAGCTGTCCCCGCAGGGACAACGCCAGACTTCAGTGCAGGGACCGCCTCCTCTTCAGCCACCACCACTGGAACAAGGACCGCCACTGGCACAGTTCCCAATTCCGGAAGTGCGGCGACCCGCTCAACTGCAGCGGGTGGCGAACGAGCAGCAAGGGCTGTCTCAAGATCAGAGACCCATCCAAGGTCACGGAGCTCCTCATGTCGTCCAAAGGCAGCGCAGACCTCCTGCAGCCGCCGCGCCACCACAGGTTCAAGAGCGTCCGCCACAGGGAGCGAGGGACATAGAAGTACACAGGGCGCCTCAGCGGGCTTTCGGTTCGGCACAACGTCACTCTCAGGTCGTACGTGAACCGGAGGTTCAGCGAGCCCCACCCGCACGGGCCGAACCAGCTCCCGAGCCCTACGTGCCACCGCCACCTCTAATCGACTCGCCTCACGGCAATGCGGGAGGAAAAACCTCCGGATTCGGCCAGCGGCTGAGCGGGAGGCGCACTTCGCAGACCATTGTGGCGCAGTCCGACCAAAGCCGTGACCCCGACGTCCAGGCGGAGGAGCGGCCGACTCCGTCACCGCGCCACCGGAGCCGCTACCACACAACGAGGCGGACACGCCGACCCACTCTCTCCATAGAGTCCGAGTTTCCCGACTTCCCGGTGACCAGGGCGCCGCACCGAGCCGCTGCCGGCCTGCCTTCCAAGAGAAGGCGAGTGAAGGTTTCCAGACCGGTTCAGCTTTCTCAGGTTTCCCCCGTGGAAGAAGTCACAACGCTTGCGCCTACAACAACGACAACTCCGGAGCCAGCGCCGACTACGACTGCCAGCATAGCGACACCCGATCCAGGTCCGGTCGTCACAGTGGCTTCTACGCCCGGGCTGGCGACTCCTGTGTTTCCTTCAGCCGAACAGTCGTTCTACAGAACACACGGCATCCCGCAGGGTCCTTACAATACGTACGGCCAAGGCGTCACGTTGCCCCAGCGGCCATTCACTCAGCCTTCTCCGTTCACTCCCCCAGTCACCGTGGCAGAAACACCGACGGTGACTCCGGCACCTAGAGAAAACCCAGCCCCCGCAGATGGAGAGCCTGATATCCCACCGCAGAGGACTCTCGGCCGGCCGAATGTAGCGGTGGCGCAGCAGGGACCACAGCTGGGACAACAGGGAGCATTCCCACTGCGCCCTCAAGGCCAAGTGTTTGGGCAGCCCTCTTTGCTGCCTGGACAGGCTCCACCCCACCTTAATTCTCCATTCCCTCAAAGGCCTGTCTACCAGCTACCGGGATTCACTCCTGGACAAAGCCCTCCCGCCCCGCAGCACTATTTTCCGCCCCTTGGAGCACCGTTCGTGCCCCGAAACAGCACATTCGTGCAAGACGTTCCGGTGTCAGGCCAGCCGAGGACTGTGCTACCAGAAGCTGCTGCGGCGCCGTCTCTTAGGAACAGGACATCGGAGGCTTTTCCCCTTCCAGTCCAAAGAAGCTTCGTTGACACGTCGGCGCAAGGTGGATTGAGACAGCAAGGGCCGGCGTTGGCGAATCCGTACTCTTCTGTACAACCCGCTCACGTGTTCGGACCTCCACCTGGCAGTGTTCCTCCTTTCGGTGGATTTGCCAACCAGTATCCCGGAGCTCAATTCCGCGGTGCCCCACCACCAGGACTAGTCGATCCCCAGTTCCGCGGTCATACCCAGCTGCCACTGCCCAACCAAGCTGGCGCTGCGTCCCAGAGGACGCCGAGTCAGCAGCAGAATAGTTTCGTCACGGAGGCGACGCCCGGTGTAACCCAACTAAATGATTTGCGTACGACGCCTTTGTCCTTAAGCACACCTTCTACACCGGCCGAAAACCAGTATGTTGATGATGTTGGGACCACCCTGCAGCTTCCCACCCCTGCTCCGCCTGCAGCGCCTTCGCTATCCACGTTCAGCGACGATAGGACAACGGCGGCGCCATTCGAGTACCAGACATCGAGACCTTCCGTCCTCCAATACCAGCCTCCATCGAGGCCCAGCGCGCAGTTCGCTACTTCGCCTGCTGTGCCGGAGTATCAAACGACACCGAGACCGACGCCGCAGTTCCAGCAGTCTCTCGAACCGCAGCAACAAACAACTTCCCCAGCTCCCCAGTCCCAGCCGTCAGGCCCTCAGGCGCCGCCTTCCAGCCAGAGCCATTTTAGGCTCGGCAACCCCCAGCAGCAACAACACAACACGATCGGTGCGCAGCCGCAGTTCAACAGCATAGGAGGTGCACAGCAGGGCTACGACCCATACCAGCAGCAGTTCGGAGGTGGATATCAAATTGGAAACACCCTGTTCAGCCCCGTACAGCAATCGTCGCAGGACTTGGGAGGAGGCTACCAGTATCCAGATTCAGGTCCATTCCAGGCGCAGTTTGGGGGCCCCTATCAACCTCAATATACCACCGTTGATGGCTACCCACAGTACCAGTCATCCGCTGGCCTAGGAGACATCAGAGGCAGTGGGACAAATCAGCAGGGATACAGGGCAACAACACCTCCCGTTTTCGACAGAACATTGCTTTCATACGACATCGGGGTTCCTTTGAGGTCATAGTATCCACGTCGCTTCATTTCCCGAAATAGGGCGGTAATATAATAGTACCCTGTGCTCTGAAGCACATGTGCAAAGGGTAAGAATTGAGCAATGTCCGTTTTTGGGGTGCTTATGTTCAAGAGATGTTACTCGCTGGTAAATTCTTCGCTTATATCGAGGAGACAAAACGATCAATTTTCGTTTTCACTAATGCGTTTACGTGCAGCTGTCGCATGCACTAGTGTATTCGACCGTTATGTTTCGTGGGAGTGTCATTTCGGTTCAAAGGAATAGTGATTAAATCACTTCAGTATTGCTGACTGAGTGCATAGAGACGTCAGGTCCAACAGGCGAAACATGGATTAATGTTTTACTGAGAAGGGGAAGTTTTTGCTGATGTAATTTCTCTCCTTGTAACTGCATCTTCAAAGCAATAATTTTCAGTGCTCCTGGTACTGCCTGGTACTAGAAAAGTCAGAGCAGCCTCCTTTGACGTGTGAGAACGTCGGTTAAACCGAAAGCTGTATTTGCGAACGGCAATTTTTTACAGCCACTGGGTTCATGTGTGCCAACGATATCTTAAAACGCTGAGATTAGAGTTTCGGCAAACTATTTGAGCGCAAACGATGCAGCTTGTCTTGCTGTAAACATGGAGGTGTTGTGGTAGGGTATATCATTGCCGACGTGTCGTAACAGGGTTAGTGAGCAAACCAGATTGTAATACATAGAATATAGAAAGATGTGACTGTGCCATCTGTTACAAAGGAGTTTAGCCATGCCGACCATGGCCAGCATTGACGTGGGGCTTTGTGGCACTGATGATATTGCTGGAAGGTGCCTAATTTGAGAGCAGAATGCCCTTAACATCCAATAAAGCTTTAATCACTGTATCATGGCGACATGTGTCGCTGGTATAAAAAAAGTATTTCCGCGATTCCTTATTGAGTCACGAGACCATTTAAATACATGATGTGCACCTTTGCGCGTTATTTAAGCTAGCGCTATTTATCTCCCTTCCTTGTCTCCTTTCATCCTGTCTGCCTTTCCCTGTTCCTTCTTTCTGTTCATTATCAAGACAGGGCAGTGCCGTCAACAGCTGCGCCACCTCAAGGTCCCATGTCAAGCGCTTCAAAGATAGTGGGTGCCACCTTTGTTCGTAATCGACGGTACATACAAACATTTATAAATGAAGCACCGAAGTTAGTAGGCCGAGTCAGATTTTCTGCTCTTTTTTGGAAGGACAGATGACGTGACAATATTTTAGCGTTGGCTCCAAGTGTGTGCGTGTGTTCGCTTGTGTCAGTAGTGCGCACGAATATCACACGCAGAATGCATGCACCTGGTACGAGCTAAACGTACAGCATCCTTGCAGCAGATGCGCAATTTCCAGCGAGATAGGAGACAGTGCACAAATACAACAGAGCGTGGAGGTTTGTCTGTCTGCCCGAGCACCATTCTCAAGCCCCCCCTCCCCCTCCCCCGCGGGCGCAGACACACACACATGCTTGTTTTCTGGCTTCCATGTTAGCGGCCTGTTTATGAGTGTGTCGCAACGTTGGGGAGACATATGAGTGGAATGCCGTTGTTCACAACTATTATCTTTGAACAGTAGATTTTGGTAAAAACTGATATGCCCGTGTTGGAGTTTATCGAATGATTGGTTGTGTGTGTGTGTGTTGCTACACGTTCATGTGTTTATGCTTTATCTGTTCAAACACTTTCTAATCACCCTGTTCAACCCATTCTATTTTTCCTCCGACAGCTGATTATTCTTCACCGTAGCCTTAGGTATCCATTGTCTTTCTTCCTTTTTCTTCCTTTGTTCGGCAAAGAGCAGGCTGCGTGTCTATAATTATGTAAGTATGCGGTAGTTTCATTACGTCTTTGCGATGTCAACGATACACATAATTTTTGGCTGAAATGAAAACATACAAATACATCATAACTTTATTCATTGCCGAGTTCGCAAATATTATCGCCTCATGTGTGGCATATTAGTTAGCTTTGTGAAATTGAGGATGCCACCGGTCTATTCGGAACGGACTCGCTTTGTTGGGCTCCTGAGAACATGCATACTTCTGGTTGACTGAATCAAATTGCATCAAGATAATCAAGATGTTATATCCTTCAGCGACAGAAACGATTAAAAGACTGTGGAACTGCAGTTCGGCTCAACTGCAGTGCATTCAATTACAGTTCGGGAGTTTTCAATATGGCACGCTCTGCAGGCACGTATGTGATGTGTAATAACACAAAGACAGAGCTTAACAAGCGGCGCATAAACAGATACGAATTCTTGCCTAAAAGAACTGCGGTTCCATACGAGAGTTCCAATGAGCGCTCCTTTTTATACGCCTGAAATCGTAGTCGGCTTATCAACTTATGCCTCATTTTCGGTAGCAAAGTGCACTTCACCTCAAATTGCGAACGGCGCATACAGGAGCTCAACTTTCACGACAGTTAACAGCGCATATGACAATCACTGACCTAATGGAAGATACAAATAGAGTCACCGAAAAATGTCTGACGAAATTGTCCTTAGTTAGCGAAACAAACTTCTGCTGTCTCCCGCAGAACAGAAATAAGCTTAGCCACATCGACGAGTGAAACTCCTCATGTGGTACCTGACGCTTATAACTTTACACACACATGAAGGGCAGCAAAGGAATGCAAGCTATCTAGCACACTTGGGTTATGGTACACATGGTACGTCTGGTTTGTGGGTTTGCCGGCGAATCAAAAACTCCAAAACAGACTGCTTAACAAGGACGATGCTGCGACTTTTGCCTTTCGATCTGCCCGTTTCTTAAGGTGATTTGTATCTTCCATCTTCTAGCAGGGTACAATTCCTTGTCACCATTTCTCCTTCTTTATTCTTTACTCGCCATATTGCGATGCTTTCGGAGTGCGTGTATGAAGTGGGGCTCGATATTTGAGCTGTTTATTGTACGTGCTTGTGCAAAGGGTAAAACCTTGTTTGAACAGACTGGTGACGCATTGCTTACGACAGATAGGAACTACGCGGCTTCCTCGCTTAGCAGTTCGCTACTTGGCTAGGACGTCATTGGTATTTGCGCCATTTTATGTGCTATTTATGAAATGATCATTTCCCAGGAACTACTCAGAAATGAAGAAGGCGCATCCTTTTGTATTAAATAATAAAACATCGCCGAAAGCTCCCTGAGTCCTTATGTTAAGCAGTTTTGTGTATGTGTACCAATGTGAGTACACTGTCGTTGGCTAAATATTCAATGGCACGCCGTATCTAACTGCCACACGACAAAGCAGAAAAGGAGAAAGAAAAAAGGAAGGAAGCAGCCTGAGGTAATCTGAGAGTTCTTCACCCCACAACAATGATCATCGGAAAAAAATCACGCACAAGATTTCTGAATTTGTTAACGTCAACGCCGACGGGCACAACAAAGACAGTGCAATAATCGTGCGTAGTGAGAACAGTCGTAGAACCGGGTAATTTCGTTGCCCCGTAGAGTTCGTCTCGGGACTTTACCGCGCTTCATTTCCTTTTGAAAAGTTGCCTGCAGTGTATAGTAAGATGTCAGAACCGTGAAGAAGGATTTAGCGCGGGAGATCTTGATTTACAAGAAACGGTATTAGTACAGCTGTTCTGCTAATACCGTTTGTTTCATGTTGGCAATCTATGTATGATGAGCTGCTGACCCCAGCAACATTACGCTTGCTTACATTGTGATCTGTCAAAGCATTTGTTGATAGTAATGTGCCTTGACTCGTCCTTTTTTATATTCAAGAGTTTCTTTACGCGAGCCTACGGTTAGTGCAGTATTTTTTGCCAAACACGTGTATATATACTAATCGTGCTTTAGACTAAATATAGTGATGGAAAAACAGTACTACCTATATGACGTTGTGACTTTGCTGTGTTTGTTATGACAAGGTTTTACTTTATTGTTGAAATAAAAACAATGTACTTGTTATGTCTGTGTATGTGGTCTTGAAAGTGTCTACTGATTTACGTTGCTATAGTACTATAGCTACGTTTTCAAAAAGCTCCCTGTTCGTGAGCACGGGTAAATTTCACGCCAGAGGGATTTCAATATTAAATGGGTTTGTTTATTCATTAAGCATTTATTCAAACGATACATGCAGCCTGTGGATCATGCTTTATGAGGGGAAAGATGATGCACTAGGGCAAAAACAAGATTGGCACTTCAAGCTCTGTAGTTGATACCGGACATAATAATACCATGGGCATAAACAACATTGCAGATTACCATTACAAAACAAGTAAGCAATGCAATAGTAGCAGCGTCCGCAGAATGCATCAATATGCAGCTTAAACCTACAAAGAAAAGAGAGAGGGGCAAAAAGTATAATGAAAGCTGAAGATGCCAGCCCTACTATGTGCAGGGCCTGCTACTTCAGATGGGGTGCTTGAATTGACATGAAGAGGACCATAAAAAGAGAGCAGCCTTCAGTGGGGTGTTTGAATTGACATAGAGAAACAAGAAAATAAAAATAGAACGCAGAAAAATTATCAATAAAATAAAAAAATTACCGCCCAAGTAATCTGTACAGATTGTTAACCAGCGAAGCTGAAACGTGCGGTCCCGGTGTTTATCACTGGGTTAGTCCCGACGGTTCATTAAAGCCTTCCTCAATTATTGGTTACGTCTTTGTGTTTCTTAATGAGGTTACACAAACGTTCGGCTGCGACGGAGAGAACGACGTCACTGACGGTATGCCCGCAGTCCACCGGTGTCGCATTGCCGCTTGCGATTCTTCTAAATTAAATTGCTTAAAAATTAAATCTGTCCGTCAGTAAGACAATGAATGGCTCATACCCCTTAAGCAATGGCTCATACCCCCGTAAACGCGGCCTCCCCATTACGACGACCGAAGTGAAATTCTACGCTGGAATGATGAACGGTAACGGAGCCAGCTGTGGAAGAAGACGACGACGCTCGAGCCACCGCTGATGACGATAGTTTCTGCGCACATGAGACGGACGGATTTTGGCTTCGCCTAGCCATATACAGCTTCGCTCTAAAGACTAGGACTAAATGAACAACTGAAGCACAGATGAAAGAGAAAGGGTAAAAGAATGTCCATAAGTCAGGACTGTCATAAGTGTAAACGTTTGCGGGTATAATCGCGGCTGCCCCTTGGTGTCCCGTCGTCCCAGGAAATCACTACCCTCTTATTTGTCTCCGCACATCAAGGCCTTGCGGCTAAACACACTGTGATATAGTGGCAGCTTTGACACAGAACGTGTTGAGTATCAAAAGGTAGCCGTTATGGGGTGCACAAAGGCGAACTTCAGTTGCTTGAAAAATTGTTGGTACAGTAAAAAATAGCACTCTCGTAATGTGCCCGCATTCGTGTCCCGTTTAGGAAAACTATTACGCGAGAAAATAATGGTCGTTTGAACTCCCTACCGGTAAAATTTTTTAACTCGCAATTTTTCAGAGGAAAAGGAATAGGTATATATTCTATTTTCGGCGAATATACGGCGTAATATATCACTGGCATGATGTAGTAACTGTCGACTAATATATTATTAGGATGACTAAACTTATTTTTTATCTACTGATCCATCGCTGTGATTGCGCAAGTACTAAACTTATTTATTTTTCTCATGATGGCCCACCGTTTCGAACGTTTCTATAGGTTTCGTACTTTACAAGAAACGCTGTTGGTAATATATGTGTAGCAGAAAAGCGGCAACCAAATATATGATCATCTTTTGCAGTTTTCGTTTGTTGATCGACCAATATTTCTTAGCATATACGGGTCCCACACATCTGGTGTCTACCTCGTAGGCCCCTTTGTTCTATTTATGCTTAACTTGTTCCAGTTTCGCGAGGTGTTTGGTATGCATTATTTCCAAAGCAACTCGAATAGACGCGTGCAATAGGTTTACTGTATGTCATACCGAACATGAGACGACGCCTGAATCTTTTGTTTGAGGCTACCGACATTACTACTTTAACCGCGGCAGAAATGTTGTAGGTCCCGATTTACGTGCAGTGTGATCCACCGGTACATCATACTTTATATTTCTCAGTTGAGTCGTGGCCCTCCGGTGGGCCAAGCTGCTTTGCAGCTTTCTCTGGTTCCAAAGAGATGGTGCTTCCATCGTTGCTGCTGATGTTTGGCACCTTCATTTGAAAGATGTTGAGCTATTTTTGGCACTGGCTTTCTTTTACAAAGACTTTAAAATAATAAATAATTAGGTGCAATTAAAAGTCAGTAAAGCTTCACAGCTTTCCACAACGTCTGGAAGTTCATGTTAAAGTGCTTCTTGAATTATCGTTAACTTTGCTCACTTCACAGGTTTCACTTGTTTCCAGAATTGAAGCATGACAAACAAATGAATGGTATGCCAGTACATTCTCCAAAAGAATGTGGTCACGTTCCTCGCTTTCACCGTTGAATCGTTTGGGCTACTGCTGGTTCTGATGGACGCATAGCAGCCATTGCAGTACATAGCAACCAATCTTGCGTGCCGATCTGTCATTTTTTTTCCCCAGCGTGTGGGTATGCTGCTTTCTGCGTGTTTCCTCACTGCTTTATGAACGAGCACCATATAGTGAACGAGCCAATTCTTCTAAAAAATTACTATTGGCTTATATTTGCGTCCGCAAAAGCCTTCTGGACACATCAGACGCGGTAATATGTGTCATTGCAACACAAAAACAACGTATACAGAACCACCAGGTATTTGGAGGACTGCAGCAAAATTCGAAAACCAACGCAACTTCAAATACTACTGCCACTCGGCTCCTTTGTTTCTACGGCACTCCTTCTCGAATAACGCAAAAAGGCAGTTATGATAGCTGCAGTTTAAAATCATAAGTGACAGCCCGGCCTAGGAGCTTTTTGCGCGTGGGTCACCGGTCGGTCACAATATTTGATCTCAGCCAGCTATTCTCCTGGCTATTTGTAACCTGATGCTGCAAAATGCCACCTTTGCTTTAAACTGTAGTAAAGTTATCGCTGCAGCCGCAAGCAGGTAAATACTTGTAATTTGGCTGCCGCATATCAGGAATACAGGCTGTAACCCATCGGTGACGCACGGCGAAGTGAGCGTGTTAAATGGCCGCTTACTCGATATGTAAAACCTTGGGGGCTTTTCTTTCGGCTTACTATCCTTGCTACAAAGTTTGCTAAGACTAAAATTTGCCTGCTATTTGCTGCACCACTGTAGAAATTTGAATACAAAGCAAATTTAGAGACATTAGCTGTTATATCTGCAAACTCAGAAATTAATAAGTACGGATTGTGGACTGTATAACAAAGGATCACAGGCGGTGCATGTAGCTATAGTGCTTACAAGGCCTAGCCAGAGGAAGGAGCTTCAAATGCGGTAAGGTGTTTTGTGTTAATCTAAGTGGACATCTCGAGTCATTGTGAAAGGTCACTACGCCTCAGCGCGAGAAAAACTGCTGAACGGCGGAAACACAAAGATCGCACTTCGATATGAGAAAGGCAGCCGCAAAAAGCATCATTTTCGGTTTCCAAGCATTCTATGATGGCGATGGAGCCAAGCTCTCGCACGTGGGTAAGACGCACCACTTAGGCGTGAATAAGGCATCGAAAGAGCACAGCTCGACATCAGCTGCTCAGTGGATCCAGAACGACATGATGACGCGTGGTTTTTGCTAATAACTTGAGAAGGCGATGCTACACCATTAGAAGACACTAGCAGAGGACACAGGAAAGAAAAACGGCGTCTTGGCAACTCTTTCCAAATCTGAGAATAGCATCGAAGTGATGTTCTTGCAAGCAGAAGACCCCAGTGGTCGTGGCATCCACATAAATTTTTGAGTGTCGGTTACCAGCACAGGGCATGGGGATCAGTGACTACACTGAAATCGCGACCGTGCAAGTATGGTCACAATTTCTGGGACGATCATGCAACAGAGCATTCGTATTCTTCGATCGTAGACTTTTGCTCTCAGTAGTACTGTTGGTAGTACTGCCAATACAGGGGATGGAACAATGAATGTCCCATAAACAGGCGTTTCGGAAAAACGTCTTTGTCAAGGCCTTGACAAAGACAAGCGCCTGTCAAAACGATGCTGCCAGCAACACCCTTTGTTCTACCACTGCCTAACACTTCAAGTGTCCACCTTTCCGTGCACTTCTGTATTGTTTGGATTACTGATAGTAAAGTTTAAGTGATTTTGACGTCGCAACGGTTAATGAAGTTGTGGGTGAGGCAGCACGAGCAAACGAGACCAAGAAACTTGCGAAACAAATGTGTGTTGCGTAATGTAAGCTGAGCACTGTACATATATTTTCAGGTAAGGTATAACTGTCTATCTGTCACCCAATCGCACAGGGCAATAATAGCAGTACTTTTGAAGCGCAGACTGTGCTCGTGGAACCCTTCCCCTCCCCCCCCCCCCCCCAAAAAAAAAAACGTCTTTTTGAGGCCGGTGCTCATTACGAGAGATCGACCACAAATACTGAATATTGGCTTTCCAGAGTATACCAGTAAAACCAACCCCACTTCCCCGTTGAAGCAATATCCAGGTATTCGGCGCAAATCCCTATAACGAATAGAATCTGGATCCTTACTAGTTAACTTTCTGTGTTCATCTTGGAGTGAAGTCTCCACCATCAGTTTAAGAGAAGCACTGCCATCTGCTGGTCACTGCGGTTCAATTCAAAGGCACTTACAGGACCCGTAATGCTAGTATATACAAAGGAACGGAAACTTTTAGTAGATGTGTCGATATTTTTCATCTAAATTTCTTTCAGCGGCTATTCCTTTCCAAGAATTCTTCATACATTTGTACCTAAACTCGTGGCAAGTCTACTTGGAGGTTGAGCATTGACTTTGCAATCGATGGACAGGGGCATTGTATAGGGTGCCCCAGCTACCGTTAGTCAAACTGTTCAACTAAAGAAAGATGAAAAAAAAAACAACATGGTGCACGATGCGATTTTAAGACCTACGGCGTTCGATCGTCAGACCTCTGACGACCGGACACCATAGCTCTTAAAATTGCATATTGAGGCGTGTGTTTCTTATCTTTCTTTTCTCTTTCGTGAGACAGCTTGGCTAACGTTATCTGGGACATACGGAATAGAGGTCCTTTGGACTTAGTGTTTAATTTATTTTACTTTGCTCTATAAAAAGAGCATCATAAAACCGCGATGCAACTCAAAGCAGTGCTGAGGTAGCGAAACCTCGAACTCGATAATTACTGCTTTAGCAGAAAGACATGATACACTTTTGCTGTTATATTTCAAAAGCGAAGCTATCTTTGACTCTTTCCTTCACTCTGCGGGCATTGGCTGCTGGCTACAACTGTCTTGCCGTTTATTCAACGACACGGACCACTGGGTGTGTGCTATTTGGCATGTGGCACGGGATATGTGAGAATTCTTGGTAAATCTCCTCTAATGAGTATGTGCCGCTGGGTAGGTGCCGGAATAGACAAGCGTAACAAGAGGCAAGAAGTGAAGAAGCCGGCAACAGAAAAGTGAAGACTTCCGCTACACGTAAGCAAAAAAGAAGTCGGCAACAGAGGAAGCCAGTGTGGAGGAAGAAGGGAACAAAAAGAAACCAGAGTGTTCATTCAGCGAGGAGCGTTCATTTACATAGAAGTGAAGGGCAGAAATTTCAGTAATAATCAAAGAAAACTTCGATTATAACCAATTCCCACATATGCGTGCGATCCACTCGATTTTTTTAATTGTTGGATTACGAAAATTCATAGCGGACGAAGTTCTTTCGTCCGTTGTGGGTTCTGCCACTGAAAATTCTGCCGCATCATCACAAGGAGCAACAAGGTATCGGATACTGTGAGAATTTAGATCAAAAGATTTTTGTAAATTTCCATGGAGGACATCCCAGAATAAAATGGCACCTTTACAATTAATAAAGCATTGTTCAATAGTTTCAGGCACGTTACAAGGGCGACAGGATTTTTTCAGCACTTATATGGTCCTCCAGTTTTGAACCTATGAGACGCGACATTTTTCGACCAGTGAGTGGTTGAGGGTTAGGGTTGGTGCATTTGTATGTGCGACAGTTGGTCTCGCACTTCCTCTTTTTTTCGAGATAGCTCTCATCTGGTATCAGGAGCTTTCTTGCAAGTTAACCTGGCTCATGTCCCGCCAGAATTGGTGGTGTCCTCAAATTTCATTTGTGGATATTGTTTAGGGGGGTTTATGCGTGAGGTTTGTTTTCCTTTTTTTTCTGACTGTTCGTCTTTCTAAAGATTATTTGTTCACTGTATCATGCGAAAAGTTTATACAAAGCTGTAATATTGATTATGTTCCTGCCGCTGTTTAATCGATCAGTATACATCATATTACCAGGACAAGATTAACTTGTAAGCGTACGCAAAATGCCAGTTCCCCCTACTACAAAAACTTTTTTTTACAAATTACATACTGACACCTTGCCAGTTAGAACATGGCTCCAGAAAAAGAATATTTTCGTTTCGTGAATTAACTGAAGCCACGGCTGCTCCACGGTTCTGGCTTACTAAAGGTGAGCCTAGTGCGTGCGTAATTGCACACCTCACGTCGCATGCATCTCGCTGACTAAAGGTGTTGCCTAGTGCGTGCACTATCATGCTGTACTTTAGGTACTACGTTAAGTGTTGATATGTGGCATTCAGGATGTCACCTTAGTGCTACACGTGTACTTCCCATTGCCGCTCGTTGTGCCTTGAAAGAAGTCTAGCCGGGATTGTATAACTTAATGCGTTACCAATATGTCTTACAAAGAAGTCTAACCCCGATTGTATAACTTCATGTATCACCAAATGTGCAGCAGGCTTTCGCCTTCTTGTGTTACAAGAGTGTAACACCCGCCGAACTCTTTACATTCCCCAGAATGCAGCCCGAAAAAGAAAGGGACAGGAGACACGGCTGCTTAAATTGTTGCCACTCCTGTCATGCCTTTCGCACAAACTTCGAATACAAATTAGCATATTTACGAAGAACGTGATAAAGCGCGCCTCTTCCTCTAGTCATGCACTAGCTTGCCTCGAAACATACACAAGTGACAAAAGGCGCTGGACAATGTGTGGTGCAAGGGCGCATTAACATAGCCGGCGCCCGAGTGCCGCATCGCGTCCATTGTGTGACCCAAAGTGCCCGGCGACAACATGCCGCATTCCAGCGTGGTTCGCTTTCGTGAAACCTTCAAAATGTGCGTCGACGAGACACGAGGCGGCGATTGTTTTCGCTTACGCAGCTTAGCTGCCTTCGACCTCCCCTTGACCCATGTGGCCATACTTTACAGTTGTTAGCATTACACTTGCGCTGCTTGCCTTACTCCCCAAAAACAATCTATTCATGGTAAAAACTTGCATCTTGTTCTGCTTGTATATTCATGCACATACCCTGTAGCACATACGAAATCTGGGACATTGGCCAAGAAAGTTCACAAGACCAGTGCTATATGCCGAGTTGCACAGACCTATCTCCACCTAGGCGGCTTATCTTTTTCTCTGCACCCCTTATTGAATCTCTCAAGTGGAAAATGCTAAGTGGCAGAGGGGTAATTAAAGATTAAGATAAACAATGGTAATAAGCACGCTGTTGCTTGCGTATACGTGTTTCTTAAGCAAAACTCAGTAGATAAAGAGTGTGAAAGCAATAGCACAGACACAATTTAATAATCTAGGGTTATTTGAAGAATTCTTTAAAATATAACGATTACAGCGTTATCTGACAACACCAAGTAAAGCTGGTGAAAGCAGTACAACGCACATGTGGCTGTCGACAAAAGACCAACGGAAGTAAAAAGGAGAAGAAAAAATTCGACCGAACCCATCTCACGATGACAGTCGACTGTCGACGATGGTGTTATCATTGAAGTAATATAGTGTCCTATTCAGCAACAATGGGGACGAATTACAAACAAATGGTTGAGGACCTGAACCGAGAAAGTGTAAGACTGGGGTTGAAGATTAATATGCAGAGGACAAAGTTAACGCTAAATAGCCTGGCAAGGGAGCAAGAATTCAGGATCGCCCATCAGCCTCTAGAGTCTGTAAAGGAGTACGTTTATCTAGCTCAATTACTCACATGGGACCCTGATCATGAGGCGGAAATTTGCAGAAGAATAAAATTGGGTTGGAGTGCATACGGCAGGCATTGCCAAATCCTAACTGGGAGCTTACCACTGTCGTTGAAAAGAAAAGTGTACAATCATTGCATTCTACCGGTGCTAACATATGGGGCAGAAACCTGGAGGTTTATAAAGAAGCTCGAGAACAATTTAAGGACCGCACAAAGAGCGATGGAACAAAAAATCTTAGGACTAACGTTAAGAGACAGGAAGAGAGCGGTGTGGATCAGAGAACAAACGGGGATAGCCGATATTCTAGTTGAGATTAAGAGAAAAAAAATGGAGCTGGGCAGGCCATGTAATGCATAGGATGGGTAACCGGTGGACCATTAGAGTTACAGAATGGATACCAAGAGAAGGGAAGCGCAGTCGAGGACGTCAGAAAAAAAAGTGGGGTGATGAAGTTCGGAAATTTGCAGGCGCATGTTGGAATCAGCTAGCGCAAGACAGGGGTAATTGGAGACCGCACGGAGAGGCTTTCGTCCGGCAGTGGACATAAATATAAGCTGATGATGATGATGAATATCGCGACACAGCGTATTGTCGCCATCGAAACGAATTATGTATGAGGCAGCTACTACAGCGGGATTCCTCTTCCGTGCTTCCCTAAGACTAATCGGCGCTATTGACCCTTTTCGCGGAGCAGTTTGCTCTAGAGGAACGAGATGGCAATTTCGGAGGCGCGCCATACGTTGCCTCAGCGAATGCGCACAAATACGAAACCATTACTGCTTCTGCCCTGCTACTGCGCGATCAGATAACGGAAATGCAAACTGGGTGTTCACTACTGCACTGTGCCCAATTCATGCTGCAAAATGTGCAACGATAAAGGGAAGACGTGTGCGGTAGTTCGCTGCTGATTCACACATTAAGGAATGGAATCAACCTGTGTCGCCACTGCTGCATAAGGACTGCCTGTGTTGCCGGCCCTTTGGGATGCACGGCTTTCCTCGAGGATCAAAAAAGATAATTAATCCGCCATCAGCAATTACATCAAAGGTCGTATTTCAAAACAAGCGCTACGCATCCTAAACCAAGCCCCTCACTCACTTGAAAAGCAAATCACTCTCGTCTGGTTCCCAGCGCACGCTGGCGACGTACATCCGCACCTCACCAACCTCAACGAGGTCGCTCACTCCGTAGCACGAGGCCTTGTCAACCGTGCCGGAGACAGCGCAGGTGCACCAGCGGAACGCGATCGCCTCCCCAGCTACAACGACCTCACGAAATCATTCTATCTCAACAGAAGAACCTTCCCCATCCCTCATCAGAAGCTAAACAGAGCACAGGCAACCACCCTTCGCCTGTTACAGACAAACACATACCCCTCACTAACACGTTACCACTGGATCTACCCAGACATCTACCCTAGAAACATTTGCAAGATCTGTAAGACTGAGGCAGCATCGCTTCCCCACATGCTATGGGAATGTAAAAACCAATATCCGACAAATAATACCGTGACCCTCTCGTCGAGATGGCACGCCGCCCTGCGCAGCTCCCAACTCGACGACCAACTCTGGGCTACCCAGCAAGCCTGCGAGGCGGCGAAGAGGCAAGACTTCGATGTCCCCACGTGGGAGGCCTAGGCCCAGCCAACTAAACTGCTGGTTTAAATAAAAGTTTGTTCCTCCTCCTCCTCCTCCTCCGCCAGCGCTGTATAGCTAATATCCAAAGAAAGGACTTCAACTCCGGAACGTTGGCACTTAAGAGGGAGTATCGCTCGTTACAAAAGGAAGTAGCGTCACTTACTGGCATAGTAAGTTTCTCGCACGTTATTTACACACATCCACGCCTACTCGCACGCAAACTTACACCCACCCTATCCCCAACGTATCCAGGACACATATCAGACATCTTACCCGGACTCTCCGCCACCATCTGGCATCTGTACCAGCGGACAGACCACACACATCTATCTGCCAAACAGTAACCGCGCATGGTGAATCATTACCAACTTCACTCATGCCGCAAGACCTTTGATTCCACCGTGGTGCCTTAATCAGACAAATATCAACCTGACAATACCTGGAATTCAGAAAAAAGCAGAGCTGTCATCACCACCCCTTAAGCAGCTCGCTTCACTTCTGTTGTACGGAAAAAGGAAGACGAAGTGTCCTTTGACACAGTGAAGTGGGTACGAGCCATGTGCTGAGGACATCATCATCATCATCATCATCATCATCACAGTGCTGTTCTTTCTAGCTCCGGTTTATTTCCGTGCAATTCTAAGTGCATCCGCTGGCCTTCGCTCCATTGCTCGGTCGTGATGGACGTGGACGACCCTGCACGTCTGCCGGCGACGGCGGCGTCAGCGGCGGCCGCCTCCAGGAAGCGGGTCGGTCAACAGAGCGACAGCGACAGCGAGGACACCCAAGTCTACTCTCTCAGCAGTGACGATCCTTCCGATGACGACTTCCAACTTGTGCAGAGCCGCAAAGCGAAGAGAAGGAACACCAGGACGTCTTCATCGTCAAGTAGGGAAACAGTAAGATACACGCAAAGGCCGGACGCCAATATCATCATATTTGTGCCCGTGCTTCCTACCGTTAACATGAAGCTACTCAACAGACAATCTGCGTCGATGTTACTGGAAGCCTTGGTGCCCAATGAAATATCGGACATTCGAGTGAACACCCGAAAAAATCTACTGGCGGTCGATGTCCAGCACGCGGGTGCTTTGACCACTCTACGCAGCGTAACCGACCTTGATGGCATTCAGGTGCGCTCCTATATCCCTCTGGGATATGATATAGTCATTGGCGTTATCTACGACGTCGACGTGGCCATCCTTAACCACGACTTGCCAATTCTTGTCAAGCCAGCTAATGACGAGGTCATTGTGGATGTTACTCGGATAGGCAGTTCACGCTGCGCGAAGATTGCATTCAAGGGTAACCATCTACCCTCGCATGTTAAGGTGGGACACTTCAGACATGCTGTGCGGCCTTTCATACCGAAGCCTCTTCAATGCCGCAAATGCATGAAACTGGGGCACGTGAGCAACGTCTGTGAAAACCAGGCAACATGCCCCCGCTGCGCCGAGCCTCACGATGCAGATAAATGTGGCGCCACTGTAATGAAGTGTTCTAACTGCAGCGGGTCACATGAGGCTTCATCGAAGAATTGCCCACATATTAAAAAGAAAATGGCCATCTTGAAAGAAATGGTGAGGGATCATTCAACTCACCGAGAAGCCGCCGCTAAGATTAGGAGGCGACGTTCCCGTCGCCGACGTTCTTCAAGGAAGGCTGTTGCCTCTACGACGCGCTTGCCAGTTCCTATGACATCACCTCCTCCTCTGCCGCCCAGACCATACAATGCGGAAAGGACCACGAAGGACAAGGCCACTTAGAAGACATCTGTCGAATCTTGGCCGGCCCTACCAAAGCGTCAGCAAACACTAACAGGATCGCGGCAAACTTCTGATTGACAACCCTCGGCGTCTACTGTCGGTGATTTGTCCGATCAGGACAGGCAAGTGACTGTAATGCTGCAGTCGCTGATTAATACAATGCGCATAATCCTGAACAAGCTACAAACACATGCAGCTCGAAGTGCTCTGCAAATACTGGATGCACTAAATCCAGTGCTTGCTAGCATCGTCTAAGCACCATGGCTCGACCAATAGTCGCCTTCCGCACTGAAGTTAAAGGTGCGTCGATCTTCCAGTGGAATGCCAGAGGTCTCAGGACCCGCATAGCAGACTTTCGCCAATTCGTTTTTAGAAATCGTTTCCCCATACTGGTCATATGCGAACCAAATACACCGACTCCACCCAGACTGTCTGGTTACGAACCTTTCGCCTCGTCCACATGCGGAGCATGCAGCAAAGTAATAGTCTACATCCGCACGGATCTTACGTATGTCGCTCACGCGGTAGAGCCACATGACGAAAACCAATATGTCTGCCTGCATGTAAAAAAGAAGACTGGGTCATTTACACTTATTGGAGCCTACATATCCCCAGCGGGTCACTTTGATGGCAAAAGGCTCCAGAAATTATTACAAATGACTAATGGCCCCTGGGTTATCACAGGTGACTTTAACGCGCATCACCAGCTATGGGAAGCACTAAAATTGATCCCAGAGGCAGGAGTCTTGCCTCCTTTGCTGCCGACCATGATATGTGCTGTGTGAATGATGGCAGCCCTACTTTTCTGCGAGGCACGACCTATAGTAGCTGCTTAGACTTGACTTTGGTGTCACGCGTTTCGCCTCGAGCGTCCAATGGTTTACTGACATAGAGACACACGGAAGCGACCATATTCCAACATACATCAAGATTAGTGGAGTTGAGCAAAGCTCCTCTACAGTCTTGCGTACAGTTGAGTGGCCAAGGTTTAAGGAACATATGGATGACGCATGTCGGCAAGGCCTTTCACACAATATAGAAGACGAAATCGCGGACGCAATGAAAGCATTCATGTGCTCGCTCACAAGGTCAGCAAGGCGAACACACTTCGACACAGAACTGGAGAGGCTGCGTGCGGACCGCCGACAGGCGGAAAGAAGGTATCGGCGCAAGAAATCCGTTCTAGACCTGAGGGCTTCACGACGCATACAAAAGAAAGTTCAGCGTCGTATGGATAAATTGGAAGAAAAGCGATGGAAAACTTTCTGTCAGACGCTTGATCCCCGAAGATCGCTCTCACATATATGGAGAACGGTTAGGGGTCTTCGCTCATGTCCGCATCAAAGGAAGCCCTTTGCTGCTCTGGCCCTCTACCAACACCGCTCGCAGTTTGAAGTGGCTGAAGAGTTCTGTGTGCGGGTTGCTGGATCCGTGATCATCCCTACTGACGCGGCACTGAATGGCGTCCCTGAGGCACGTGTATCAGAAATGAACGTGTCATTTTCACCTGAAGAGCTCGACGCTGCGTTAGCGACCTGCAGGCGTTCTTCGTCACCAGGACCAGATGGCATCACGTACGCTGCCCTATGCCACCTTGGACATGAAGCACGTAGTGAGCTGCTCAACTACTACAATGAGTCTTGGCGAAACGGCGTTGTTCCTAAACATTGGAAATCGAGTCGCCTGATCCCCATTCTGAAACCTGGAAAGTCTCCGCTTGATTTATCATCATATCGTCCGATTGCGCTTTCGAGCTGCGTCGGCAAAGTGATGGAAAGAATGATCCTTGCTCGCTTAGAATGGTACCTCGAGCGATTCAACATCTATCCAGATGACATGGCTGGCTTTCGTCGAGGTCGCTCGTCCATCGACAATGTTATTGACCTCGTTACCTGGGTCCAAGAACAGAAAATCCTCAAGCGCCTACCAGTTGCACTTTTTCTCGATGTCAAAGGAGCATACGACAACGTCGCCCATGAGGGCATACTGAACTCACTTGAGGCTGTGGGAGTTGGTGGCCGGATGTATCAATGGATTCGGGACTATTTGACCGAGAGGTGCTTTTTCTTACAGACTGAAGACGGCCCAACTTCGGAACATTATATCTGCCGTGGTGTGCCACAGGGTGGAGTGTTGAGCCCTATATTGTTCAACCTCGTCTTAGTGGGACTTGTGGAGTATTTACCGCGGACAGTTCATGTCTCTATATAGGCCGACGACATTTGCATCTGGGCCTCTGCAGTGACTCGGCCTCAGGTGCGGGCCAGGCTTCAGCGAGCGGCAACCATGACGGCGTCTTATCTACAAGAACAAGGCCTCAGTGTGTCTACAGAAAAGTGCGCATTGGTTGGCTTTACGCGCAAACAAATGTCCCTGTATCCTGTTTCAATCAACGGTCAAGCTGTGTCCTATGTTAAGACGCTTCGCTTTCTGGGTGTCATCATCGACCGCAACCTCTCGTGGACTCCTCACTGTGTCTACCTGAAGAAGAAGTTAATTGGTATTGCTCAGGTATTTAAATTTCTCTGCGGGAAAAACTGGGGGGCACCAGCCCATTCTATGCTGCAGTTGTACAGGGTACTGTTCCTGGGACTCCTTCGTTACAGTCTGCCAGTTTTATCAAATACATGCAAGACGAACATTCGTGCTCTGGAGAGCATACAAGGTCAAGCCCTACGCACGTGTTTAGGGCTGCCTCGGTGCACCTCAACAACAGCAACAATAGCCATCGCAAGAGACCATACGATCCAGACACACGTAGCTGCCGACTCCCTCTGAGCGCACATTCGTCATCTGTCAAGGATCCCCGA
>NC_051156.1:104724371-104749371 GCF_013339745.2 Dermacentor silvarum
GGCTCCGGCGCGCCAGATGTGCGCCGTGTGACGTAACTGCTCCTCGCGCAGGCGCAACACGGCTCTCCAGGAGCCACGCGAAACTGCTCAACCTCGGCCAGTGTAGCTCACGCTACAAAATGACCGAGTGCGCTCTCGTCCGGCAAAAATGAAGTCGCGTGATCCAACTTTCTACGCGCGAACGATTGCTTCACCTGCGCTTGTAGTGGTTGCCCTCAACCCCAATAAAATAAAGAGCAGCTGTAAAAGCCTTGCGCGATTCTCTTCAGCAGACTCACCTCAACCGACCCTTGTGAATAATTATATTTCTGTTAGTGAAATTTTATTACACTTTTATATAACAATGGGCTTTCTCGTATCATTTACATTTTGTGTGCATTGGCGTGGTTCTTTTTGACCAACGCATTTTAGTTCAAGATACATTTTCTGCGTTATTGACTTTTAATGAGATTTGCTGCTAATGGAGCTAATTCAGCATGAGTAGAGGCTCTCAAGCTTGGCACAGGTCATGCGCTGAGTCTACATTACGTGATAATAATATATTTGAACTTGATGTCCACGTAAAACCCCAGAAAGAAGAAGAACTTGATGTCAAGTTGTTCACATGTGTGTTTCTTTCACTGTCAACGATTGTAAAGGGTTCTGAGTATATTATTTTTTTATTTATATTGTTGTATTGTCGAGCGGTGTTTACAACTTCGCGATGGCAGGTTCATCAGTATCCAATCTTCCCATGCTGCTGCAGTTAATAAATAACAACAACAACGCGTGAACTTCAGTTAATCTCGGCGAACCAAAGCACAAACGCCCTAATACTAATACATATTATTTGTCCGCAGCTATATGAATTTATAATATTGTGTCTCTTCATCCCCAGTGCACTCTTTCTTCAAACGGAAGGTATAACTGTCCTGATCGGCACTGCCGATGTGTTGTTACACCAAAATTTAGTCAACCGAACACAGGACCCGGGGTTTGTGTTCCACCGCCAATATAATATATGGGTGAATGACACTAAACGGAAATAAAACATTGAATATTTTGCCAGCGTTTCAGAATGTGACTGTCACCATCTTTGTCTACGAAACAAAGCTCTTCTTCATTCGCAGGATATTTCTGGCGTGTGCCTGCGCGCATGCGTGAGTGTGCGTGTGTGTGGGTACCGAAAGGTACAGACTTACAAAATCATGGACTGAGAATAACTCACTGGCGAAATGATTGACTCACATAAGGTTACAGAATAATCAAAGCAAACACACGACTGATGCTCTCAACTTGTGATTGTTCCGGACTCTGAATTACGAGTTCACTATAAGGGCCCGAGCATGGGCATGTTGCGCTGGCATGCGGCAGATACTTATATAGATACTTTGCTATACTTATGCAAAGTTCACGCCTGTGTGCAAAAAGTCTAGCAAATGATTGTTTTCACAACGGTCAGCTCCTGCACTTGGACATTTATATTCTTTTGCTACCACTGAACTGTAAGCTATAGAATAAATGTTCTCTGTGCACTACAATTACACTTTATTCTCGAAACTCAATGACGTCAACTGTTCTTGACAGCAAGCCAGAACAATAGCTCCTTAGCACGTGTAGCTCCCCCATAAAGAAGTGTTCCTCGCGCGCTCGCATTAAAACTGAGGGCCACGGTTAACTTTGTAAAACCGTGTATAAATTCTGTGCTGTTATTTATTGAACTCCGAGATTTACGTCATATTACCTATCTGCTATGTCACCATTGAAGGTTCTCATCTTTGCTATTTTTACAGTTGCCGTTGCGTTGGCGTAAGTACTCTTTCAAGCACCATAGTCTTTTTCGTCGCGATGTGGTACCGTGATATGGGCAATAGTCAGTATGGTACGGTATGAAAAACTTTATTGAAGTCCTGCAGAGTGTTTCTCAATACGCAGCGGGCCGCTCCCACGTAGGCACCGAAAGGCCAAGCTTTTAGGCTGCATTGTAGTCAGTGACAAGTAATGAATGCAGCGGAAAGTGCAGCTCAAAATGACAGCTCAAAATGGGACTGTCACTGCATAACATTGAGTAACCTCATCCTGGTCTCACTCTCCTTCGCTATATTTTGTATTTGTGTCCTTGCATTCGCTTTCCCCAGGCCCTTTCTTGTAGTGAAACTTTGCAACTTACTGGCGTCGCTTTTTAATCCGATTTAACGTGTCGCAGAAAATGGGGCGTGGGCTCGCCGGCGTCGTTGGCGGAAATAACCATTCCGAACCATCCCGACCGCGCAGGCCCTCTGCGTGGTGCAAGGCGTTGGTGAAGAAAATTGATTTCTCAAAGTAAAATCCGTCAGAAATGCCGTAAAGTACGACTTAACCCCAACCTACCGACGTGATAGCGTCGGATTTTAATTTTAATATACGGGAAAGCCCCCCAAGAAATTACGAGAAAATATAATTCTCTTGCGCGGAACACAAACCCCTTTTCCAGCATTTCTACAATACATACAGCGGCGCGCCGTGTTTTTTTCTTTTCAAAAACACCGTCCAGATGGCGCTCACCTCCTCGGTAGCGGCGCGCGGAGGCGAAGTTGGAGAAAAAAGCTGCATGCAGTTGCCGGTGTGCCTGATAAGCAGCCAGGAATTTTTGAATGCTATCGCGTTCCACTCTTAAAGGCGAACCTTAAGCGTCCTCCAGATTTTGTTCATCAAGCGTGAGTTATTCCCTTCGTGAACGAATAAAGTGAGTCATTAAAGCTATCACGGTGCATCTTCTCAGCGACGGGAGGCACGCGCACCCTGAGGGAAGTGGCTGTTGGTGACTGTGACGTAACGATAACGTTGTGCAAAGCCATGCACACGCTCAAGTGCCGCACCATACGCCCTCTTGCTCGGGGCTATATAATCTACAGCCTTCTTGAATAAACGTTCTTTCCCACACCCGCACCCGTCTCGAGCGTGCTACAGTGACGAAGTACTTTGTACTGACGGTCAGGCAAATCCCTTTTCGAACAACCTGTTTGAGCTATGAGCTCTCTTGGTTCTCTATACATCATCATCATCAGCCTATATTTACGTCCACTGCAGGACGAAGGCCTCTCCCTTTGATCTCCAATTACCCCTGTCTTGCGCTAGCTGATTCCAACCTGCGGCTGCAAATTTCCTAACTTCATCACCCATCTCCCATCTCTACACATATAACGACATTAACTATACTCGAGCGCGGTTTGTGATCGCGAATGTGATTTGCGTGATTTTTGTGAAATGTTGCGTGAAATGCCGGAGATCCACCGCCGTCGACGACATCGCTGCAAGAACCATCTGGACGATGCAGCAACGACACGCCGCCATGCAGAGGAAGCCTCGAGGCAAAGGAAACGCCGCCTAAAGAAGATCTAACCATGCGATGTAATAGCAGCGGAACAAAGCGATGCAGCCGCGATCGGGCGCCACGACCTTACCGCAATGTAAGACGACGCACCACCTACCTCGACGTTCTTTTCGACGGCCAGACAATACCCGCTCTATAGTAGACATAGGAGCCGTCTACTGCGTCGTCAGTGGATCCAGCGCCGCCAATTGAGGGAAGTCAAGACTGCATGGACGGCCTTCAAATCCTAACTTAGCTGGGGGGCGCCGAATAACGCCGACTGTAATCTGCGCGGCAAGAGTTTACAGTTCATAATCGGACTTACACTGCGACTTTCGTTATCCGGCAAGAATTCACACTGGACGTAATTCTCGACATAGACTTCATCAGCCAACCCGGCGCAGTCCTCGACATGAAGTCCCAGTCCATAACACTGCCCCCATATCAAGCGATATTGTTGGAGGGGATTCTCAATCACCGTACTTTGAGCGTATGAAAAGGTCAAGTCAGTATCCCGCCTCGTACCAGCATCATGATTTCCATCGGTGCATATGCAGGAAGAGACATGAAATGCATTGTCGAAGGCTACCAGCGTCTGCTGCTATATAGACCGGCATTGCAAGGAGAATCCTTCAATTACGTGGAGGAAAAGCGAAGGGAATGGTGACGAAATTCAGCCAGGAATACAATCACCCGAACAAGGGCATGAAGATAGCATACATGGAAGAAGTTAGGGCTGTAGGAAATTTGTTTGTTCTCTCGGATTTAACTCTTACTTCGACGGTCCGAGTACCTGAACACGTTTTGATATTATGCCGATTCACTCCAGATATAAACTTCAGGCCGCATGTTACACTCCTATAACAGGTGAAGGCGAAAGCCTGCTGAACACTTGGTAATGCATTTAATTCATACGATCTGAGAGGTCAGACTTCTTTACGTTGCATCCTCTCAGCAGTGGAAAGCAGCAGTCGCAGTCGAACGCCTTGCTCCCGCCGCTTCGCAGCTTGCAACTCTTTCTCGCTTGGCGAGAATCCGAAGCCGTAGAGTACTTCCGAGGCCTACCGCGCAATCCGCTAGGCCTCGGGCGAGCGTCCTCCATAGGCATTTCTCTCGCTTCGCAGTCAGCTGTCGCCACAACCTCCGCCGCGTGACCTGATGAGAGTAATCTGAGAAGGAAATGTCGTTTGATTCTGCAACCCCTGGGAAAGCACGGCGAAGCGTCGTCAGGGGAGAAGGAGTGGGAAATGAAAGAGAATATAGAAGGAGGGGAGGATGATGCCTAATAAACTCCACTATGCGCGACAGGCTGCAGTTCTCATAAGGTGGAGATTTCAGGTGAATCTATAAATTCCAGCAGGCTTCGCAGCGCAGGGATCCGGGGACGCACCGGGTACAGCAGTCTCTGTGGTCGCTGGAAGGCCGTGGCGTCGACTGTCGCCCCAACCGCCGCCGCGTGAGCTCAGGGATGCAACACCAGTTTTTCCGTGTGCGCGCGCCCCTCCTTCCCCTCTCCATCCACCCCTCGCTCGGAGAAGGTCACGTGGTTTCTGCGAGCGCCACTCGTTCTCCTCTTTACCCGGCGCTTGCTCGG
Organism: Dermacentor silvarum; assembly: GCF_013339745.2. Taxonomy (NCBI): domain Eukaryota; kingdom Metazoa; phylum Arthropoda; class Arachnida; order Ixodida; family Ixodidae; genus Dermacentor; species Dermacentor silvarum. The sequence continues at coordinate 104,729,297 of NC_051156.1, forward strand.
AGGTCACGTGATTTTTAGTAACCACTCGACTAGACGCCGCGTTTTTTTCCATGCCATCGCACAACAAGCCACTTAAGGCTTTCGCCTTAATAAGGAACTGTTCAATGGCCTCCTATAGCACTACAAAGAGTTATTTTCGTCGTCATCAATGAATTGACTAACATCAATTGCTAGGTATCGCATAATAACAGAAGAAAGAAATTGAGCACTCCTTCAGAGCCTGTAGCTGGTTTCTACGCGAGATCGAGAAGCCGGGTGTGTTGAGCTAAGGACAGACTAAGGGGGGTACCGACTATTTTTTATTTGCGCGAAATTTTTATATGAGCTGGGAAAACGTCTCTGTAAAAACGAATCAACGTTAATTTTGTGAAAGTTAGTATAAAGGAAAAAAATCCTAATTTCCCTATAGGTGGAAAAGGGCGTTTTAACGACTTGCAGATTTTACAAATTCGAAGGCCGCTCACTCTAACACTAATCCATCGTACGCGACCAAATTCTTTTCGGTAAATACGCACAACTAGTACTATTGGACCACGGGAAGCTGAATTTATGTCACCTACAGTATGTTTTTGAAAATTTGACACACTCTGTTTCTTTACCTCGAAATCAGGGAATTTTTTCGGCATTTCAGCTAAGTCTATTAACCTGAAAAATATTTCTGGCAAATCTTCAACACGTCTCTCGCAGGCTAAAAAATTAAGAAAACAAGTATGCAACTACACTACGTATTTATTTCATTATAAAATCACAAAAATGCCCAAATATGAAAATTAGCTTAAGGTGGAACATTCTAGACACATTTGATCAAAATAACGATCGCCGATTTCTATAAAAATTTAAGAATACTCCCTTAGGATTGGTAAATCTTGTACTGTAAAAATATGTTGCATTATTTTATTTTAAGTGAGAAAAGTTTGCCTAATTTAAGACCCATATATGGACATCCCAACGATGCGTCTCATTGTAATAATAAAATAAAAATCACACTCATATTGAATCTTGAACTTATTCTTTTTTTTGTAATAAAGAAGAGTGGCTCAGATTGTGTCTGTTTTGCCTTTTGTAAAACATGAAATGAGTGGAGCTTGAGTTTTAAGGGCTCCTGCACCCGTATTCCTACTAAGGTATGTTGAGGTATACCGAGCACGCGAAAGCGCGTACTGCAAGCTTTTAAACGCTAGTCGAGGGAACCTATTTCTGGCATTGATCTATAATTATATCTGCTATCTGAAATGCTCCCCGGGTACATGAACGATGCACCAGTAGTGATGCAGAACTATCGATAGTACTAACGATACTATCGATAGTTGAGTCACTATCAAACTACCGATGGTAAAAAAAAGCTATCGATAGCGCTATCAATAGTAATTTCGATAGTACTATCGACTGTACTTTGAATATGGTACTATTGACAGTATAAAATCAACCGCGCGACTTCATTGCAGCTTAAGCTTGGTTTCCCGAGTGTGTGGTATATCGTGGTGGTGTTAACTATGACACGACTCTTCGTTATCGCAGTCTACTCGCCACCGAGCCCTGCAGATGTGCCCTACGTAAAGTTGTCGGATAAAGTGTTAATGTCGCAAATGTCCTTGTTGTGCTGGCAACAGCGACCCGAGACGCACCGTTTGGCGCGCCTGTTTGTGAACTAAATTCGAGTGGAATTATTACTTCAGCACGTATGCTTACTTGGTTTCAAGGTCAGAGCTTGAAATGAATCGAAGCTACATAGACATGAAAGCAAGGAACGAGCACGTCGCCCTTGACACAGCAGTTGCGCACTATGATTATGTTCTTAGCACACCACTCCAGCGCTCTAAACAAGTCTGCTCACGAACGTATACGTTCGTGAGCAGACTTGCTTACAACATACAAGGACGTTGACTGCTCAACTGAAGCGATGGTCACGCGTAAATGGTACTGGGGTTCAGTTTGCAGAATTGAAATCCAGGTAGACAATGGTCGAGAGCGAAACCATCGCGAATCGTTTTCGATCAGAACAAACGCAGACCGCGCCTGTGCTTGTTTCATTAGTGAAATAAGCCTGCGATTGTCGTAAAGCACCGCTGGTCCTGCCGTAGAACCATCTAGACAGCAGGCGGTTCCAAACGAAGATGCGACAGGAAGCCGAATTCTGCGGTTCCTTAAGAGACAGCAACAGGAACCCTCAACCGCAACCTCGAACGCAGAGCTAATGGTTCGCCAGTACCTGGAGTTACATCCACAGGAAGGGAAGAACAACTCTTTAGAATTCTGGAAGTCTTGGCAATGCTCCACAACGCCGCTTCTCTGAAGTGGCTAGAAAGTACTTGTGCATTCCAGCAACGTCGGTACCCGCAGAACGCGTGTTCTCAGCGGCTGGACAGATAGATCATTTCAGACAGGAGGAACAGGCTGAAGGGCAAGAATTAAAGTAGACATGCTTGCGTTCTTTCACCAGAATGCTTGGCTGACATATGATAATTAAGTGGAAGTATTCAGCTGTAGCGGAAAGGCAGCCGTTATATGTGGCGGAACTGCGCGGCTTGTAATTTACATTGCATGTTGTGATTTAAAAATAAAAATGGCAAGAACTAAGTTTCTTGGTAAGGTGTAACTGGTTACTTTTGAGTATGTATTTATTGATGGACATATTTTCCGGCATTTTTACTGCGGAAATAATTTATTTCATTCGCCAAAAAATTGCTCATAAATTAAACAAACTAATTCATCCTGATAATAGGCTATCGCAAATGTTTTGGCAATATCGCCGGCCGTGAGTGAGTGCGTACGAGACGGCCCCACGCACTACGTGTAAAGGAGTCATTCGCAATGTGGACATTATGGATGGCTCTGCGGCACTTGAGCGGAACATTGTTAGTGATCGCAATCCGCTGGCTAAGGCTTTCAAAAGAATCAAGAATACAGTATCTGTTATCATTGTTTTCGACGGGTTAGGAGTGCCCAATTTTGTCAGATATGGGCCAACCCTAGACCGTGTTTACTGTATCGAAAGCAGGTGGATGTATGCTATGTGTGTGGTAAGCTTGGACATCGCGCGGATGTCTGTCCTGCGCCCGATTGTCTTGAGTGCCGAGGATGTGGGGCCCGGTACCCCGAAGAGGATCATAACTGTGTGCCTTGTTGCAAGCTTTGTGGTGGCCGACACCTGACGGCGGATAAACAATGCAGACAAGGGTACCAGCTTCCCTACGTGGTGCGTGTTCGACGACAGGAAAGAGCCAGGGTGGAGCTAACGACGGCGGCAGCCGAGGCTTCGCAGCTGGCCAGCATCCCCCAAAGAAGCCCCAGGAGGCGCTCGCGCTCTCGGAGCCGTTCAAGGCAGAAGCAGCAGCCCGCGTCTGGGACTCCAGCCACCAGGAGCCGCTCCGTGTCTAGGGAGGCGCGGGTGCGCTTTCCTGTAGCTGGTGGAGGCGGCGGCGCAGCTGGAGGCCAGACCACCTGGGCTGACAAGGCTAAGCGCCAAGCGCGTGAGCAGTCCCAGGAGCATGTGTATGGTAATATACATAAGGATAGGATTGCGCAATTGGAGAGAATCGTAGCTTAAAAGGAGCCGATGACGGGCTTGTAAAAGAGATAGCTGAACTTAGGAGGGGCTTACCATCCGGTAACAGCGGTAGCTTACTAGCAAGCCTGATGACCGGATTGAGGTACCGACGCCTGTGGTAGCTGCAGAAGGGAACATGGCTGATGAGGAGACGCCGGCTCCGAAAAAGAGGGCGCTCTCCTCGATGGTGCAGCCTCAGGGCAAGGTCCGTTCCGAGCTTAAAGAAATGATGGCGACATTGCAAGAAAGTGCAAATCAGGTCATTAGTAGACTGGAGCGGATAGAAGAGAGGGAAATATCACGAATTAAAGATTAGGCACAATTGAAGTATATCTAAACGAGACGGTGGTCCCTGTTATGGAGCGGGAGTGCTCGCGAACGCTGGCCCAGCAGGGTAAGTCGTCGAGTGGAATGAAGCTCAAATTAAGTAAACCGACCTTACATGGCCAACATGGTTCTAATAAATAGTCCATTTAGTATTTGGCAGTGGGTTTGTAGGGTGTTCAATCATAAGAAGGCGTCCCTGCAGCAGATTGTTAGAAGCCATGGTGTGAATTTAAACCTCAGGTTATCATGCTACAGGAAACTCTGACGTCTAGCGTGACCTTAACGGGTGTCAGAGTAGATGTTAAGGGTGATGACCAGGGCAGAGGTCTCGCCACTCTCATTAGTAGGAGGTTGGCGTATGTTAGGCATGATCTTCACATGGTAGATTGCAGGATTGAATATATTATTACGATATCATCGAAAGATGTTCAAGGGATGAGCCGCCGCGAGAAAGACGATGAAGGGTGTCTGCGCTCTTGGTGCGAGCGAGTGTGGGCCTGGCTATTTGGCTCTGGTGTAAATAGCCTGTAAATAGTCTCTTTCGTCTGTGTCCTTCCACACATAACATTCTGGTGGAGGTTAGCGATCCCCGTGCTCGCCACGGAACTCCGAAGTGGTCGGTACATCGAGCTTGTCACCATGCCCCCCGGTGACGAGACCGCCTCTGCATCGGCTTCGGCTCGTCTGCCTACTCCTATCGTCACTGTTGCCCAACATCGCGACCCTGGTGTGTTCTCTGGCCTGGAGGGACAGGACGCTGACGAATGGATGAAGCTCTATGAACACGCCAGTGCGAATAACAGGTGGGACCTAACGATTATGCTCGCCAATGTCTTCTATCTCGGCGGCACCCCACGCGTGTGGTACCAAACGCATGACGACGAGATAACCAGTTGGGACACTTTCAAAGAAAAGCTACGGGAACTGTTCGGCGACCCCATTGGGCGCAACGTTGCCGCGAGAAAAGCTCTTGCGTCGCGTGTTCAGACCTCTACAGAGCCGTACGTTTCATACATGCTCGACGTCTTGGCTCTAGGCCGCAAAGCTGACGATACTATGTCTGAAGCAGACAAAGTGGTACATGTGTTAAAAGGCATTGCCGACGACGCTTTCAATTTGCTTGTTTTTTGGAACGTCTCGACTATCGACGCCATCATGAAAGAATGCCGTCGCCTTGAACACGCTAAGAGCCGCCGTATCACACCCCACATCACGCGCCTACCCAACACTGCTGCTACGTCGACATGTGAGGGTCGATCGCGTCAGGCCACCACCTGTGACGACGTAACCCCTATTGTTCGCCGCGAGGTCGAGGCCTCCTGTTCCCCAGCTTTCTCCGCGACGCCTCCCGATCCGCCAATTACCACGATTGCGATGATTCAGGCCGTCGTCAGACAAGAATGTGAGAACATGGGTCTTAACTCCGTGTGTTCAACGTCTCAGCTTAGCGTTCCCCAGTTCTCTAGCTGCCCTCCTCGCCCTCGGCAGTCCTTTTCTGCCACATCTCGCGGCAACCCGTCCGAATGGCGTACCCCTGATGACAGACCGATCTGCTTCCACTGCTGTCGCATCGGCCACGTCGCTCGTCACTGCCGCAACCGATGGCCACCTCCTCCTCGGACATACGCCTCCGCTTATTCCCACACCTTTGGACCTTCTGTTCCCTATGCCACCCGCCACGAACATACTGCCGCTGATACCCCCGATCCGAACCTTCGCTACAGCCACTCGCCTTCACCTCGACGCCATCAGTCTCGTTCACCCCAACCCCGTCGCTTTTCTTCGCCGCCTATCGCCTAAACTAGACACTGCAGCTTCTGGAGGTGAAGCTGCGTTGTCGACCCTGCCCTCAAATCCTCTGCTCACGTTGCCTACGAACCAAAACCTTCTTGAAGTTGACGTCGACGGCTATCCTGTCACTGCACTAATCGATACAGGGGTCCATATTTCAATTATGAGTGCTGCCTTCCGACGACGACTGAGAAAGCTCCTCACCCCAGCGTCGACACGCGTCGTCCGCGTTGCGGATGGCGGAACTGTCCCTATCGTCGGCATAAGTACGGCTCGTGTCATCATCGCCAGCCGTCATACTCCTGTCCTCTTCACCGTGCTTACTCATTGCCCCCACAACCTAATTCTCGGAGTCGATTTTCTTTCTGCACATTCTGCTCTTATTGATTGCTCTGCCAGTACTCTTCGCCTTGAGTTGCCGATTCTCGCAGAACCTCCTGATCAACCCCAGTGCCGCTTACGCCCCAACGGCTTTATTCGCCTACCACCAAAGTCAATAGCCTATATTGAACTGTTGTCTTCCCCACCTGTTCCTGATGGCGAGTACCTCGTCACTCCTCTGCCCGACATTCCACTACAGTATGACGTCACCGTGCCTCATAGGGTCCTTACTATTACTAATAACTGCACTCGCATGCCTATTTTTAACTTTGGATTGGCAAAACAAATTCTCCCGCAAGGTATTTGCCTTGCCAACGTTGATTGCCTCGGCGACCATCAAGTCGCAGCTTTATCAACCGATGGTTCTTCTGAACTTGGCGTGCCCCTCGCGCCAGCCTCGGGCGCCGATCCCAACATAGAGAAAATGGTTGCGGCGGACCTGTCCTCTACACAGGCTGAAGACCTTTGCAAAGTGTTGTCGGCCTACCGAGATATTTTCGACTTCGATGATCGTCCTTTAGGCCAGACGCTCGCAGTCAAGCATCGGATTCCTACTGGCGATGCTACGCCTATTCACCGACGACCATATCGCGTTTCTGCGTCGGAACGCCGAGTAATTCAAAATGAAGTGTCCAAAATGCTAGATAAAGACATCATTGAGCCTTCTCCGAGTCCCTGGGCGTCGCCTGTGGTTTTGGTTAAGAAGAATGACGGCACGTGGCGCTTCTGTGTAGACTACCGCCATTTCAACAAAATTACTAAGGACGTCTACCCGCTCCCACGTATCGATGACGCCCTTGACTGCCTTCACGGTTCCAGCTATTTCTCTTCTATTGATCTTCGCTTTGGATACTGGTGGATTGCTGTTGATGATATGGACAGAGAAAAAAACGCGTTCATAACACCTGATGGCCTATACCAATTTAAAGTAATGCCGTTTGGGTTATGCAATGCCGCTGCCACCTTTGAGCGTATGATGGACTCCTCGCTCCAGGGTTTTAAATGGTCCACGTGTCTGTGTTACCTCGACGACGTCATCGTCTTCTCGCCAACGTTCGCTTCTCACCTTGAGCGTCTAACAGCTATACTTGATGTATTTCGAAAGGCGAAGCTGCAACTCAACTCGCCCAAATGTCGTTTCGGTCGCCGCCAAATTACTGTTCTGGGCCATCTCGTCTACGCTTCCGGAGTGCAGCCTGATCCCGACAAAACTCGCGCTGTCCGAGACTTCCCGGTTCCGAAGACAGCCGCCGACGTTCGCAGTTTTGTTGGGCTATGCTCGTACTTTCGTCGTTTTGTGCAAGATTTCGCGGCAATTGCTAGACCCCTGACTAATGTTCTGAAGAAAGGCGTACAATTTTCGTGGGGTACTTCAGAAGCCACCGCCTTCTCTCGTCTCGTCACTCTTCTCACCTCACCACCCATTCTCGCCCACTTCGACCCTGATGCCCCTACAGAATTGCGTACCCATGCCAGCGGTCATGGTGTAGGTGCCGTCTTAGCCCAGCGTCAGCGTGGCCAGGATCGCGTTATTGCTTACGCAAGCCACCTCTTATTACCATCGGAGAGCAATTATTCCATTACGGGAAGGGAATGCCTTGCTGTTGTCTGGGCAGTTGCGAAGTTCCGGCCTTACCTTTACGGTCGTCCTTTCTCCGCAGTCACTGACCAACATGCCCTCTGCTGACTCTCATCGCTAAGGATCCTACAGGCCGGCTTCGTCCATGGGCTTTGAGGCTACAAGAATTTTCATATTCCGTGGTGTACAAGTCTGGCCGCCTGCACCAAGACGCTGACAGCTTGTCGCGTTACCCTGTTGACGATTCTGACTTCTCCAATACTGACAGTGCTGCTTGCGTTTTCTCAGTATCCCAGCTCCTTCATTTCACCGACGAGCAACGTCGTGATGCCTACATCAGAGCACTCATCGACCGTTTGGAACACTCTCCGGCCGATGCTACTCTACGCCTCTTCGTCCTGCGCGACGGTACTCTGTACCATCGTAACCTTCATCCGGACGGCTCTGAGTTCCTACTTGTAGTACCTAAACACCTCTGCTCAGCCGTTCTAGAAGAGCTTCACGACGCACCAATGGCAGGACATCTCGGCGTATCTCGAACCTATCACCGAGTACGTCGCCGTTTTAGGGGCGAAGCTCCTTATAGGTCTAGTAGTAGTGTGTAACCAGTCTGAGAAAAATGAGAAAAAAAATGACAGCAGATCCACGAGGTGAATGATGATGAGTGGGCGAAGCTCCGGAGGGAATCATCGGATCTCCCGCTTAAGGGGACGCTAGCACAAACGCGTTAGAAACGTGCCGTACTCTCTAGTAAGGGGGAGCGGCCACAGCGTCTTACGCAGCCATTTACACATGCCGGAACGTGCACCGCGTTTGCCGACGCCATCACATGACTGCTGAGAGAGTATACCCCCCGTATTCATAAACGCTCCTCGACTTGAACTTGACTTGCCGCCGCTTTGGGCAGCGCGTTCGAAACGCGTTGAAGGTAAGGCGGAGAGGCCACAGCGTCTTACACCAGCTTCTTACACGGGCCGTAACGCGCTAGCACAAACGCGTTAGAAACGCGCTAGAAACGCGGCCTTTCGTTAATGTTGGGTATTTATAGCCATCGTGGTGCGTTTGTCCATGTCCGCTTCGTGGCGTAGTGGGCTAACGCCGCCCGCTCGTAAGCGAGGGGTCCCTGGTTCGATTCCGCGCTACGGACACAACTTCGGAATTTTTTTCTCATTTTTCTCAGACTGGTTACACACTACTACTACGACGGGGACGGAACGGGTGCCGCTATAAGGAGCTTCGCCCCTAAAAAAATCCGAAGTTGTGTCCGCAGCGCGGAATCGAACCAGGGACCCCTCGCTTCCGAGCGCGCGGCGTTAGCCCACTACGCCACGAAGCGGACATGGACACATGCACCACGATGGCAATAAATACCCAACATTAACGAAAGGCCGCGTTTCTAGCGCGTTTCTAACGCGTTTGTGCTAGCGCGTTACGGCCCGTGTAAGAAGCTGGTGTAAGACGCTGTGGCCTCTCCACCTTACCTTCAACGCGTTTCGAACGCGCTGCCCAAAGCGGCGGCAAGTCAAGTTCAAGTCGAGGAGCGTTTATGAATACGGGAGGTATACTCTCTCGGCAGTCATGTGATGGCGTCGGCAAACGCGGTGCACGTTCCGGCATGTGTAAATGGCTGCGTAAGACGCTGTGGCCGCTCCCCCTTACTAGAGAGTACTGCACGTTTCTAACGCGTTTGTGCTAGCGTCCCCTTAAGCGGGAGATCCGATGATTCCCTCCGGAGCTTCGCCCACTCATCATCATTCACCCCGTGGATATGCTGTGAATTTTTTTTCTGGTCTGGCCTTGCCCGTTCCGTACGGCGTTACGTCGCCGCTTGTGAACTTTGCCAACGACGCAAGAAGCCTTCCCAGCTCCCCGCTGGTTACCTGCAGCCGCTCGACATCCCTGCCGAGCCCTTCCATCGTGTTGGCTTAGACCTTCTCGGCCCCTTTCCGGAATCTACATCAAGAAACAAGTGGGTTGCCGTCGCTGTGGACTACGCGACCCGCTACGCCGTAACACGCGCTCTTTCGACCAGTTGGGCTACTGACGTCGCGGACTTCCTCCTCTACGATATCATTTTGATGCATGGTGTTCCGCGTCAAATGCTCACCGACCGTGGCCGTACGTTCTTGTCCAAAGTCATTGAAGACATCATGCGTGCCTGCTCAATACAGCATAAAATTACCACCTCCTACCACCCACAAACGAACGGTCTCACTGAGCGTCTGAAACGCATGCTTACAGACATGCTATCGAAGTACGTTTCAGCCGACCACCGTGACTGGGACCTGGCTCTACCTTACATTACCTTTGCGTACGACTCTTTCCGTCTCGAAACTGCTGACTTTTCCCCGTTTTACCTCGTATGGCCGAGAACCGACGCTACCACTAGACACTGTGCTCCCGTCCACCACAGCTTCCACTAGCGATTATGCCCGTGATGCAATCGCCCGTGCTGACCATGCTCGCCAACTTGCGCGTGCTCGTTTGCAAATGTCTCAAGAAAAACAGAAACAACGCTACGACCTCCGTCACCGTGATGTGCATTTCGCGCCCGGCACCCTCGTGTTGCTTTGGTCACCATCGCGTAAAGTTGGCCTTTGTGAAAAACTGCTATTCTTTTACACAGGCCCATATCGCGTGCTCCGCCAAGTGACCGATGTCACGTACGAAATCGTTCTAGCCACGCCCACTACGTCCTCCGCTGTGACCACCAGTGATATTCTCCACGTCGCCCGACTCAAACCCTACAACTCTCCAAGCGCATTGGATAATTAACAGCACCGTGACGGCGCTTTTGCCGCCGGGGGGGGGGGGGGGGGGGGCGGGGGTAGTATTACGATATCATCGAAAGATGTTCAAGGGACGAGCCGCCGCGAGAAAGACGATGAAGTGTGCCTGCGCTCTTGGTTCGAGCGAGTGTGGGCCTGGCTGTCTGGCTCCGGTGTAAATAGCCTGTAAATAGTCTCTTTCGTCTGTGTCCTTCCACACGTAACAATATCATGGTGGAGGCAAGGGGCATGTCGGCAAGGGGCATGTCAGAGGAGTGTTTACCTGCTTAACCTGTACAGTGGCCCCCGGGACACGAAGCAGAGTTTCAAATCTCTCTTGATCAAGGCAGCCAATCTGGCTAAGGATGCGCCGTTGCTTATTGGAGGAGACTTTAATGCACCCTATCATGTGTGGAAGTATGTTTATAGCACTACTAAAGGGCAGAGACTATGGCAGCAGGTACTAGACTTGAATTTATCTCTGGCCCTGCGTATCCCACTAGATTCGGCACGTCGACATGTAGAGATTCGACGCCGGATCTCACTTTTGTTCGGGGGGTGATGGATTCGTCCTGGTCCAATTCTAATATAGATTTTGGTAGCGATCATTACATTCTTATGATTACTTTGGTAGTGGCTAATAAAAAGGAGCGCACATTAAGGGTGGTTGACTGGGATGCATTTAGGAAACGAAGAGTGGAGTGAATCGAAGATAAGAGGAGTGAGTTGACCTTGGAACAGTGGACTAGTCAGCTTAAAGGTGACTTTGGGACGACCACTAAGGAGTTTAAGACAGATATTGACACAGAGCGAATGGATAGTCGCCTGGCGCATTTGTTGGAAGTGAAGCAGTCAATGTTAGTGAGATGGAAGGGTCAGAGGTTGAAATAGAAGGCTCAGAACGAGCATAGCAATGATTAATCGGGAAATTGAAGACCATTGTCGGGTACTGTGCCAGCAGCAATTGGATGAAGTATGTAATTCTATTGATGGTCGCATTAAAAGGGGCGGCGGCTGGAGTTTGCTCAGACATTTACTAGATGAGACAAACACAATCTAATCAGAGGACGGTGATAGGTAAGCTGGTCCACCAGGCGTGTCGGGACTCCACGGAGGAGGAGTTGCTGGAGGTACTGGCTGACAGATACCTTCCGTTGGAGACCTGGCACGATACATCTGACGTGGTTTTGTAATATCGTGGGGATGAGAATAGCGATATGGATGAGGAATTTACTGAAAGTGATATAAGGGTGGCGCTGCAGGATCTTAATGGTCGATCGGCATCAGGGCCGGATGGCATCACGAATAAAATGTTACGGAATTTAGATGAGGGGTCCATTGAGTTCCTTACGCGGGCGATAAACAGCCGATAGAAGGAAGGTTCTTTCCCGGAAGAGTGAAAGCTTGCAACTACTGTTATAATACCCAAACCAGGGAAAGTTGTGGGCCTTAAAAATCTCAGGCCCATTTCCCTGACATCGTGTTTGGGGAAAGTCACTGAGCATGTCATTTTAAATAGTCTAACGCGCTAAGTTGAGGGCAAAGCGGTCTTTCCGCACTCAAAGATAGGATTTTGGCCCGGCCTCGACTCAGCATGCTATGATCAGGATTAAGCCTCAGCTACTTGATCGGCAGACAAGGGATACTCAGGTACTACTTGGACTTGATGTAGAAAAAGCTTTCGATAATATCCGACATTCTTTCATTCTACAGGCTGCTATCGGACTCGAATCTGGGGCAGCGGCTTTTCCATTTTGTCAAGACTTTCCTTATGGGTAGAAGGACATGTCCTATAGTTTAGGAGAGATCAAGTCGGAAGTCTTTAAATTGGGGTGCCGTGGTACGCCGCAGTAATCCGTAATCTCGCCTATGTTATTCAATCTTGCGATGTCAAAGTGGGCTAATATACTGGACACTGTCCAGGGTATTGGCTATACTATCTACGCGGATGACGTTACTATACGGAGTGTCGGTGGTAGTGACGGAGAGCTTGACGCTAGGTTGGAGGAGGTAGTAACACTTACGGAAGAGTATTTGGGTCTTATGGGGCTCAAGTGCTCCACTAAAAAGTCGGAGTTGTTGATCTTCAAAACTAAGAAGCTGGGATGTAGGTTGAAGGATTGGGGTACCGGAAGTTGAGACTTGCATTAGAATACATACTAGGGATGGGTCGTTGATACCGAAAGTTGAGGCTATCAGGGTTCTGGGTTTGGTAGTTGAAACCAATCGGATCGAATAACAGAACCATTCAGCGTATTACCAAGAAGACGGAGGTGGCCATAAGACTTATCAGAAGGATCTCTAATAGGCATAGGTCTTTAGGCGAAGAGTGTGCGATGCGGCTAGCTCACGCATTCATTCTGTGTCATTTCTCGTATGTGGCAGCTATGCTAAATCGGAATAGGGGAGAGAAAGATAAGTTGGAAGCTTTAATTAGAAAAGCCGTTAAGGCGGCGCTGGGTCTGCCTGTGAGTACGTCAAACGATATGTTGTTGCGACTGGGTTTGCATAATACTTTAGATGAAATTGCCGAGGCTCAGCGTACGGCACAGAGAGAACGGTTGCTAGTTACACCAGCGGATAGGTATATCTTAGAGTCAATTGGAGAATCAATCGGTGGCGGTGTCGCGCGATGGGGTGCGGCTACACGAGTTGAACGTTAACCTTCGGACCAATCTCATGGTTCGTCCGTTTCCGCGGAATGTGCACCCTGTGCACATTGCAGGGAGGTGGATGGCGGGAGCTAGGGCTTTGTTGCGAGAAGCAAATGATCAGGAGGAGGAGCGTGCGTTCGTTGACGTGTCATGGATTAATGGGAAATGTGGTTATTCGGTGGTGGTAGTAGATGGAAAAGGGAGCGTTCGAAATGCCGCTTCCATTTATACAAAGGATCCGGGGGTTGCTGAGCAGGTGGCTATTGCTTTAGCACTACTTGATTCAGGAAGAGTTTCGGAGTTTAGTGACTCGCGATCTGCGATTAAAGCCTTCTCGAGGGGACTTGTTGCGAAACCGGCTTACAGACTGCTGCAGGGTAGGGATATCATTCCGCATACAGTTACTTGGTTTACGGCGAACATGGGGTCAGTGGAGAGAGCCCCGCGTAACCTCAACGAGATGGTGCACAGGGAGGCACGATGACTAGTGTGCCGTGCCCTCCCTGATGGGGCTGGATCTCCCGCTCCTGAGTTCAGGGACCAGATGTTAACCTACAACGGGATCACCAAGCACTATTACTTAGAGCGCAGGGCATTGCCCCTGCCACATTCTAAATAGGCCACAGGCGGTTACATTAAGGCTTCTGCAGACACGGACGTACCCTAACCCGGTAGTCATGAATAAAATTAATCCGGACAGCGGGGTTTCAGTCTATTGTAGTAAGTGTGGGGGTTTGCTCGATTTAGAACACATGCTCTGGCGCTGCTCAGCGTTGGCCGGTGATGGTTCTCAAGATGAACGGTGGTGGCAGCGTATTCCGCACAGTGAGGTGCTGGTGGACCAACTCAGGGCTGTCCAGAGGGCTTGTGTGGCGGCAGAGGGGCTCGGCCTCTCTGTCCCGGCTTGACAGCGGCCCGCATCAGTAACAGACTGATTCCTCAGGACCCAAATAAAGTTCTTCATACCATACCATACCATACCATACCTCGACCACGCAGGCCCTCCGCATGGTGCAAGGTGTTAGTGAACAAAATTTGAATCTTTCACAGTGAAATCCGTAGAAAAATGGTAAAGTACGACTTAACCACAACCTACCGACATGGTGACGTCGGACTGTTATTTGAATGTACGAGAAAACATGCGATTAAAAAGAAAAACTTATTGCCAACGGGGCCCGATAACGCTATCGCGTTCTACTCTTAAAGGCAAAGCTAAAGCGCCCTCCAATTTTTTTGCTTCCATGATCTGTTCGCAGCATCGGGAAGGTGCTATTTAAGAGAGGGGCATTGACACGCGCACATTGTTTATCCTTTTCCCGGGGGCAACTTTTCACCAGCTAACAACTGTTAAAATTATCGCTCGGCGTGCGACGCGCCTTCAGGTATCGGAACTTTATAGAATGTTGTCGTCGATTCTATAGCGAAAGAACCTTGTCTGTAACCAGATTGCTTGCTCGACGCGAACAGTGGTGTACATTCTAGAACTGGCGCGAGTACTAGCGATAACGCTGGATTGTACGATGACCGATATAGAAAGAACCACTGCGTCTGAACTGTCAATGAGATATCGACAATGGACGACTTGCTCTCGCTGCTATCGTTGTGATTGAGGCCCGGATTCAGAAATGCTCCTAGCCTTAGACCGTTTCCCTACCTTACGCAAGGAGTCCTTCATGCTACCTAAACGTTAGGCGCCCTCAGAAGGCCATCGCGAATTCTAAAAGCTTCCTTTTACCTTCCCTGCGGAAGGAGCGCCTCACTAAAGTCCCTAGATATTTTTTTTTGCTTAAAATCTAGGGACATTACGCCTCACCAAAGGAAGTGGAACGTTACAGGCTTCTGGTTTTGAGATTACTTACAAAAATATGCAAAATATTTCTAATGAATTGCCAAAGTAAACTTCCGGCGCTGTTATAATTGCACTTCTACTTCTATATAAGGGCATAAATACCATTTCTTTCGTCAATGACGTAAAAATAGCTCAAAAATGATGCACATGGCAGGAAACCAAGCTCAGCCTAGCAACTTTGGCAGCATCTGACAGTTCGGTTGGTCTGGCGTCGCTTTCTTTTTCTTTTTGGCCTGCGTTTTGTTTCGTGTGTGTGTGTGTGTGTGTGCGTGTGTGTGTGTGTGTGTGTGTGTGTGTGTGTGTGTGTGTGTGTGTGTGTGCGTGTGCGTGTGCGTGTGCGTGTGTGTGTGTGTGTGTGTGTGTGTGTGTGTGGCCGGGCAAAACTTATTTCACGGAGGAAGAAAAATTGGCTGTGGCTTAACTTATTTTGTGGTTAATCTTATTGTTTAGCTTGGTTCTCTCTACAGTTACGTCTTTTTCATTTAGCTTCGTACGTCTCTGTTTAGGTTTGGTTGTTACCTCTCGTTAAGTTATGGTTATATTAAAGACGAGACATTATTAAATGGTAACGTATTTATTGTGAAAGTCTTCATCTTGTTGTTTCTCAATTGCCACAAAGACAATTGTGTGGCGGCAGAGGGGCTCGGCCTCTCTGTCCCGGCTTGACAGCGGCCCGCATCAGTAACAGACTGATTCCTCAGGACCCAAATAAAGTTCTTCATACCATACCATACCATACCATACCTCGACCACGCAGGCCCTCCGCATGGTGCAAGGTGTTAGTGAACAAAATTTGAATCTTTCACAGTGAAATCCGTAGAAAAATGGTAAAGTACGACTTAACCACAACCTACCGACATGGTGACGTCGGACTGTTATTTGAATGTACGAGAAAACATGCGATTAAAAAGAAAAACTTATTGCCAACGGGGCCCGATAACGCTATCGCGTTCTACTCTTAAAGGCAAAGCTAAAGCGCCCTCCAATTTTTTTGCTTCCATGATCTGTTCGCAGCATCGGGAAGGTGCTATTTAAGAGAGGGGCATTGACACGCGCACATTGTTTATCCTTTTCCCGGGGGCAACTTTTCACCAGCTTCACCGATGGTCGGTGAGGCGGGAGGATAAGGGGTTGTCGTCCAGTGACTTGAACACGTTTCGGGTGCTATCCTCATCTGAATCCACTCGCCTGGCCACTGCGTACTTACGACGCTTCTCGAGGCGTGCGGCTCGTTCTTCCTCCGTCTCTTCTGCGTCGTCTACAGCGGGGCTTTTAATGAGTATATAAGTACAATCTATGCACCCAGTAACCCCGGGGAATCCTTCAATGGCATAGAACCTAGTCATGACTGACCTCGCTTCACTGGCGTTTGGCAGCCGAACGTACTTGGGATACATACGTAGGCATATCAGCTGTGTCTTATTTCAAATGCATCGGCATATAGAGGGTTGGGATAAACACACAAGGTCCCCTACAACAGTTTGTATGGCACCCGTTCCGTAAAAACGCAGTGCGATGAGGACCTTCAACAGAGCAGGTAGCGGCGCTCCTCTGTTGTCAGTGTTACAAAGCAGTTGCAGCTGTGTGAGTATGGTTGCAACAGCTCGCTTGGAAAAACGATACCGGGCTAGAAACTTCACTTCGTTGTAGTGTTCCAGTGGATAAGGCCTGTCAATCACATGCCAGACTGGAGTCAACGGCGGAGGCTTGTACACAGTCCCGTAAAGAAGTTCACTTGCACGCCGAAGAAACCTTGCATAGCTTTCGAAGCTATCGTCTTCGGATAAATATCGCAAGGCCGTCATTCTCGCCGCTCGCTTTTCACAGAAAAACGGAATCACAAAAGAAATGGCACAAAGCGCAGTCTGCGGAGCCAAACTGCGCGCGCGTTGGCTGCGCACGGCACCTATCCAAGCCGAGCGTACCGCGTGCAAAGTCCTGCGGAGAAGCATACGTTCAGGTAGAGGAGCGCGGTTAGGAAGCATGAAGGTAGCATGCCGGCTTCCTAAGCGTGAGGAAGCACCAAGGAGGCCCTAACTTAGTGCCCCTTAGTAAGGGACGTTCCAGAATTGACGCCAGGTCGCCTTACAGCGTGTAAGACGTCCTTAGTAAGAAAAGGAGCGTTTCAGAATCCGGGCCTGAGTGTTATTTGCCTTTCTGGGCACAAGTTCGCCCAATAAAGAGCTAACTTTTAAAGTCACGCCTTTGACTGTGTTTGATCTCTCACTGTCACGCCCACGTCACAATATTGGTGTAAAAGGCTTACGTTTCATACACTTGCGTTTCAGGCTCAACGTAAGTTCTGATCGGTCACCTAGTCCTCCACGCCGACGTAAACGCCCTACAAATTCTACATGCCTTTTGCATCGGATATGTTACGGAACGGTAAGAACTGGCTTTTGAACTTATGTCACGTTTAAACTATCAAAATTATTTGTTGATTGATGGTAAGGATAATAAATACCAAGTTATATTACCTGGCCGCACTGACGATGCATTAAAGTGCTTTGAAAGCGTCTTCTCTTTTTAATATGAGACATCGAAATGGGCCAGCACACTGACTCAATTTTACTCGTATGCCTCTACGTGGTAGCTATACAGCCTTTTCACTGCGCCCCTGTGGGGCGCTGCTATGTCTGATGACGTGGTGACACGTCCATTGCTTGCCTCAACCGAACTACGCGACCTCGGTTAACAACAGCAGCGCACAACAGCGAGGCGGCGCAGTAAGCCGCTGTTCCGTACTGTTTCGGCGTTTGTCGCCGACAGCGATTGCGTGAACGGCAGAAAACTTTCGCCAAAGCTTAAAAAGACATGTAAATGTCGCATACCCATTCTTCCAAGCATATTTCGCCTTCTCCAAAAGTTACGACCACTTCCGTACGCAGTGGGTTCTAGACGGCAAAGCTAGAAATCGCATTCCAAGACCTAGTCGTACGTACTTCCAGCCGCTGTAATAAATGAGCATTATTGTCATTCCCTCCAAGACTTTTCTTTTTATTATTGTCAATGGCTTGGAAGCCACAGGTTCTCATGTTGTTAGTTCGATATCAAGTTTCAAGGTGCGATGTCGTTGCAGTATTGTCTTCTGAAGTACTCCTGAATGTGTCAATCGCCGAAAGTTTGTGTATGCCAGCTCCCAGATTAAACCTTCCATGTTTGTGATTTTGTAGTTGCTTCCAGAAAAGGCATAATATTTTTGTCCCTCGTTTACACGGTAGCTCGTGATGAAACGTTTCTCTTCGTACATTCTTACGTAACATGTTCAGGCACCTACTGACTGGCCTGCATACTCGCCGATGAATTCCCTCATTTCTTATACGTGACTGTGGCTCTCAGTGAGCGTCAATGAATTCGGCTTGACTTCAGTGGAGACCAGCAAAATAATGTTTACAAGTGCGAGAGAGTGTCTACATAATTCGCGGTGCTATAAGTCTATCTTACTTTTCCGGGAATATTGACTTTTCTTAAAGTAATCGCAAAATTGCTTCCCTACGACAAAGCCTTTATTTGAGTTTGTTGGCAAGTGAACATTTTATTATGGGGTTGTGGCACAAAACAATTCAGTGGCTAGTGGGCGTGAGAACATACCGTGGCGCCACCTGCTGCGAGCGCCTGAATTCCATGTAAAGCTGGATTACGTGCCGAAGCGTCTACTTAAGTGCCATCGCGTGCCTCATTTTGCTTCTTGCGGCCCTAGGAGGTTTGGTGCTGCCGTGGAATTTTGCTTGGGCCAGATTTTTTTCTACGTATATCGCAGAAATTGTAAGCACGGTAGCCTCTACAGATTTAACGTACCAGGATTTAACGGCTTAACGGCCGTTAAATCCTGGTATGGTATGGTATGAAGAACTGTATGGGGTCCTGAAGGTCAACCCTGGGTTGACGCGGGCCGCTCCCACGTTGGGACTGTCAGGCCGAGCCCTTCAGCCACATCGCGGGCCTTCTGGACTACCCATAATTAGTGAGAGAGTGATTCACTGTGTAGCATTTGCCGTTACCATTCTTGTTCCTTGTCACAGTCTGTGAAGACCGCGGGCCACTTCCAAAGCATGTGGTCAAGAGTAATGATGCCATTGCACTTAGTAAAATTGGTTTGAATTTCCCTCTCCGGATAGATCCTGTTAATGAAATCTGGACTTGAGTATGTCCTTGTCTGTAAATCCCGGTGGCAAATTGTAAAGTGTGCATATACCTACATTTAAACATCTCAAGGGATATTGTCTGGACTCTTCGGAAATTATTGGTAGCTTTTTTTAGTTCTTTTTTTACTGTCTTGTGGATACGCCTGTATCGTATCGTTTAGTTCAGTCATATCAGTTGTTGTCTTTGGCCACCTACGAACCGTAAAATGCGGCTTCATTACCTGCATCACTGTATTCTGCAAGCATCTTCCTTACTTGACTTTTCGGCATTATCATTCTCATTGGCGAGTAAAGCTCTGTAGCAGTTTTCTTAAGTTTATTCGCCCTTACATCGCAAGATGTTCAGGATCAGCACGCCCTGCATAAGAATAATATCGTGTGGCGTAGTCATGTCTCATTTGCATGTGCCGCAGTGCACGACCACATGGACGATGAAACTTGAAACTGTATGTTCTTAGTGTAGTAAGCACCAGAAGACCCCCCCCCCCCCCCTCCGAAAATTCGCGGAACTGCGAAGTGAGGTGGGGAGTGGTCCTAGTTTTGTTTTAATGCGAGCGCAATAGGAGTGTGAAAGTGAATAAAAAGTGCATATGTGTAAGTGTGGGCAGCCGGTCAAGTTGTAGACGTAGACAGAGGTTGGAGAGGTTATCAGAGCGTGTATGTGTATGTATATAGTACTGACTAACGCTGGTCTGCTCCGGAATACCGTCAGTTGCACTTCGCTATTCTACAGGCAGGCCGTGTCCTGTGAGCTCCTGAACAACACTTTGAAATTTGGTGAACCTGGTTTATATCATGGATTCGGGCCCTCGAAGAGGTGCAGCGTAATGATAACGCATTTATCTCGCATTTGCCACTAAATCGTCACTGAATTTGTATACTGTGGAGCTTACATAATTTCCTGTTTATATTACGTACTAGTCGACGTTGCCTTTATTTGCACTGCTGAAAAAAGAAAAAAAAAAGAAATAGGGTACTTTCTCTTTTCACTATGGCAAAGCTAATTGCTTATAACCCGGCCGCGTCTTGAACGA
>NC_051156.1:104751871-104768243 GCF_013339745.2 Dermacentor silvarum
TGACCTGGGTTGCGATCACACTATAATAGAAATAGCAGTTAAAGCAGGCCCGTGCAAGAATAAAGGCAGGAAGCTCAAAATTGTTGACTGGGACAAATTTAGAAGTATCAGGGGGAATGCCTGCGACGAAATAAAAAGTATCGAAGAATGGACCGAAAAGCTAAAGAAGAAAGACGTAACGAAGGCAACAGAAATAGTCCCGCCTGAAGCACAGCTGGAAGCCATAGACAGCAGGCTCCTCCCTACGTGGGAAGGAAAAGAGGGGCTACAAGGAGATTGCAAATGCAGATACATAACAGAACACTAAGAAAAAAATTGCAGAGCTAAATAGAGAGATAGAAGAACATGCACAACAGTTATGCAGACAGAAGTGGGAAGAGACATGTAATGACATGGACAATCAGTTAGGATTAGCAAAAACGCGGTATTTACTCAGATACCTGCTCAACCCGGAAGAAACCGAATCAGCATTGAGGAACGTCGTGCGTATAGTCCGGCGAGAAATTGAAGCAGCGTCTCTGCCACACAAGTGACGCAGTGCTTTGACGATTCCCGGCCGCTCGTGTCCCTCATTCATTCGGTCGTTCGCCAAGAACTTTCCAATGTGGGTCTGCAATCCATCTGGTCCGCCAACCGTCCTGACTTCGCTTCGTCTGCTGCCTCTGCCCCTGTTCACCGGAACCAGTGTGGTACTTAACCGAGTTATCGCAACCCGGCCGAATGGCGCACATATGATGATCGACCCATCTGCTTCTATTCTGGACGTGTGGGCCACATCTCTCGCCACTGCCGAAGTTCCTGGCCGGCCCTCTCTCGACCAAGCTTTCCCGCCTACCGCCGCTCCCCACTGAATCCTCGCCCGCCTGCGCTCTCCACCTAGTTCCAAGATGCATCTGACAACGCTCGAATCACTGCGTCTAACCGCTCACGATCACCGCACAGTAGCCGCTCCCGTTCATCCCAGCTGCGTCGTTCCCCGTTCCCTGCTTACCGTCGCCGCTCTCCTACGGTAAACTGACTGGGGCAGCTCCGGGAGGTGACGCTGCTCTAGCACCCCGGCCTGAAATTCCTCTGTTGACCCTGCCTACTGATCGGAACCTTCTGGACGTGGATGTGGATTGTTTGCCTGTTACAGCACTCATCTACACTGGAGCGCAAGTTTCCATCATGAGTGCTGACCTTCGAACGCGCCTGAAGAAAGTCCTTACTCCTGCTCCGACTCGACTGCTACAGGTCGCCGATGGTGGAACTCCAGCTGTGCTCGGAATGTGTGCTGCACGTGTCAGTGTCGCCGGCCGCCACACGTCCGTTTTGTTTAGAGTGCTCGAACGCTGCCCCCACGATGTGATCCTCTGCCTTGACTTTTTGACCGCCCATTCTGCTCTGATAGACTGTTCAGCCGCTATTGTCCAACTTGACCTACCCCTTTCCATTGACCTTCCTGCTCAAGCCCCAACTCAGCTTTGTTCAGCGGATTTTATTCGTCTTCTTCCGCAAGCAGCAACCTGCATCACCGTTTTCGCCTCTCCACCTGTTCCTGACGGTGACTATGTCCTCACTCACGCGACTTCAGTCCGACTTTCCCACAATGTCTCCTTCCCACACACCGTCTTTTCTGTAGCGGCCAATCAGACCTGTCTTCCCATCCTCAATTTCGGCCAGTGCCCTCAGGTACTTCCTCGAGGGATGTCACTTGCCACGTTGTCGCCATCCCGCGAGTGCTATATTTCAGCACTATCTGTTGCGACATCTTCGACCAGTGCTCGTTCTGCGCCTTCTGCATCTGCCCCGGCCGACGACATTGCAAAGATGATTGCGCCGGACCTCGACCCCCAATCCGCCGCAGAGCTCCCTGACCTCCTCGAGTCCTACGCCGACATTTTCGACCTCAACGATCGATCTTTGGGTCAAACTACGGTTGTGAAGCATCGTATAAATACCGGCGATGCGGCACCTGTTCGCCGTCGCCCATACCGGGTGTCGCCCTCTGAGCGACAAGTTATCCAGAGCGAAGTTGACAAAATGCTTGCCAAAGGGATTATTGAACACTCTTCCAGCCCGTGGGCTTCCGCTGTTGTTCTCGTCAAAAATAAGGACAACAGCTGGCGATTCTGCGTGGACTATCGTCATCTAAACCAGATCACCAAAAAAGATGTCTACCCGCTTCCACGGATCGACGACGCTCTGGATTGTCTTCACGGTGTCACTTATTTTAACACGAAAGTGTTTTATGCCGGGGTTCACCAAGACTTCACTGACGTATTTCCGTCACGGAAATACGTCAGCTTACAATGTACACGAACATAATACAACGAAAGAAACCAGAAGAAAAAGTTCCGCAAACATGCAAAATTTGGAAATCGAACCCACGACCTCTCGGTCCGCGACGATAGATCGCCGAGCGTTTAACCCATTGCGCCACAAACGCATTTGCAGAGAGCTACACAGACGCGCCTTATATATCTAACACTCCTCCGTGTACCCGCGCTCTTGCTCGGGGCGTTGCCGCCGCCTACGAGCAGAAAAGAGAAGTACTGCATTATGACACTAACGCGCACCGACAGTGAACGCTTCGGTGGTCTCAGCACTACGACGCCTCGATGCCAGCATTCGAAGGGACGCTGGCATCAAGAAGCACTACCAACGCCACCTAGGTGGCGTTCACCGTACTCAGCACAGCGGAGCGTGGCCTCCGCAATTAGCTCTGAAAATGTTTCTGAAGTTGATCGCGGAGGCTGCAATTACGACGCGCTGTACGCGCTGATTTGACTCGGTGACGATTCAGTTACGTGCTTTGTCTTGCGCGTTGTATTAGTGTGTCAGTTACGTGCTTCGTCTTTCGCGTTGTGCTAGCGTGTGCAGCGTAGTGCAGCTTCCATATGCACGACGGTTGCTCATGGTCATCGACGTTGGTAGTCGTGATGGAGGAGACGTGCCACCAGGCGTCAGCGTGGGTGCATCAACGCCTAAGGGCGCTTTAGCCACAAAACACCAATAGACATTATATATCAATGTGCAATAAACATTACACTACTTCTGTGAAGACACGTTTCACTTTCGTGTTCTATACCGATTCCTATATAAGAGGGATCAACCACATTATTTTTTTCATCAATAGTCCTTCGCTCCGGATATTGGCAAATTGCCGGGGATGAAATGGACCGTGAAAAGACCGCATTCATTACACGTGACGGCCTCTATCAGTTTAGGGTAATGCCTTTCGGCTTTTGCAATGCCCCGGCGACCTTTGAACGTATGATGGACATGCTCTTGCGTGGATTGAAATGGTCCATCTGCTTGTGTTACTTGGATGACGTCATCATATTCTCTTCAACTTTTGCGGCCCATCTTGAACGACTTTCATCTGTGCTTTCTGTTTTTCGCGGCGCTGGCCTGCAGCTCAACTCGTCCAAGTGCCACTTCGGTCCGATTCGTCAGGCATTCGCCCCGATCCCGCTAAAGTTCGTGCAGTGCAGAATTTCCCTGTACCAACCTCTGCCAAAGATGTTCGCAGCTTTATCGGTCTTTGCTCTTACTTCCGCCGGTTTGTGAGAATTTTCGCGCATGTTGTTCGTACCCTGACAGACCTCCTCAAGAAAGACGTTCCTTTCTGCTGGGGCTCGGAACAAGCGACTTCTTTCTCGCGCCTCATCACGCTACTAACCACACCACCTGTTCTCGCCCATTTTGACGCCTCCGCTCCGACAGAAATTCGCACTGACGCCAGTGGATATGACAATGGTGCAATTTTAGCCCAGCGCCAACGTGGGCACAACCGCGTTATCGCCTACGCCAGCCTCCTCCTCTCCCCATCCGAGCGCAATTATTCGATTACTGAGCGGGAATATCTCGCCCTCATTTGGGCTGTGGGCAAGTTCCGACCTTACATATATGGTCCACCATTTACGGTTACAACCGATCACCGCGCCCTTTGCTGGCTTTCTTCCCTCAAGGATCCCACCGGGCGCCTAGGTCGCTGGGCCCTACGCCTTCAGGAATACACATACACTGTGGTCTACAAGTCGGGTTGTTTACATCAGGACGCCGACTGCCTGTCTCGTCACCCCGTCGATACACCGAACGATTTAGTGGCAAAATTGAGCTTTCGCGAACCCGCGAAAGCTCAATTTTAGATCTTGTTTTCATAAATGAGCTACTTAGACAAAATGGTTATGATAGTAATATAGTTGAAGGCCTGTCGGACCATAAGGGTGTCATTGTTTATTTGAATTTAGCAACTGTGCCTAAGCTTTCTTCACATCAGACTGTATTGAACTTTGAACGTGCCGACGACAACTCCATAACTGAGTTACTCGCATGCTCTTTTGACGAGTTTTTGAGCTGCGCGAACCATTCCTCTGTTGACGTGTTAGTGAACTGTTTTTGCTCAATTGTGAATCAATGTATCACTGATTACATTCCAACCAAGTGTGTGAAGCGCAATCCCAAGCACCCGTGGTACACACGTGAAATTATACACTTAATTCGTCGCATCAGGCGTCTTCGCAAACAACCCTATGCAAACAATCCAATGAAAGCTTCAGTATTGTCCTCACTTAAAAATAACTTAAAATCTGCTATGTCAAATGCGAAAAGTTTCTACTTTAATAGCACTTTGTCATCCTTCATTAAAAACAAACCGTCAAAGTTCTGGCGACCCATCAGTCTACCAAGTCAGAGCTCTCCTTCATTTATTATTGCCAACCAACCATGCTCAGATAATCTTAGCATCACTGAAGCCTTTAATAATTACTTTAAATCAGTGTTCACCTGTGATGATGGACGCACCCCCACGGTTTGCGCTGTTCCTTCAGCATCACCTTTTCCTAGTATGGTAATCACTTCAGCTGGTGTACATAACCTTATACTCAAAATCGATACTATGAAAAGTACTGGGCCAGACAATATACCATATATGTTTTTACGGCGATATTCTGAATGGAGCTCGCGGTATTTATCCCTAATTTTTTCAAAGTCTGTAGAATCATCTACTGTTCCAATACTCTGGAAATGTGCTAAGGTTGTTCCCATTCACAAAGACGGTAATAAGCAGTTAATGTCTAACTACAGACCTATTTCTTTAATATCAACATCTTGCAAACTATTGGAACACATTATTCATAAAAATATTATTGAGTACTTATCGGAACATAATGTTCTCTCGCATGCTCAACATGGCTTCCGTTCGGGATTCTCGACGGTAACTCAACTTCTAGAATTCTCCCATGATATTGCAAACACGCTCAACCTCAGAGGACAGCTTGATGCCATGTTCATTGATTACAGTAAAGCTTTTGATACAGTGTGTCATAAAAAACTTCTTATTAAACTCAAGGCAATAATTCATGATGATAAACTACTAGGTTGGATACAGGACAACCTAAGTACAAGAACCCAGTTTGTTGTATTTAACCATGTTCACTCATCTCGTGTCAATGTTACATCCGGTGTACCACAGGGGTCTGTCTTGGGTCCTTTGCTCTTTATTGTCTATGTAAATGATGTCGTTGAAGTAATTACGGGTACTTCTGTCAAAATAAGACTATATGCTGATGACTGCGTCCTTTATTCTACTATAACCAGTAATCATGATCAGTTAGAGCTGAATGAAGTCTTCGCCCATTTTTGCGAATGGAGCAGAACATGGCAAATGTCACTTAATTTTAAGAAAACCGTTTCAATGACTTTTTCAAATAAAAAACAACCATTACGATTTACATATTTTAATGAAGCGCACAAGCTTGCAAGCGTCCACACGTTCAAATACCTTGGTGTTACTTACTCCCCTGATCTGAAATGGCATGCTCACATAAAATGCATAACCAACAAGGCGCTGAGAAAATTAGGTTTTCTTAAAAGAAACTTACGAGATGCAACTATAGAATGTAAATTACCGGCATACAAATCACTAATAAGGCCTCTACTTGAGTACGCGTCGGTAGTGTGGTCACCACATCATTCCAAAGACATATAGACATGCTTGAGTCTATTCAGAAAAAAGCCATAAGATTTATATTTAATCGTTATGACCGCCATTTCTCACCGACATCACATGCTAGTAAGCTGCTACTAAAGCCTCTGGCCCATAGACGTACTTGTGACCGTGTTGTTCTGCTACATAAAATTGCTCATGGGAAAACTTACGTCAATGCACCTATTGTTTTCACAAACCCTTCTGCTCGGCCCACCGGAAGAAGTCATCGTCTTAACATTGTACCTTTGAATCCATCGATTGATTGTTTTAAGTTTTCCTTTTTTCCACATACAATTGCGATTTGGAATGGCCTTGACGGGTCCTTGCGTGAGTTACCGAGTGATGAATTTGCCGACCTATTTCCTAATTATGTTCATTAATTAACTAGCTCTTCCTGATATTTGATTTTTCTATATTGTTTGTTTTATTTTTTTGCCACCAAAATGTATTCCTCAATTGATTGACATACATGTGCACTCACTCCTGCAATATCTTGCTATGCAAGATGGCAGTATATGTAAATAAATAAAATAAATAAACAAATTTACGTTAATTATCTGATTTACATAGACGTTTTGAAATTAATAAACACAGCAATAGACTTTTACAATCATTCTCCTCAACTTTTCAATATAAACTTTTGCCGAAAAGATTGCAACAAAGATATAATAAATGTAAATAGTTTAATTAGTAAATGAATTGCTTATTTTTTGCAAATTATGCCCGCCTGGGTAGTTTTTTTGTCTGCAGTGGCGTGATCCAAGCAATTTTTGATCGAAGGCGTGATCCAAGCAATCCAAGCAACACCGTGTAAATAGATAGATGCCGGATGGTGCGTCAAGTGTCCTAAGGATACGAATCACGTTAAAAGTTTGATATCAATTATCTTTTTTGTTACCCCATTAACAGTATCCTCTATTTTCTGGATAAACCTGTACTTTGACAGTGACCTTTCCTGAAACTCCCTTTTAGATTACACTTGCAAAAGACTTCGCAAGATATCGCAACAAGGAGTGGTTTATTGGAAACACAGTGTAAGCGTGTAAGCGTATATTCAAGATATGCTGTGTGTTGTACAGTATTCGGTATTATCTCCCTATCTGTTCAAAAATTTGTCATACACGCTTTCCGTTGCAGCGTCATCACGGTATATGGTCATTTCTCAATTTGTTCGCAGAATCAGGCTAATTCGAACTTCTCGCTATCCTAAGAACATTATTTAGGCGTTTTCGAAACTTCGTAAATGTCGAATTTTAATCGCCCGCCGATAGAAACTGTTCTTTTTCAATGCAATTTCAATGTCAAAATCCTAGTTCATGAGCTGGTTTACTCGAAGACATTACTTGCACAAAGAACTGAAAAACATAATCGTCAAATTAACAAAAATGAACTAATTAAGTGTTTAACTTGACTAATTAAATTATGGCCTATATTGCAATGTACAAATTCTAGCCGTGGTGTTCGCCAGGCTGATCCATTTGGAACCAATTCTCAGGATGACACCAGTTTCAAGATATTCATTTCTGAACTTTACAGAGAAATGCATTGGCGTTTTCTGAACTTTCTTACTTTCTTAACAAAACGAGGTTTTACGCAATAATTAAAGCACAAAAGCAACTCGACCGCCAATGCATTTCTCCCCAAAGTTCGGGAATTAAAATATCGAAACTGGTGTCATTCTGAGAATTCGTCCCAAATGGATCCGCCTGGCGAACTACGTGGCTAGAATTTGCAAACTGCAATATTGGCCATCATGTAATTAGTTAAAAACGTAATTAGTTATTCTTTGTTAAGTAGTCGATTATCCATTTAAAGATTTCCTGCTAGTAATGCTCGCCTCTTCGAGTAGACCAGCTCATGAACTAGAATTGTGCTACCTGCCACAGTAAACGTATAAATATGTTTTTAAGTGTTCGCTGTGTAATGAAGAAGATAAGACGACGACGAAGCAGGCAGCAAGCAAGCCACAGTGTTGGTGCTAACGACGCGCCCCGAGCTTGCGCTTGCCCGGATTTTGACTGCTGGTCGCCTCGCCGCTTCTTGACGTTCGCCTGACGTTTCTCGCATTCATTGACGTTTACACGTGAATAAATCACGTTGCATTTGGTGGAGGTGCGGGGTACCCGCGCAGCCTCACCTCTGCTGGCCTTCAACTTAACATAAAGAAGTGCCACTTTGCTGCACGCCAGTTGACGATACTAGGCCACGTCGTCTGCAAGGAGGGAGTTCTTCCGGACCCCGCGAAGCTCCGTGCCGTAGCCGAATATCCTAAGCCCAATTCCTTGAAAACACTTAGAAGTTTCATTGGGCTGTGCTCGTATTTTCGTCGATTTGTGCGCGACTTTGCTACCATCATCGCGCCTCTTACCAACCTTCTGACCGCCTCTAACGGCCTGTCTGCTTGGTCAACAGAATGCGACGAATCTTTTCGAACGCTACGGCGCTTACTAACGTCGCCACCAATACTCCGTCACTTTGACCCTAATGCGCCTACGGAGATCCATACTGACGCCAGTGGTGTTGGCCTTGGTGCGGTATTGGCTCAAAAAAACACCAGGATACCAAGAATACGTCGTTGCCTACGCGAGTCGAACGCTCAAGAAAGCCGAGTGTAACTATTCTGTCACCGAGAAAGAGTGCCTCGCTATAATTTGGGCTTTGGCTAAGTTTCGTCCGTACCTTTATGGCCGCCCTTTCGACGTCGTCACGGACCATCATGCTCTCTGCTGGCTCTCGTCGCTGAAAGATCCCTCGGGACGCCTCGGTCGTTGGGCGCTTCGCCTGCAAGATTACGACATCCGTGTTGTGTACTGATCCGGCCGCAAACACTCGGACGCTGATGCACTGTCCCGCTCGCCGCTAGCGTCTGACACGGCTTCTCCGTCAGCCTCTTCGGCTCCCTTGTCGCCTATTGACTTTGCAGACATTTCGTCGGAGCAACGCAAGGATGCGTGGATTTGTCAACTCCTTGACTTTCTCACTGACCCATCCACTTATCCCGCCTCAAGAACTCTGCGTCGCCAAGCCGCCCATTTCACTATTCGCGACGATCTCCTCTATCGCCGGAATTACGCGTCTGATGGCCGGAGGTGGCTTCTAGTGGTACCTCGCCACATGCGCATGGACATATGCGCTGCTTTCCACACTGACCCACAAAGCGCTCACGCCGGCGTTCTCAAGACCTACAATCGCCTGCGGCAGCGATTCTACTGGCGCGGAATGTATGCATTTGTGTGCAAGTACATACGTGCTTGCACTGCCTGTCAGCGGCGCAAGACTCCACCTCAACGCCCGGCCGGTACACTTCAGCCTCTCCCTTGCCCGGCCCGTCCATTCGACCGCGTCGGTATCGACTTATACGGCCCGCTTCCCTCGACCACCTCTGGGAATAGGTGGATAATTGTCGGCGTGGACCACCTAACGCGTTACGCCGAGACTGCAGCTTTGCCTACAGCCACAGCAAGAGACGTTGCGTTTTTCATCTTACGCAACTTCGTACAGCGCCACGGTGCTCCCCGTGAGCTTTTAAGCGACAGGGGACGTGTTTTCCTGTCTGATGCTATTGAAACCTTGCTCGTTCAGTGTAACATCGCTCATCGCATGACAAGTGCTTATCATCCGCAAACTAATGGCCTCACTGAGCGATTTAATCGCACTCTGGGGGATATGCTGACGATGTACACGGCGTCAGACCAGACAAATTGGGACACCGTCCTTCCATTCATCACATATGCGTACGACACTGCAACGCACGCGACTACAGGATTCTCGCCGTTCTTCCTCTTGTACGGACGTGAGCCATCATGCACGCTGGACACTATGCTTCCCTACACACCTGACTCATCTGAGTACACTGCAATTTCAAATGTCGCCAAGTACGCCGAAGATTGTCGACTATTGGCCCGTTCATTGACAACCGAGGACCAAGGTCACCAGAAGCTCAGGCACGACACCGACCGATCTCTGACTACTTTCGCGACCGGTGCCCTAGTTTGGCTTTGGATTCCTCCGAGTACGCCTGGCCTTTCGTCTAAATTATTGGCCCGACATCATGGGCCCTACCGCATCCTCGCTCGGACATCTCCAGTCAATTATGACGTTGAGCCTTTGACACCGTCTCAAGACTTACGTCGTCGTGGTCGAGAAATCGTTCACGTGAGTCGCCTCAAGCCCTATTATGACCCCTCTATACTGTCAACGCCTTAAGTCGCCAGGATGGCTACGCTACTTCCCGGGGGCCAATGTAATGAAGAAGATAAGACGACGACGAAGCAGGCAGCAAGCAAGCCACAGTGTTGGTGCTAACCACGCGCCCCGAGCTTGCGCTTGCCCGGATTTTTACTGCTGGTCGCCTCGCCGCTTCTTGACGTTCGCCTGACGTTTCTCGCATTCATTGACGTTTACACGTGAATAAATCACGTTGCAGCTGAAACACTCTGTATATAGACTACTTCGTTTTAGAGTAAAACATCATAATTCGCGATTTTTTCTCCGCGAACAAAATTTATGAAACGGGTTAAACCCGATTTGTACCCATAGTTTCCCATTTCGTAAACGATGATTAGTAAATGCACGTGCTACAAGACCATTGACGATTCCCATGTTTTGTGAGAAAATGGCGAAAATGTAATATATTATCCATATTATTAATATATTGACACGTTGACTTATTTATGCTTTTTCTGGGGACTGCATTTCACCGGCTAACAACTTCAACTTAAACTTATCGCTTATCGCATAACTGGAATGTTATTGGTGATTCTATCTGTTTACATGGTCGCCGAACTTTCTGTTATCAGATTGCATGCGCGACACTAAT
Source organism: Dermacentor silvarum (assembly GCF_013339745.2). Taxonomy (NCBI): domain Eukaryota; kingdom Metazoa; phylum Arthropoda; class Arachnida; order Ixodida; family Ixodidae; genus Dermacentor; species Dermacentor silvarum. Next base: position 104,762,665 of record NC_051156.1, read on the forward strand.
TGTGTAGTACTTTCTGCGGCGCACGCGGGCACCGGCGATGACGCTGGAACGTTTGACGAGTCATGCATAAAAGCCGACCAGCTTGACCACCCCATCTCAGATTTCGCTGACTGAGCTCTCAGTATGGTTGTGCTTTGAATGCCACTTGTTTTGACAGGAGTCTTCACCTGATGCCACCACCTTTTTTACTTCTCGCCGTCAGGAATGGCACTCCAGAGACGCTTCATATTTTAGAAGATAACGATACCTTATATTGTCACGTTGCAGTGACGGTGAAGGACATAGTAGCAAAACTGTGAGTCACGAAACCTGTGCCCCCAAAAACAGGCTGCATTCAAAGTACAACGATAGCGGCGAGCACAGTCGGCGATTATCGAAATATGATCAGTGGGTCAAGCGCGTCGGCTTTTATACATACTCGTCGAAGGTTCCAGCGTAATCGCAGGTGCCCACGTGCCTTCCTGAAAGGACTACACAATTCGCATCACGCATATAATCAGATTACACAAGGTTGAGTGTACAATCACAAGGTTACACAAGGTTACAACGTCGCGCATACAATTAGATTATACAACAGAGAATGGATAGAACTATCGATAACATTCGAGAAACTTCCGATGCATGGATGCAGGCGCGTCCTGCGCAGAGCGATAGTGTTAAACATTTGTTAGCCGGTGAAAAGCGGTGACCAGAGAAAGATAAACAAGTACACGTGTCAATACACAAGTATTTACAGGAAGTTATGTGCAGGTGAAAATTGGATCTGACGCATAAAACTCGGCAGAGCCGTATAGTTGCAGAGAACCGCTCCTACGTGCAGTGAGAGATTTTAAAGCTCCGGTTGCTGCACCCGAACTACTTCGAAACAAATAACAGAATGTCAGTGACTTGATTTGGTCAATTGACAATCTTACATGCACGCTTTTCTTGCGATAGAAATTTATATGAGCACTCCAGGCGCATTTCCGCCGTCGCCGTCATAGTCACCGTGACGTTCCGTGTAAAGTCCAAGTGCGATAACATCGGGGCCGTGCGCTGAGTGCAGTGCGTACGAGGCGGCCGAGCGCGGCCACGCGGCCCCTATCTTGAAAGCGATCTGCGAGGACAGAGTGCGCCGAGTGCTTAGTGTACGCTGTGCTCTCGCCGCTTAGTTCGCGTTGAAGCGAGAGGCAGCACGAAGGTCAATTCGCTCGCTGCTGCTGTCGCGCTTCCTCAAGCCAGCGTTTCTGACAGCGAGGTTGCGCGGTCATCGAGTGAGTTGTGTTCCTGTTTGCTTGTGTGTGCGTGACACCATGCTTTTTATTTGAGTTGTAAGCGAATGTTAACAAGTTTATACGGCCGATAAAGGTACTATACTTGCTTCGTATTGCTGTCTAGTAATTTGGTATCGCAATCGATGCTTCGCCTTTCGAGCGAAACTGCGACTTCGTTCTCTCTTTTCTAATTCCCCAGAATGCAGAACGAAAAAGAAAGGGACAGGAGACACAGCTTTTTAATTTGTTGCCACTCCTGTCATGCCTTTCGCACACCCTTTGTTCTTTTGTTGAAAGAAAAATTAGCATATTGACGAAGAACGCGATAAAGCGAACCTCTTCCGCTACTCATGCAGCATCTTGCCCCGAAACATACACAAGAAAAAGTGGCAAAAGGCGCTGGACAACATGTAGTACAAGGGCGCATTAACATAGCCGGCGCCCGAGTGCCGCATCGCGCCCATTGTGTGATCCAAAGTTCCCGGTGACATCATGCTGCATTCCAGCATGGTTTGTTTTCGTGAAACCTTCAAAAAAGTGCGTCGACGAGACACGAGGCGGCGATTGTTTTCGCTTACGCAGCTTAGCTGCCTTCGACCTCCGCTTGCCTCATGTGGCCGTACTTTACGGTTGCTATCTTTACACTTGCGCTGCTTGCCTTACTCCCCAAAAACAATCTATTCATGGTAAAAACTATACGTACATTGCATCTTGTTCTGCTTGTCTATTCATGCACATACCCTGTAGCACATACGAAATCTGGGACATTGGCCAAGAAAGTTCACAAGACCAGTGCTACATGCCGAGTTGCACAGACCTAGCTCCACCTAGGCGGCTTTTCTTTTTCTCTGCACCCTATTTCTGGCGCAGCCTGCTAATGCATCGGGTTGCTGTCCTTGACGAACCCTTATGACGTGGGTTTTATTGCGCTCAAGATCGGAGAAATTTCAGGGACCGTTTTCTTCATTGTAGAGCGGCACATTCCCAACGGCGCATACCCAGAGCTCCAATCGGCGCCAAGAAGTTTCTTCGAACATTTGTTCGTAGCCAGTCCCGCGTCTACACCGACCCATGTCGGCGTGAATTAGAGGTTCGTTGAAGAGCGGCACATATACAAACACTGCCACAGATTCAGCGACCCAAGTCGGTCCGGACCGGTGGTTAGCTTCGAACACTGTTTCCTCAGCAAAGCATTGCGATGCACAACCGTTCGACCACAGACTACCCACTGATCCACGTAGGCGGGAAAACGGTTAGATACAAACGTACATAGATTCAAACATAGCCGCCGGAAAGTGCGTGAAGTACCCTAAGAATGTTAAAAAAATTTAATTAGCCTCCTTATTGGCGGCATATATCCACTGCAAGGCAGGTGCGATGCCCCTAATGTCCTCACTGTCAAAGACACACGCACACATGTGACCTTAAAACAGATTCAGCGGTCGCTACATTGCTCGTGCCTATACAGTAAGAATATCTACCCACATGATGCAATCACACGTGACTGTCACGTGCAAAAATTCAACTAATCGTGTGGGGAGTCGTAGTGTTTCCTTCCCATGCGAGTATATCTGCTACGTACCCACGAAAGCAACTAGATGCCTCCTGCAACAAACCAAGTGGGTGAGGTTGTGGAGAGGTGAAGAGACCAAAAACGTCGTGACAGCTAGGACGAAGTTTGTTTTTGAAATGAATTGCTTGGCGATATTATACACGCAAACAAACAGCGAATAGCGATACTTCATACGGAAATAACAGTGAAAGAAATGTCTATTGAGAGATACCCGACCCTGGTGCATGCAGCCGTAATGACGGTGCTACGGTGACGCGACATTTGCCCTCAAGATGTTGGGCAGCTATAGTCAGATGTATTTATCATGGTGCCGAACAAATGTAAAAATAATACTGTGTTATTGCAGTGTTTCAATTTTATAACTAACTTGCAGTTATTATTGGGCTCTGTCTTGAACAACTAGCTAAAATGTGGACCATGCACATTTAAAGATGGTCATCGAGCATTCAGTGAGCTTCCGCGATTATTATCTGATAAATATGTGCCCCCGTTACTCTCTTATAGACTTCAAGTCACTCTTCGATAAAGCACTGGAGGCATCAGCAGCATGAGATGACAAGTTTGACGTTACTTGCTTTTATTTATTTCCTGCGACCGCATGGGAAGTTTCGCTGCAGAAAAGGCCCACTATCCCTAAATCGTAGCTAAAAACAAAAGGAAAACGCTAACGAGAGAGCAAAAAAAAGAAAAATTATAAATACTTAAATATTTTACAATCACTTTACCGAACGAAACAAACCCGTTTTGACGTAAAGCTACAAATAGATAGATGTCCCGCACAACGCAGAGTCAGCGCATTACCTGTGAGGAGCTTGAGAAGTCTCTACGCATGCTGAAATAGTTCAGTTATTAGCAAAATGGATAAAGAGTTTCTTGTTGTTGATGTTTATCCAGCCGATTGAGACTCAAGCGGTTTAGCCTTTCTATGTTTGCTTAGCTCCATACTGGCTCTATAGCCGCCTAGTTAATGAACTTGTACCTACCCGAACGCTAATTTCCACACATGCTTGAACCAGACATTTTCCATGCAGTTCTTCGAGGCATGCAGTGAGCAAGGATGTAAATAATTTACGTCAGTTCAGACAAGACATTTCGGTCCCGGATAATTTTTTTCCCATCAAGTCTACCTTCAGAGAGAGAGAAACAGAGCGACAGAGAAAGTTTAATGTTAACTAAAAAGGTTAGCCTATACACCCACAGGCCTGGGATGCTACTGGAGCCAAAATACGCTCCTTAGATCTCAATGTAAAGTAACAGCCATCTGGTATGCGTGGACGAATGCTTTTTGGAATGATTACAAATGCTTCTCTGTATAATGCCCAAGGACAGTCAACAAATACGAAATTTGAACGTGAACGCGGCATGCCTGGCCGCGCAACACTGCCTCAAATGCAACCTCAGCTCCCTTCATAACACGTGTATCTTGCGGCGCAAGAGGTATTAGTTGCAAAATAGGTAAGCGTTCACCTTAGAAGAAATTGATCGGCTACTTATGGAAAGTTCTCGCCTGTGTGCAAAAAGTCTAGCAAATGATTGTTTTCACGGTGGTCAGCTCCTGCACTTGGACATTTGTATTTTTTGGTACCACTGAACTATAAGCTATAGAATATAAGCTCTTTTTGCCCTACAATTACACTTTATTCTCGAAACTCAATGACGTCAACTGTTCTTGACAGCAAGCCGGAACAATAGCTCCTCAGCACATGTAGCTCCCCCCCTCAAGAAGTGTTCCTCGCGCGCTCGCATTAGAACTGAGGGCCACGGTTAACTTTGTAAAACCGTGTATAAATTCTGTGCTGTAACTTATTGAACTCCGAGATTTTCGTCATATTACCTATCTGCTATGTCTCCGTTGAAGGTTCTCATCTTGGTTATTTTTACAGTTGCCGTTGCGTTGGCGTAAGTACTCTTTCAAGCACCATAGTCTTTTTCGTCGCGATGTGGTACCGTGATATGGATAATAGTCAGCATGGTACGGTATGAAAAACTTTATTGAAGCCCTGCAGAGTGTTTCTCAACACGCAGCGGGCCGCTCCCACGCAGGGACCGGAAGGCCAAGCTTTTCGGCTGCATTGTAGTCAGTGACAAGTAATGAATGCAGCGGCAAGTGCAGCTCAAAGGGGCACTGTCACTGCAAATCAGTGAGCACTCTCATCCTGGTCTCACTCTCCTTCGTTATCTTTTGTATTTGTGCCCCTGCATTGGATTTGCCCAGGCCGGCGCTTTCTTGTAGTGAAACTTTGCAACTTCCTGGCGTCGCTTTTTAATGCGATTTAACCTGTCGCAGAAAAATGGGGCGTGGGCTCGCCGGCGTCATTGGCGGAAATAACCATTCCGAACCATCCCGACGGCGCAGGCCCTCCGCGTGGCGCAAGGCGTTGGTGAACAAAACTGAATTTCTCAAAGTAAAATCCGTCAGAAATACCGTAAAGTACGACTTAACCCCAACCTACAGAAGTGATAGCGTCGGATTTTAATTTGAATATACGAGAAAACGAGAAAAACCAGACAACATAATTCTCTTACACGGACACTCAAACACATACCCCTTTTCCAGCATTTCTACAATACATACAGCGGCGCGCCGTGTTTTTTTTTTTTTTTTCTTTTCAAGAACGCCGTCCAAATGGCGCTCGCCTCCTCGGCAGCGGCGCGCGTAGGGGAAGTTGGAAAAAAAATGTGGTTGATCCCTCTTATATAGGAATCGGTATAGAACACGAAAGTGAAACGTGTCTTCACAGAAGTAGTGTAAT
>NC_051156.1:104768343-104822551 GCF_013339745.2 Dermacentor silvarum
CCGAAAAGAGTCTTCCTCTACACCTACTTCTGTCCGGCAAGCGGTAAAATTTAATGAGTTTCAGTTTTATCAGGATTTGGATAATTTTGCCAGAATCTTCGCTTGCGGGAATATTTTCATGATAAACCCAGCCGAACAGCATTCCCCGGAGCATCAGGAACAAATTGGTCACCACCAGATCAGAGGACAGATATTTGGAAATGTTAGATCCGCCGTCCAAAAGATATCATGAGAGCATGCTCAAAAGTGAAACCCTTTCGACAAAACTTGTCGTACGAAGAGCGCAAATCGTTGGACTCACTGAGCCGTCGATCAGATGTTGTAATTAAACCTGCGGATAAGGGTGGCGCAATAGTAATATGGATAAGGTCGACTACCTGAAAGAAGGATATCGACAATTAGAAAATAAGGAATTCTATACGGAACTCACAGAGGACCCCACTAAATTGTTCGAATCAGAAATATGCCGCGAATTAAATTCACTGCACAAGGAGGGGAAAATATCTAAAGATATGCTTAAAGCAATGCTGCCGATTCAGCCAGCCCCTGGTCGTTTTTATTTGCTACCCAAAATCCACAAAACTAACCACCCCGGTCGCCCTATTGTCTCAAGCAACGGCACGGTAACAGAAAGAATTTCAAGTGCCTTAGACTTCATAATTAAGGACATAGTCCCGACCATTCCATCTTACATTCAGGACACCAACCAATTTCTTCGCACAATAACTGGACTAGAGATCCCCGAAGAAAGCTTCCTGGTGACAATGGATGTAATATCCCTATACACAAACATACCACAAGCAGAGGGCATTGGCGCGACAGTCAACGCTTACATGAACGCAAACACGCCTGTAAGTCTAGACGAGGACACGCTGTCAACGCTACTGCGGTTAGTACTAGGATACAATAACTTTGAATTTGACGAGAAACACTTCCTCCAGATAAGCGGAACGGCAATGGGCACGAAGATGGCTCCTAATTATGCGAATATTTTTATGGCATCACTTGAAGAACCTTTTCTTGCGGCCAGACCTTTGAAGCCGCTCATCTACAAAAGGTTCTTAGACGACATATTCTTTATTTGGCACCACGACGAAGAAAGTCTCCTTAAATTTGTAGCAGATTTTAATTCAGTTCATCCGTCAATCGCTTTCACTTACAGCTATTCTAAATCAGCTGTAAACTTTCTTGATGTCACGGTACAAATTAAAGATAATCGCATATTCACAACCTTATATAAAAAGCCAACAGACCGCCACCAATATCTTCATTTCAAAAGTAGCCATCCACAACATTGCAAGAAAGCCATCCCGTATTCACAGGCCCACCGATACCGCCGCATCTGCTCTGACGAGAAAGACTTCCAATGTCATGCAAAGGAACTCAGAACGGCCCTGGTGGCGAAGCACTACCCGGAACGTATTGTTGATGATGCTATAAGCCGAGCACAAGCCTTAGACAGAAATGAAATTTTGACTGGCTCAAAGCCCCGCCATCCGAAAAACCAAACCAACCTTATCCTCACCTACTCATCTACATTACCGCACGTGAACAACATCCTAGCCAAACACTTTAATATCATTCAGCAGAGCACACGTTTGTCTTCAATTTTCACAGAGCCACCCCGAGTTGTCTATCGCCGGGGAAGAAATCTAAGAGATATCCTCGTCAGAGCTAGGACAACCACGGTTCAAAACATAGAATCAGGCTGCAGACCTTGTGGTAAACCCCGCTGCAAGGTCTGTAAGCACATGACTTCAACCTGTCTTGCTAAGGCTACTTCCTCTGATTTCGCATTCAAAATTAAGGAACCTCTAAATTGTGACAGCAGCAATGTGATCTACATGCTCCATTGTGAAGTCTGCGACCAACAGTATATAGGCCAGACTGGAACCGCGTTCAGACTCCGTCTAAACAACCACAGAGCTCACACCCGCGCACTACCACATCTCCCATTCTCAAAGCATATCAGTCTGCCTGAGCATTCATTTGATAAAATACGTGTCACTCTTCTCCAGTCAGGCTTCCGCTCTTCTCGTGAACGGGAACAAAGAGAGTCATATTTTATCCACAAATTTAGAACAATCACGCACGGCATAAATGAACACATGGGAAACCTCTCGTTTCTTTGTCCATAAGTTAAATTAGCTAAAATCAGAACTTAATCCCCGCATGGGCAAGCCGAACACGTGTGTGATGTCGAAAGAATGCCCACTACCGCAGTGGGGGAGCGGACCGAACCACCCACATTATTGTGCCTTGCTTTTTAATTTCATGCTTATTTTGCCACGCTGTTACTATTATATTTGCAGGTTATTTCTTCTTGTTTCGTGTTTCTCGTGTTTTGCCCTTGCTTTTCAATTTCAACTTCATGCTGATTTCGCCAGGCTGTTACTGTCATATTTGCAGGCTGCTTCTTCGTATTTCGTGTTTTTCGTGTTTTGCCCTTGCTTTTCAATTTCATGCTGATTTCGCCACGCTGTTACTACATTTGCAGGTTATTTCTTCTTCTTTCGTGTTTCTCGTCTTTCGCCCTTTACTTTGTCTGGCACGACCAGGTCTTGGTGTCTTTCCTTTAACTCTCCCTCTTTTTTTCTCTTTTTTTTTTTTTTTTTTTTCATGCTCAACTTAACATGACAGGCGTGTCTGCCAATTGTGCATGTGTAAGACGCTTACCAGCGACCTTGCCCTAAGCTTCGTCTGGCACGACCAGGTCTTGGTGTCTTTCCTTTAACTCTCTCTCTCTCTCTCCTTTTTTTAACATGACAGGCGTGTCCATCAATTGTGCATGTGAAACACGCTTAACAGCGACCTTGCCCTTTGCTTTGTCAGGCAGGACCAGGTCTTGGTGTCTTACCTTTAACTCTCCCTCCCTCCCTCCCTCTTTTTTTTTTTTTTTTTTTTGCATGTTCAACTTAACTTGACAGGCGTGTCCGTCAATTGTGCATGTGAAACACGCTTAACAGCGACCTTGCCCTCTGCTTTGTCTGGCACGACCAGGTCTTGGGGTCTTTCCTTTAACTCTCCATTCTTTTTTTTTTTTTTTTTGCATGTTCAACTTTGTCATATATCTCTCTATCTCTCCTTTCTCACCTTTTTTTGGCGCCTTCTTTCTCTGCCTGAAGATATAAAAAGACTGTTGCAAGATTTTCCTGTATCCCTTGAAAAAGGTCGGTCCACCGACCGAAACTGTTGGGAAAATATTAAACCTAAGATAACCGCGAAGTTGTGCTTCTGACTTTCCTAAATACGCTTGGCCCATTGAAAAATCCAGTTACTTCTACAGCAATGGCTGCCAACTACTCCACTTCCAAGCGGTTATCTCTTCGCTTTCCTCGCATTCCGATAAGTTGTGCCATAATCGGAGACTCGACCATCAAGTACGTCCACGAGAACTTCAACCCCGTCGAACCCGGAACACCAGGTTTCGTGTGCTACAGCGGCGCAAGGTTCCGCGATGTTCCAGGTCTCCTTCAGCATGTGGCACCAACAGTGCCGAAACTGGTGCTCCATGTGGGAACCATAGACATTGCGGATAATGGAGCGACGCAAGCCCTGGAGGAGCTGACACAACTCGTGAAGAATATTCGCCAACAACGACCACAAGCAGAGATCTGCCTGAGCCTGCCACTGCCTCGAGCCCTCAACCGCCGCCGCCACGGAGCGAACAAGCGGTTCGTCCACTGGTTCAACAGAGAAGCGTCCCGATATGTGAACCAGGTGCGCCGCCTCTGCCACCGAAGAGAGCTGGGACGCGGGGTCTTCTATCTAGACCACGTCTTCCAAGAGATGCCGCCTTGGAGGGTCCTGGCCGCAGACGGTCTCCATCCCAGCTTTGAAGGCGTGGCGATGCTGGCGCTTCATTACAGACGCCTGCTGACCACCAAGACAAGCCGCTGGCATCCACGCCAGCAGACTCTACCGCCAGCCGGCATGGCGACCACCGCGAGTTCCGGCACTCCACAGCGTGCCACAAATGTCGACTCGTCGCGCACACCACCACCCCAGGCCCAGAAGTCCACCACCCCTCCAGGACCGCCTCAGATGGCCTACAACCTGCGAAGCTTTGCGGACGTCACTCGGCGACCGACGCAGCCACGGCAGAACTGACAATTTCAGGGTTCAGGTACGGTCCGCTCCCCTAAACCACGGTCACGTGCATTTCAGCAAATCAGGAAAACGATTGAGAAACGCGTAAAGTACAATCTTCACAGCACGACGCTTAAGTCATATGCAGCTTCTAATTTGGTACCAAAAGGCTTGTGTCTAAAGCTAAATCCGGCAATGACAACACTAGATCGGCATGAGCGGGCACAGTGGGACAAAACACTCCATGAAGCGTCGCTTAATCTCATGAAAATAATTATTGACCACAGTGAACGCAAATCTCACGAACTTGAACAAGCTGAACACTCACTGAAATGCAAATCAGATCTCAGCGAAATAGAGGGAAACGACCTAGTTGAGTATGAAAATAGGAAAATAGGGGAGACAAAAGAGCGTAAGCGTCGGAAGTTAGAGCGGGATGGCATACCTCAGACGATTTCCATCAGCGCGAACGTCCCTGCGACCACCACAAGTAATAACAGGCGTAGAAACAACGGTAGTTAACCTTTCATCTGCCCGGTTAACGGCCTCCGAAATTAGTCTTCTTGCTAAAGGCCTTACATTCTGTCCGGCAAGCGGTAAATTTAATGAGTTTCAGTTTTATCAGGATTTGGATAATTTTGCCAGAAATCTTCGCTTGCGGGAATATTTTCATGATAAACCCAGCCGAACAGCATTCCCCGGAGCATCAGGAACAAATTGGTCACCACCAGATCAGAGGGACAGATATTTGGAAATGTATATATCCGCCGTCCAAAAAGATATCATGAGAGCATGCTCAAAAGTGAAACCCTTTCGACAAAACTTGTCGTACGAAGAGCGCAAATCGTTGGACTCACTGAGCCGTCGATCAGATGTTGTAATTAAACCTGCGGATAAGGGTGGCGCAATAGTAATATTGGATAAGGTCGACTACCTGAAAGAAGGATATCGACAATTAGAAAATAAGGAATTCTATACGGAACTCACAGAGGACCCCACTAAATTGTTCGAATCAGAAATATGCCGCGAATTAAATTCACTGCACAAGGAGGGGAAAATATCTAAAGATATGCTTAAAGCAATGCTGCCGATTCAGCCAGCCCCTGGTCGTTTTTATTTGCTACCCAAAATCCACAAAACTAACCACCCCGGTCGCCCTATTGTCTCAAGCAACGGCACGGTAACAGAAAGAATTTCAAGTGCCTTAGACTTCATAATTAAGGACATAGTCCCGACCATTCCATCTTACATTCAGGACACCAACCAATTTCTTCGCACAATAACTGGACTAGAGATCCCCGAAGAAAGCTTCCTGGTGACAATGGATGTAGTATCCCTATACACAAACATACCACAAGCAGAGGGCATTGGCGCGACAGTCAACGCTTACATGAACGCAAACACGCCTGTAAGTCTAGACGAGGACACGCTGTCAACGCTACTGCGGTTAGTACTAGGATACAATAACTTTGAATTTGACGAGAAACACTTCCTCCAGATAAGCGGAACGGCAATGGGCACGAAGATGGCTCCTAATTATGCGAATATTTTTATGGCATCACTTGAAGAACCTTTTCTTGCGGCCAGACCTTTGAAGCCGCTCATCTACAAAAGGTTCTTAGACGACATATTCTTTATTTGGCACCACGACGAAGAAAGTCTCCTTAAATTTGTAGCAGATTTTAATTCAGTTCATCCGTCAATCGCTTTCACTTACAGCTATTCTAAATCAGCTGTAAACTTTCTTGATGTCACGGTACAAATTAAAGATAATCGCATATTCACAACCTTATATAAAAAGCCAACAGACCGCCACCAATATCTTCATTTCAAAAGTAGCCATCCACAACATTGCAAGAAAGCCATCCCGTATTCACAGGCCCACCGATACCGCCGCATCTGCTCTGACGAGAAAGACTTCCAATGTCATGCAAAGGAACTCAGAACGGCCCTGGTGGCGAAGCACTACCCGGAACGTATTGTTGATGATGCTATAAGCCGAGCACAAGCCTTAGACAGAAATGAAATTTTGACTGGCTCAAAGCCCCGCCATCCGAAAAACCAAACCAACCTTATCCTCACCTACTCATCTACATTACCGCACGTGAACAACATCCTAGCCAAACACTTTAATATCATTCAGCAGAGCACACGTTTGTCTTCAATTTTCACAGAGCCACCCCGAGTTGTCTATCGCCGGGGAAGAAATCTAAGAGATATCCTCGTCAGAGCTAGGACAACCACGGTTCAAAACATAGAATCAGGCTGCAGACCTTGTGGTAAACCCCGCTGCAAGGTCTGTAAGCACATGACTTCAACCTGTCTTGCTAAGGCTACTTCCTCTGATTTCGCATTCAAAATTAAGGAACCTCTAAATTGTGACAGCAGCAATGTGATCTACATGCTCCATTGTGAAGTCTGCGACCAACAGTATATAGGCCAGACTGGAACCGCGTTCAGACTCCGTCTAAACAACCACAGAGCTCACACCCGCGCACTACCACATCTCCCATTCTCAAAGCATATCAGTCTGCCTGAGCATTCATTTGATAAAATACGTGTCACTCTTCTCCAGTCAGGCTTCCGCTCTTCTCGTGAACGGGAACAAAGAGAGTCATATTTTATCCACAAATTTAGAACAATCACGCACGGCATAAATGAACACATGGGAAACCTCTCGTTTCTTTGTCCATAAGTTAAATTAGCTAAAATCAGAACTTAATCCCCGCATAGGGCAAGCCGAACACGTGTGTGATGTCGAAAGAATGCCCACTACCGCAGTGGGGGAGCGGACCGAACCACCCACATTATTGTGCCTTGCTTTTTAATTTCATGCTTATTTTGCCACGCTGTTACTATTATATTTGCAGGTTATTTCTTCTTGTTTCGTGTTTCTCGTGTTTTGCCCTTGCTTTTCAATTTCAACTTCATGCTGATTTCGCCACGGCTGTTACTGTCATATTTGCAGGCTGCTTCTTCGTATTTCGTGTTTCTCGTGTTTTGCCATTGCTTTTCAATTTCATGCTGATTTCGCCACGCTGTTACTACATTTGCAGGTTATTTCTTCTTCTTTCGTGTTTCTCGTCTTTCGCCCTTTACTTTGTCTGGCACGACCAGGTCTTGGTGTCTTTCCTTAACTCTCTTTCCTTTAACTCTCCCTCTTTTTTTTTTTTGCATGCTCAACTTAACATGACAGGCGTGTCCGCCAATTGTGCATGTGTAAGACGCTTAACAGCGACCTTGCCCTAAGCTTCGTCTGGCACGACCAGGTCTTGGTGTCTTTCCTTTAACTCTCTCTCTCTCTCTTTTTTTTAACATGACAGGCGTGTCCGTCAATTGTGCATGTGAAACACGCTTAACAGCGACCTTGCCCTTTGCTTTGTCTGGCACGACCAGGTCTTGGTGTCTTTCCTTTAACTCTCCCTCCCTCCCTTTTTTTTTTTTTTGCATGTTCAACTTAACATAACAGGCGTGTCCGTCAATTGTGCATGTGAAACACGCTTAACAGCGACCTTGCCCTCTGCTTTGTCTGGCACGACCAGGTCTTGGGGTCTTTCCTTTAACTCTCCATCCTTTTTTTTCTTTTTTTTTTGCATGTTCACTTTTGTCATATATCTCTCTATCTCTCCTTTCTCACCTTTTTTTGGCGCCTTCTTTCTCTACCTGAAGATATAAAAAGACTGTTGCAAGATTTTCCTGTATCCCTTGATAAAGGTCGGTCCACCGACCGAAACTGTTGGGAAAATAATAAACCTAAGATAACCGCGAAGTTGTGCTTCTGATTTTCCTAAATACGCTTGGCCCATTGAAAAATCCAGTTACTATATATATATATATATATATATATATATATATATATATATGGTGATTGTAAAGGATGAAAGAGATGCTTAATTCTGCAGCCCTTCAGGGAGCACGGCGCAGAACGCGCGTTTGTTCTCCGACGTGCGTTCGCTCCCCGTGAAAGCGCGCGTCCCTCGCGCCCTTTCACTCGCACATACAGCGTCCGGCGCGCGGCGACGATTTCATTGCCGTTGACGTCATACGGAACCTCACGGCGACGGCGACGACGACGCCGACGGCAGAAATCCGCTTTGGAATGTCCATATAATTGCTATCGCAATAAAAGTAGCCTGGGGAACAAGCTATTGCATCTACAGCAACGATTCAGGGCATACTACAAGAGAAATGTTATTATAATTGGAGGAAAGGAATTAACTCCGAAAAATGAATACCTACTTCAGGAAGCACATTAACAGGAAGTGGATGTAGAAAAGTCCTAATAAAGAAAAGACAAAGCATGAAAGTGTCTAACTCAAGAGACCAGATAGAATTCCGATGATATACTAACAGCGGCAGAATTCTATACTGACCTGTACAGTACCCAGGGCAGCCACACTACCTTCATTCGAAGTAGTGTTGAACAGCTTCTATAAATAGCGACGAAGGTAGAAGGGCCTCGAAAGACATGACCCGGGGAAAATTGGCAGTAGAAGATGGAATTACAGTCGATTTAATCAAAGATTGAGGAGATATCATGCTTGAAAAGCTTGCGACCCTTTATACGCAATGCCTCACGACTTCAAGTGTACCAGAGAGCTGGAAGAACGCCAACAATATACTGATCCATAAGAAGGGAGACGTTAAAGAATTGAACAATTATAGACCCATTCGCTTGCTTTCAGTATTGTATAAAATATTCACCAACATAATTTCCAACAGAATCAGGGCAACACTTGGCTTCAGTGAACCAAGAGAACAGGCTGTCTTCAGGAAGGGATGTTCTACGATGGCTCGCATCCATGTCACATCCATGACACGCTCATCATATGTACTAAACACTGTGAAAAGCACAACGCAAGTATGTAGCACAGACAAGCAGAAATAAATGAAAACCGAGTACACAATTTTTTAATTTTAATCCCAATTCTGCACGAGTCCACAGTTTTGCTGGAACTAACGCGACATTTTTACATATAGATTGAACAGTACATTCTAGCCCTCTTGGTACAAGAAACCGAAACAACCAAAAGGAAATATTCAGCTGTTCAAGAGGTAGGGATGTGAGAACAGGTGCACTAGTTCTACCTCACTACAGTGGGCGCTAATGGGTTAACAAAGAAGCTCAAGAACAAGTCAAGGACCACGCAAGGAGCAATGGAACAAAAAATGTTAGGCGTAACGTTAAGAGACAGAAAGAGAGCGGTGTGGATCAGAGAGCAAACAGGGATAGCGGATATTCTAGTTCACATTAAGAGGAAGAAATGGAGCTGGGCAGGCCATGTAATGCGTAGGGCTGTAACCGGGGATTATTCGAGTTACAGAATGGGGGCCCAGGGTAGGGAAGCGCATTCGGGGATGGCAGAAAATTAGGTGGGGTTATGAAATTAGTATATTTGCTGGCCCAAGTTAGAATCAGCTAGCGCAAGTCAAAGGTAATAGGATATCGCAGGGGGAGGTCTTCATCCTCAAGTGGACATAAAATAAGCTGATGATGATAATAGTATATTTTTCATTACTATTCACAAACAGCGCATCTGACGATATCGCTGGTCTTCAAATTCTAACGTTGCATAGCTTGTACGAGCAAAATCTAATGCAATTTTTGAAAGTCGCTACTTTGACCCGTCGGAGACTCGCTGGCAAGCGCGCATGTGACGCATACTGCAGGAAGCTTGATCATTTAGAAACCGCTACTTGTTGAAAATATTCTATTGTTTTGTCGTTGATTTTGACAGTCATTTAATATGAACGTTCCCCTAATTATAGATTACGACATTATTTACTTGAACGGGAGAATAGTACTTTGGCTGAAAGGGAAGGCCACGTATGTTGATGTAGACCATTTTCATTTTATTTCATCCATTTTTTTGCGTAGGGATTTATTGAAAAATTGGCGGGAAACCGCTAGTGCTGAGATCTGAACTCATGTCCTTGCGGCATTGTAGAACTCAACGCCTGGAGCAGTAATAACCATAGTGCTATCGCTCATCTTCAAAGCTTCACCATTTGGGTGGGGCATTGGGCATCCGCGCCTACTGAAAGTGTGTAGGCAGCTGTGTGTTCTGGAGGCCTCAGCAGGCAATACTGCAGCCGACGAAGGTGGTCTTTTGTGCGTGGCAAATACGTTGCTCTTCAGATGATGTTAGCGCCCGCTGTCCGAGCCTGCGGCTGTCGCAGTCCGTTGATTAGTTCATGTCAGGAAGAATTTACTGGGGTTTGCTTATTTTTGTTGAAAAAAATTCACCGACCATTACAATACTCCCTAATGTGAATTCTGAGCGCAGCTCAGAATTCCAATACCGTTGTCAAGAATGGATGCAGCGCGGCACCTCAGCAGTCTTGCCCATACTATAACTCTAAGAAAATAGAATACACGAGAGTTTACCAACCGGTGCCTATATGCCATGGACCCACAGATGCAATTACAACTTTTACCCGGTTTTAAACGACAAGAAGAAACCTTACTGTGCCGCCTGCGAATAGGAGTTTCCTTTACAAACTCCTATTCATTCCTAATTGGAATGGCGGACAGTGCCAGCTGCTGCACATGTGGTGTTGAGGAAACCACCAGACATCTCTTATGTGACTGCCCCAGATACGAAGAAGAGAGGATTGCCCTTCGGACTGCTTTGGGGCACTTAGACGACAGGCCTTTTACGGAGGAGAAGATATTGGGCGCGTGGTCCTCGTGTGTCTGCTATGTACAGGGCTACAAAGGCGCTGCTGCGTTTTTTGAAGTGGACCAGCCTGTATGACCGCGTGTGAGGAAACTCAGCGATGAACGCTTAACTGTGTAAATGTGCAAGATGTGAACTTCTCTATTCCTCCTCCTCTTTCAATCCCTTCTCCCTCTTCTCCAGTGCAGGGTAGCCTACCGGGCTCAGCCTGGTTAACCTCCCTGCCTTTCCCTTATGTCTTTTCGCTCTCTTCTCTCTCTCTCTCTCTCTCTGAGCGCAGCTGTTTAGGTGTTTTGAGTTCGCGATATATTGGTGGCGAAGAATATGATTCTGAACGACAGGGTGCTCTCGGCGGCGGCGCTGAGCCTCTGGTCGGGCAGCTGGTTTAGCAGCTGTGGCAGACAAAGCACTTCCACCGGTTGCGTCGCTCATTGTTGAGAAAGAACTGGCTCACACTATTTGGTATTATGACTGCATTGTCACCTGGTAGTGAAAGTGAAGAGTGACACAGTGTCGAAACTGAGTTACAAATTTAACTCTTTATTGGGCGAACTCGTGATCGGCAAAACAAGTAACACTCAAGCATAACGATAGCGGCGATCAGAGTCCGCGATCGTCGAAAATCTAATCTGCGGGTCAAGCGCATTGGCTTTTATACATGACTCACCGAAGGTTCCAGTGTAATTACTAGTGCCCGCGTGGCTTCCAGAAAGTACTACACAATTCGCGTCGTGCATACAATCAGATTACAAAAAGCTTCGGTTACAACGGCCAACGGATAGAAATATCGATAACATTCGAGAAACTTGTGATACACTGTCACCTTTACTTCGGAGTGTGGAGAGTTGCGTGCATGCGCTACTCTCGATGGAGGAGAGACACGACTGGCGGCACAGTAAACGAGGATTTAATATGTACAGGGACGGTGAACACACACAACACTAAAACCACAACTAAACAACTAAAGGCACGCAAAACTAGACATAACTCAGCGAAAAAGCTTACTTAAAAGAACTTCCAAATCTCTAACTAAATATAACACTACTAGAAAACGACTATCTCATTCCCGGAGCCTAGCTCCGCCTTAAAGTCTCTCGGTCAGTCTTAGCTTTCGCTCGCCAAAGTCTGGCCACCTTGGCCCCGGCCTAACTGCGTCGTAAATCGGAAACGGGATCGTCTCTTACAGATCGTCGTCTTGAAGTTCTCGTCGCGTCCGTGTCGGGCTCGTCCGAAGCGTTGAGGATGCCGTAGGTGCCGACGCTTCGCGTTGTCAATTTTGTCGGCGGTGAGCTCGTCGGCTCGTCGGTGATGAGCTCGTCAGCTCGTCAGCGATGGCGCTCGGCGTTGCTTAGGCCCACCTGCCTAGGCCTAGCGTCGGGATGCGTCGCAACTTCTTCAGGAGTGCCGACGTGTCGTCCCGAGGAGATTCGAACGTGCCGGTCTGCCGCAGAAGGGGGATCCTCTCTGGGGTGCCTGGTCCTGCCGTGAGAAGCTGCAGCCCGTCCAGGAGCCTCGCCCGAACTTGCCGAGGTCGACGGCCACACCTTGGACGGCCAGCGTCGCGGACTCAACCAGACCCCCAAGTCTCCCGTCGCCAGAGCATAGCTGGAGATGCGACCTTCCTGACCCGGTGCCACGTTGAAACTCAACGGACAGCGCCGTTCATCCCTCGACTATGCCTCGGTTCGTGCGCCTCGCGCGCTCGCGCCGTTCCGAACACCGGGCATCGCGTGCTCCTCTTCTTTTTCGCGCCACAGGCGGCCTCTTACATGTGACATAGGCCCCCTCTTCAAGAGTTTTTTCCCAAAAAACTGCTTACTCTTGGCCTTCTCTGTTGGGAACTGAACTCTTCTTTTTGCACTTGCGTACTTCTTTTTGTGCACTCATGGCTCACTCGTCACCACACTTCACTACACTGCCGCGCACCATTCACCAGATGCACTGTTTACCGCGTTTAAGAGTTCACTTTATGCACATTTCATCACCTAATGCACTTCACTCAACTGTCCACTAATGTTCACTAGTTCAATGTTTTGAAACATTCTACATGAATAAACTTTGGGCCTAAACATATTTTGCAACACTCAACATGCCCTATATATGCGTAGGTACTGTTTCAGTGTTTTTCTCTCTATACACTTTTCTAAATCCTGCAGTCTTCCGCATGCCATTCCTAAATGTTTTTCCTTTTGATTCTGACCATTGCATCTGCCCTATTTTTTCCATCTCCTGCGAGTCTTCTTCCTACTCTTACGCGTTACACGTCTATAGCGATTCGGGTATCTACCTTCTTCGCCCTTTTTCTCGGAGTCACAATGTCCCATCATGCCTAGTGTTTGGTACTCCCTGGACTCCGCGTCACCTATCAACCTCCTATCTTTTCGAGGTGAAACTACTTTCTCCACTCTCTTCCGCTCTTTGGGTATACAGACCTCGATCGGGATGTTCATCCTCTTGTCCTGTTTACTCTGAATCAAGAGTTCTCCCATCGCGAGCTTTTACTTTACGACGTCACAGGTTCTATCTAGTCTGCCTGTGTCTTTCCCTTCGGCAATCATATAAACACCAGTCTTCTCCTCGTTTTTCGCCTTAGCCATAGCCTTTTGACATACATCGCATGACCTGACGTATCTCCTCACATCGCTCTGTACCCCGATCCAAAAGAAATCTTCTGTTATTTTTTCTAAAGTGTCTTTCATTCCCTGGTGGCCTGCCGTTACGTTATCGTGCCCTAATTTCAGTACTCTATCTCTCAGTTCCATTGGGACCATCAATTGCTGAACCTCTCTTCCCGAACTGAACACACACCTCCGGTATAATAAGTCGTTCTTCTTGAAAAACTCCGCCACATTTCGACTTCTTTGTCTTCGTACTACTTCCCCTATCTTCTGTACGCACTTCTGCAATGATTCGTCTTTCTCCTGTAATTCCTTGAACTCAGCGACCGTTATGTTCAACCCTTTAATGTTCGTGACCGGTAATGGTTTTAAGGGCTTAGTACTCTTACTCCTGGCTCGCGTTTGTACTGCCGCTGCTACCTCTACCTCAGGTGACTCCTCTTCTAGCGTTTCTGGCTTTTCTCTCTTCTCTAAGTCTTCTGTCCTCTTCCAGTTAGGGTCTGGGTCTTCGGCCCTTCTCACCCCTGGTACATTCCCCAAAATCAAGTCAAACAGAGGATCTTCTACACACCTAGCTGTGACCAATCCCGTAAAAAATGGTGTCGAAACTTGAATTTGCGCCTCTGGCAAATACTTAACGGACCTGTCCGCCAAAATGACTGGTTTGAAATAGCCGGTCATGTTCTCGGACTGGTACCAGACTTTCCCTAACCAATACTGTGTTCGCCCCCGTGTCTCTCAAAACTGTGGCCCTGCGTCCTTGAACTTCTCCCTCCACCACGGGCATGTTCTTTTCTCTCGGCTCACCCTCTTTACCTTTCATCATACATGCAGCTTTGTCTGCGTATCCTGATCTGCATTCGTGCGCTCCATGACCTCTCTTTTGACATAGCTGGCAAACCACTGGTGGACCACGCCGACTATCCTTCACCCGACAGTTCATTGCTACATGTCCCAGCCGGTTACAAAGAAAACATCTTTGGGGCGTCCCTTGCCTGTTCATTGGGCCCCGATTCCTCGTCTCCCCTACTGCTGCCATTGGCGCGTCCTTGCCACTCTTTCCTAAATTCCTTAGTCCCTGCGCCTCTACGAACTGATCTGAATGCGCCGCCATTTCCTCTACTGTTTTTAATTTCCTCTCCTTGAGGAATATCGCCAGACTGTCGCTGCAGCTGGCGAGAAATTGTTCTCCTACGACCTTGTCTCGCACCCCTTCATATGTCTTGTTGGCCTCTGACAACTCCATCCATCTTTCAAAGTAGTTTGTCAATCTACATGCAAACTGTTTTCCAGTTTCCGCGTCTTCCGGCTTGCATGACCTGAACTTTTCGCGGAAACCCTCAGCAGTTAGCCGGAATCTTTGTAATAAAGTGTTTTTCACCTTGTCATAGTCTAAGCTCTCTTCGGCGGGCATCCGTCCAAACACACTCAAAGCCTCACCAACTAGACACAGGCTTAAGGCGCTAGCCCACTCGTTCCTTGCCCAGCCTTGCCCGACCGCTATTCTTTCAAAACGATGCAAGTACGCATCTAAATCGTCCCTACGCTCATCAAATGGAGCCATTAACTTCCTGGGGCAAATCTGCTTTGGTCTGGGCGAAGTAGAGTCGGATGACGCCGACCTGGGGGAAATCGACTACTCGCGAGACCTGGCGTTCATCTCCGCCAGTCTGATCTTCAACTCTAAAATTTCTTTTTCACTTTTGCGCTGTTGTTCCTGCTCCGCGCGTGCTCGTTCGTGCTTCTGGCGCTCTCGTTCGTGTTCTTTTTCTTTTTGTTGCTGCGTGTATTCAAAAAACGCCATCGTCTCCTCCTTCGACATATTTAAATCCTTCGCTACCGCCGCCAAACGTTCCCATTCCATCTTTACAACTCCCGAGTATCAGTGACTGGGCCGTATCAATCCTGGCAGGCTCGCCAATATTTTGTCACCTTTACTTGGGAGTGTGGAGAGTTGCGTGCATGCGCTACTCTCGATGGAGGAGAGACACGACTGGCGGCACAGCAAACGAGGATTTAATATGTACAGGGACGGTGAACACACACAACACTAAAACCACAACTAAACAACTAAAGGCACGCAAAACTAGACATAACTCAGCGAAAAAGCTTACTTAAAAGAACTTCCAAATCTCTAACTAAATATAACACTACTAGAAAACGACTATCTCATTTCCGGAGCCTAGCTCCGCCTTAAAGTCTCTCGGTCAGTCTTAGCTTTTGCTCGCCAAAGTCTGGCCACCTTGGCCCTGGCCTAACTGCGTCGTAAATCGGAAACGGGATCGTCTCTTACAGATCGTCGTCTTGAAGTTCTCGTCGCGTCCGTGTCGGGCTCGTCCGAAGCGTTGAGGATGCCGTAGGTGCCGACGCCTCGCGTTGTCAATTTTGTCGGCGGTGAGCTCGTCGGCTCGTCGGTGATGAGCTCGTCAGCTCGTCAGCGATGGCGCTCGGCGTTGCTTAGGCCCACCTGCCTAGGCCTAGCGTCGGGATGCGTCGCAACTTCTTCAGGAGTGCCGACGTGTCGTCCCGAGGAGATTCGAACGTGCCGGTCTGCCGCAGAAGGGGGATCCTCTCTGGGGTGCCTGGTCCTGCCGTGAGAAGCTGCAGCCCGTCCAGGAGCCTCGCCCGAACTTGCCGAGGTCGACGGCCACACCTTGGACGGCCAGCGTCGCGGACTCAACCAGACCCCCAAGTCTCCCGTCGCCAGAGCATAGCTGGAGATGCGACCTTCCTGACCCGGTGCCACGTTGAAACTCAACGGACAGTGCCGTTCATCCCTCGACTATGCCTCGGTTCGTGCGCCTCGCGCGCTCGCGCCGTTCCGAACACCGGGCATCGCGTGCTCCTCTTCTTTTTCGCGCCACAGGCGGCCTCTTACATGTGACATACACACAGTTTTACCCGCCGTGGTTGCTCAGTGGCTATGGTGTTGGGCTCCTGAGCACGAGGTGGCGGGATCGAATCCCGGCCACGGCGGCCGCATTTCGATGGGGGCGAAATGCGAAAACACCCGTGTATTTAGATTTAGGTGCAAGTTAAAGAACCCCAGGTGGTCCAAATTTCCGGAGTCCCCCACTACGGCGTGCCTCATAATCAGAACTGGTTTTGGCACGTAAAACCCTAAAATTTAATTTAATTTTTTTATACACACAGTTGCGTCCGGTGTCGAGGGATAACGTTTAACATCTGTTAGCCGGTGAAAAGCAGTGACCGAAGAAAGATAAAGAAGCGAACAGACGACGCGCGGCAC
Organism: Dermacentor silvarum; assembly: GCF_013339745.2. Taxonomy (NCBI): domain Eukaryota; kingdom Metazoa; phylum Arthropoda; class Arachnida; order Ixodida; family Ixodidae; genus Dermacentor; species Dermacentor silvarum. The sequence goes on from NC_051156.1 coordinate 104,784,981, forward strand.
TCTGGCTCCATCTCGTAGCCATTGTCGCAGAACACGTCTTCTTCTTTCTGGGGTTTTACGTGTCAAAACCAGTTCTGATTATGAGGCACACCATAGTGGAGGGCTCGGCAATAATTTTGACCACCTGGGACCACAACGCAAGCACACGGGCGTTTTTGCATTTCGCCTCCATCGAAATGCGGCCGCCGCAGAATACATCTATCGCGGCATTACGCTTTTCTTGTAGCGCTTTCGCCATACCCTCCTCCTCCACTTTCCGCCTCATGGTGCCCCTGCAGCCTTCCCCTCCGCTTTCCTCCTCGCTTCTCTCTTCGCTGTCACCGTCTTTCATCCCCCGCAGCGCTCCGCGTTGCTCTTTCATCTTTCGCTGTGCTCGTTGGCTTGTTTACACCGCCGACGCTCGCCGCAGGAACGGTCGCCTAAGAGCTGCGCTCCAAAACTCGAAAGCACATACATTCTCAGTGTCGAGATTAATAATCGTACCTAGTCGGAGCACGTGCTCCACCGCACATTTTCTATGAAAGGATGGCGTGATTAGTTTAAATGAGCAAGTGCCATTAATGTAGGAGTGCACAATTTCATGTAGAACTACACAGATAAATTACCCAGTCTTGCCTGAGAATCACTCGACATTTAATATCATTTATCTTCAGCGTCACGAGCCCATATTTGCAGCTGCGCTCCAGCCATGGCTAGTGGCATAAGATTGTGTCAGTAAACTTATATACACATATTACAAGAAAAGGCGTTTCCAAAACACCTTAATGCATTGTCAGCGTCACTACATAATCTAGTTTGATATTGATAAAGTTCGGTTCATGCATTAAAAAAGATGTGTTAATAGACTAAACTTGATGTAAGTGGGAAAGAACGTTCTTACCGATCCACAGCATATCTTATGCAACTTGCTTGTATGATTGTGGTGAGGAGCAATAGGATGCGTATCGATTCTGAAATGCAAACACATGATAGCAGAGCAGGATGTCATCATTTGAACAACTCCAACAACGACGACGACGACGACGACCACGGCGACCAATGACAAACACAACAACGGCAACCCTACAGCAGCTACACGGAAAACGCCATGACATATCTTTTTTTGTGCAAAAAAACTCGATATGTAGTCGTAATCTTGTTTATTTCATATGGTGGAAGCAGTGATGAGTGCGCGCTGTAGCAACATTACACCGGCGTAGTAGATAAGTTGTGAAATTCTGTTCTAGAAAGAAAATATTTTTTATCAATGCGATCCTTGCGTGGCTAATGCCTTCTAACCTTTGGCAACGAATTCTACAACAATTATTTCGTATGGACATTATTGGCTATTTCCTAACGAAATGTCTTTTACCTGCCAGTTGTTTCCAAGAGAAGTTTTGTCCGCGTAGTGCAAGTGCGGAAGCGGACACATCTTTTATAATATGTCACTCACTGCAGCAGAACCGTTGACGCCAAGGAGGTCTTAAAAGAAAATCGGAGTCGCGAATAGGCACGAGCTAAAACGTGGAGGAAGACAAAAAAAAAAAGAAAAGAAAGAAAATAAAACTAGCAGGAAACATGACGACAAGCAGCCATGCCTTTACAATGCGTCGAGATAGAAGACGGCCGGCCCGTCACATGATCTTCGAGTCTCGATGATGCTAGTAGCAGTCGACTTTGGACAGAATATTCGGCGCATGGTAATTTTAATCCACACGTTACCTGCTGCTTCGTCAACTAACTTGATTTTTGCTCGTTACCTGCCATAGGATAGATTTGGCTGAACAAAACTTCGATCAAAATTATTGCAGCCATTTTTCCCCGTCCCGACACAGCGCGAGAGAGAAGTGGCTGCTAGGATCGCCTTGCTGCCATAAAGCTTACTACTAAATTTATTATTGAGAATTCTATGCGTGATAATTTTCAGCTAGTATGTAAATTATGTGTATTACATAGATTTCTCTAATCTTCGTGCTTGTGGTCTCAGAAGTGTCAGGTGGCTTTAATTATTACACTTTATCTTCCCTCAGTGCTTTAAGTTTCCTCGCGATGATACCTTTGTAAACACACGAAGAAATGACATTATGCGCACCCAATCTTTGCGAATTGTTGAATTTTAACGAAACATTTTGTTCAGCATGATAAACTTAGAATGTCACAATAATGTTTGAAGCCAGAAAGACAAATTTTGAACAAATCTATGTGGTGGTGGTGGTGGTGGTGGTGGTGGTGAATTGTAGCAACAGGCGGGTTTAGACTGGCGATCAAGGCCGGCAATTGCTCCGCCTGAGCGTCTCTTACAATATCGCTGAATGGTTTCACCATGTGTCCATCAAACCAGTCTCTCTTAAGAATTCCATAAGGAGACGTGAAGTTTCTGTGCGGGCTATAACTGATCCCTCGGGAAATACAAGGTGTTGCAGGCACGCATGCGGAAGGTCCTTTTTTTGTAGATTCTCCAGGAGAGCGTCCCTTTCAACTTGGAATTGCTGGCATGACCACAGAAAGTGTTCAATATCTCCTGTCTCATCACATGCCGTACAGTTCGGAGAATTGATTCGTCCCGTCTTAAATAACCAGGCCGGTGTACTTGCAGATCCTGTCCTGATTCGATATAAAAGTGATGCTTCCTCTCGATGAAATCTCCTCTTGGTTACGCAGGGCATATGTGGTGGAACCCAAAGCGACCCAAAGTGATTTCGAATGTCCGATTTTTTCACTTGATTACTTTTTGGAGCCTTTATTTTGGGAGGATGATAGAGCGCTGCGTATGCAAGCGCATCAGCTTTTTCGTTGCCAGTAATACCAATGTGGGAGGGAATTCACTGAAACTTTACCGTGAAGCCTTTGTTCTTGAGTTCTTTCACAAGGGCTAGTGATTTGCGTGGGAACTTGGTGGATGGCAGACCGCGGTATAGTCGTTGTAACGCGGCTTTTGAGTCCGTAAGGACAACCACCTTCTGCGAAGGCAGAGTCTTTAGTTTGCGCAGAGCAGAAGCTATTGCTACGCCTTCCACAACTGTCGACGAGGCCATACAGTCCAGACGGCCAGACCATGTATATCTCAGAGAGGGAATACAGAATGCAGCTGCACAGCGGTCTTCGTCTACTTTGACAGAGCCATCTGTGTATACTTGTAGGTGGCTCGGGTAAGTCGTGTGCAAATGTTGTAGGACTAATGACTTGGCTTCTGCAGATGGAATGCAGCTCTTTGACTACAATCGTGGTATACTTAAGTCGCATGTGATGTCCTCGAATGTCCAGGGCGGTTCTATCTTTTCCCTCTGTCTCGAGCAGCGCAATCCTAAGACGCGAAGTGTATTCACTGCTGCATAAAAATGCGACCGTGGCCTGTTACTTATACGTCTTAACAGGGCTTTGCCGGGCGTATACTCACTCAATCGTAGTAACTGGAACATGAGACTCTGGGAAGCCTGAAGTCGCAGAGGGCGTGACTCAGCTTCGCAGAGCACTTTCTTGTTCGACGCTGGCTGAGGGACTCCAAGGCTATGTACTCACTCTCATGCCCATGATGGCTAAATAACAATTTGCCTGCAGTTGGAGTTTTCTTTATTTACCTGCGTTATTCTATTTGTGCTCTTGCATACTGCAATTCAGGAATTCGAGCATACGCCAGGCCATAATTACTTCCGACGCGTTGAAGTTTGCCTATACATCAGCAACAATGTGCCCCTTAATTTCTCCAAATATTAACTTTGTGTAACGTAGAGTTCCCTCGGGACACTAGGAAACAGCGTAACACCGCCGTATCACGTTTTCGAGCACTTGACAAATAAAATTTTCACGCCAGTTCTATTTTATCCAAATGCATTTAACCTCGCACGCGAAATTGAAATGACGTTTTCCTAATTATCGGTACATTTTGTCTCAATGGCACTTGTAGTTAAGTCAGGGCAGCGGGCTACCTTTCGCGCTGGTCGTAAAGGGCACTGATAATGCTCCGGAGCGCTGCAATAAATAATTCATGGCACAGGCCATAATTAACACAAATACTTGTATTCTGCCCACAACCAACAACATTCCCTTTATTTCCGTCAAATATAAACTTTGTGTAATATGGAGTTCCCTCAAGACATTGGGAAACACAGCGTGAAAATACCATATAGCGCTTTCGAGCACTTGCTAAAGCATTTTTTTCACAAAGGCCCCATTTGATTATCATGCGTTTAACTTCACACACATAGTTGACACAGCCTTGCCCCCTTCATCGCTAAATTTTAACTTGGTGGCAGAGCAGCGGCCTAAATTTCGCCCCATTTTTAAAACACACGCATAACGATCCGGACTACTTGCATACGTAATTTATTGCAAAGGCGACAGCAAGCGACCACATTTGCACTCTGCACACAGTACCCATAACTGCACAGTAACCGTAACAAAAACAAGGTGCCTCGTTTAGTTCATCGAGGACATAGGAGAAACCAGATACAAACCTCACATGGCGCGTTAAAGTAAGTAAAAAATGAATGTTGAGTAATTATTTGCAACCCTTTTAACTCAAACGGTAACGTCAGTTTCGCAGCAGATTACAATTAACATTCCCTCTATTTTCACGGAATTGGAAGTTGCTGTCTTAAACAGTTGTTTTAAGACCCTGGGAAATAGTGCGGATAACAGCAGTGAGACACACTAGAACGCTTAAATAGCTAACTTTCTCCAGAGGCTGCAATTGACCTACGAAAATTAAACATTTATCGTTCGTCACTCACAGCATGCTTCATACTTCAACGAAATGTAAACAATGTGTTTCGCATAGATCACAGAGAAGACAGGGAAAAATAATTACATTCTTCGTATAACGCATACGAATTGAGTGAATGTTAGTATTCAGTAATCAGTTTCAAAGCACGTTATTATTCTTCACACTTCGAACTTCCACCAAACATCAACCATAATGTGGCCACCCTGCCCCCTAAATATCAAATCTCTGCCGTTTTTGTGCCTGCCAAGGAAGGGGGGAAACATAGTAAGCGTTTCGTATAAGGCATCTAAACTGGCGGAAAACAAGGGTTTAGCAGTTTTCATTTACCTCTAATTGACAGAAAGGTAGACTTCGAAATCCGCCTGAATTTCGTCCCTAATATACATTTAATATACTAGTAATAACATAATAATATACATAATAAACATTTTCACAAATATCAGCTTTGTGACTGTATCGGATGATATCGCTACGGCATGTACTACACGTGCCGATGAGTACAAGTGAGCTTCGTGTTGCCCTCTCCCGATCCAGGCATGTATATAAAGCCTTGCGCAATAAACGTGACATAATTCTTCCCGTTACTCTCGGACTGTTAGGATGGCCCAACGGCGCCAAATGGTACACGGTCTATGACGTTAACCGAAGCTAGCGCCTAAACAAGTACAGCATGGGATTTTTTGAAACCACCGCCCCCACTACGTACTAATGGGGATATCAGCAAGAACTGGCAGGCATTCAAGCAGCGCTTCGAGATGTTCTTGACGGCCTCGGAGCCCAGTGCGAAACCTCGAACGGAAGCAACAAGGACAGTGCTCCTCCTAAGCGTCGCAGGTGAGGAAGCTATAGGGATCTTTAATACGTTCGACTACCAGCAAAATGAGGATAGCAGCGACTACAAAACAGTCGTGCAGAAGTTCGATGCATATTTCGCAGGACAGAGTAACGAAGTGCACGAACGCTATGTATTTCGTTCAAGGATTCAGACGCCAGGAGAATCTTTTGAACATTTTGTAAGGATCTGAAGACTCAGGCAAGAGCGTGTAACTTTGGCAGCCTTAAGGAGTCGATGGTCAGGGACCAGATCGTGTACGGGACCATAGACAGCAACCTTCGAGAAAAGCTGTTAAGGGATAACAACTTAGCCCTGCAAAAGGCAGAGCTGGCATGAAAAGCCGCGGAAGCAGCAGCAGCGCACTAAGAAATCTGGGCAAGCGAACAGAAGCAAGTACATCCGGTAGGCGTGGCTCTCAATTGCAAAACTTTTCCACCGAAAGGAGAACCCGCCTTTTCCAAGTGTCTGAAATGTTGGCGCGGGCATGCACCACGAAGATGTCCAGCCTTCGGGCAGATGTGTAGGAAGTGCCATAGGCGTAACCATTTTGCCATATGCTGCAAGGCCTCCACAGAAGTTAACGAGCTCCTAGCCTTCGGAGACACTTTTGACATTCTGGACGTGTCAAATCTAGGAAATAGTCGACGCGACTGGACGGTGCGAGTTCAAGTTAAGAACGTGCCAGTAGACCTAAAAGGCGACACTGGAGCACAACCAAATTGGCTGCCTTTGGGCTGCTTCCTCAAAATGCGCCCTAAACCACCACTGAATCCAAGTAGCGTGGTGTTGCGTTCGTATGGAGGAAGTGAAATTCAACACATAGCGGTCCTACGTACCGAAGTCACACTGTATGACTCGATCACAGTACTGGATTTTTTGTCGTCCGGAAGGGGCGTCAAGCTATTCTCGGACTTCAAGCATGCCAACTCATGGGACTTGTGCCGCATGTACACAGCGTATCCAAGAGCAGCCCTGAAGGCATCTTCAACGAATTTCGCCATCTGTTTACCGGAACAGGGTGCGTGCAACGAGTATACAAGATGGTGTTGCGTAATGGCACCGTTCCCGTCGTCCAGGCCGCAAGACGTGTTCCAGTGCCCTTACAGGAACCGCTCAAGATGGAACTGGACCGCATGCAACGTGCAGGCATTATCACGAAAGTGACTGAGCCAACAGACTGGGTGAGTCCTGTCGTTACACTAAAAAACCTAAATGGGTTCGGACGTGGGTACTGAGGGAAGGAAGCATTAACGGATGGTTGTAGAAGTCATAGTCATGAGCATGACTCTGCAAAAATGACAATGACTAAGCGAAAAAAAGATTAACACTTAAAAACCACTAGAATGGGTTCGAACGCGGGCTCTAAGTGAAGGAAACACTAAATGATGATGGCAGAAATCATAATCATGGGCATGACTCAGCAAAAATGACAATGATCAACTAAAAAAGATTAAGATTAAAGAAACCACTGAAATGGGTTCGGACGTGGGCACTAAGTGAAGGAAACACTAAACGATTGGGGTGGAAGTCAAAGTCATGACTATGACTCAGCAGAAATGAGAATTACTCACGCAAAAAAAGATTAACACTCAAAAACCAACGGAATGGGTTCAGATGTGGTACTAAGTGAAGGAAAAGGCTAAAGGTTGATGGTCGAAGTCAAAGTCATGAGCATGACTAAGGCTTTCGCCTTAAGGCCTCATAGGTGTAGCTAAAGGGACTCCTGAGGACTCATGATTTGAATTTCATGAGATGTGTGTGTCATGTAGGTCATGAAAGAGCCGCCTACGTCTTGGTGCTCTCATGGTCGTTTCGTTAACTTGGTAGGCTCCCCGCACACTGCTTTGCATAGCATCGATTCCCACAGGGCAGGGGATCTGCCAGCTTTTTTTTTCCGGGCTCAGCGCGCCGCGGAGAGAAGAGAGGCGGGGGTCGGGAAGGCAGGAAGCTGCCGAGGAGGAGACCACATACGCATGAAGGCGGTCTCCTCCTCCTGGTTGCCATGGCTACGGGGCGGCACTTTCTTGGCACGCACCACAAATTACGGCTGGCTTAAACAGCTTCGTTGTTCTTCTTTCTGGGGTTTTACGTGCCAAAACCAGTTCTGATTATGAGGCACGCCGTAGTGGAGGGTTCCGGATTAATTTTGACCAGTGCACTGTGCACTACAACGCAAGCACACTACAACGTGCACTACAACGCAAGCACACGGGCGTTTTTGCATTTCGCCTCCACCGAAATGCGGCCGCTGCGGCCGGGATTCGATCCCGCGATCTCGAGCTCAGCAGCGCAACGCCTTAGCTGACTGAGCTACCGCGGCGGGTAACAGCTTCGTTGTTAAAAAGGCCGGCAGATCCCACACCCTTTGGGAATCGTTACGCGAAGCAATTGACCTAGATAAACGTACTCCTTTACAGACTCTAGAGGCTGACTAGCAATCCGGAATTCTTGTTCCCTTGCCAGGCTATTGAACATTATCTTTGTCTTCTGCATATTCATCTTCAACCCAATTCTTACACTTTCTCGATTAAGGTCGTCAATCATTTGCTGTAATTCGTCTCCATTGTTGCTGAATAAGACAATGTCATCTGCAAACCGAAGGTTGCTGAGATATTCGCCGTTGATGCTCACTCCTAAGCCTTCCCAGTCTAAGAGCTTGCATATTTCTTCTAAGCATGTAGTGAATAGCATTGGAGAGATTGTGTCTCCTTGCCTGACCCCTTTCTTGATAGGTAACTTTCTACTTTTCTTGTGGAGAACCAAGGTAGCTGTGGAATATTTGTAGATGTTTGCTAAGATATTCACGTATGCCTCCTGTACTCCTTGATTACGCAATGCCTCTATGACTGCTGGTATCTCTACTGAATCAAATGCCTTTTCATAATCTATGAAAGCCATGTAGAGAGGTTGATTGTACTCCGCAGATTTCTCGATTACCTGATTTATGACATGGATATGATCCATCGTAGAATATCCCTTCCTGAAGCCAGCCTGCTCTCTTGGTTGGCTGAAGTCAAGTGTTGCCCTGATTCTATTGGAAGTTATCTTGGTGAATATTTTATACAATACTGAAAGCAAGCTAATGGGTCTATAATTGTTCAATTCTTTAACGTCTCCCTTCTTATGGATCAGTATATTGTTGGCGTTCTTCCAGCTCTCTGGTACACTTGAAGTTGTGAGACATTGCGTATAAAGAGCCGCAAGCTTTTCAAGCATGATATCTCCTCCATCTTTGATTAAATCTACTGTTATTACATCTTCTCTAGCAGCTTTTCCCCTGGTCATGTCTTTCAAGGCCCTTCTAACTTCATCGCTAGTTATAGAAGGAGCCTCTGTATCCGGTTCATCACTATTTCGAATGAAAGTAGCTTGGCAGTTTTGGGCTGGAGTGCATTGGGTTGGAGTGCATACGGCAGGCATTGCCAAATCCTGATTGGGAGCTTACCACTGTCGTTGAAAAGAAAAGTGTACAATAATTGCATTCTACCGGTGCTAACATACGGGGCAGAAACTTCGAGGTTAACAAAAAAGCTCGAGAACAAGTTAAGGACCGCACAAAGAGCGATGGGACGAACAATCTTAGGACTAACGTTAAGAAACAGGAAGAGAGCGGTGTGGATCAGAGAACAAACGGGGGTAGCCGATATTCTAGTTGACATTAAGCGGAAGAAATGGAGCTGGGCAGGCCATGTAATGCGTAGGATGGATAGCCGGTGGACCATTATGGTTACAGAATGGATACCAAGAGAAGGAAAGCGCAGTCGAGGTCGGCAGAAAACCAGATGGGATGATGAAGTTAGGAAATTTGCAGGCGCAGGTTGGAATACGCTAGCGCAAGACAGGGGTAATTGGAGATCGCAGGGAGAGGCCTTCGTCCTGCAGTGGACATAAAATATAGGCTGATGTCTGATGATGATGATAATGCGAAGCAATGTGCGGGGAGCCTACCAAGTTAACGAAACGACCATGAGAGCACCAAGACGTAGGCGGCTCTTTAATCACCTACATGACACGCATATCATGACACATGGCGTCCGTCCCTTGCCGTTCAAAGTCTAGGCCATGCAATATTTTCCTCAGCCTCCTTCCATCCGCAAACTGCGCGAGTTTCTTGGCGTCATGAATTTCTACAGTCACTTCATCCCTAACTGTGCCGCTTTTCTCCGGCGCCTAACGGACGTGCTTCAGGGCAACTAATCCAAAACAACTGAACTCACCTGGTCCCCAGAAGCACTAACCGCTTTTGATACCATCAAGACCAATCTGTCTCAGGCAACCCTTCCCGTCCATCCGAGACTAGGAGCACCACTTTGTCTCATGGCCGATGCATCCGATGCTGCTGTTGGAGCGGTGCTACAACAGTTCGCGAATAATGTCTGGCAGCCCCTTGCCTTCTTTTCTCGGAAGCTCTCATCCACGGAGACCCGCTACAGCACATTCGGAAGAGAACTCCTCGGAATGTACATGGCTGTACGTAACTTCTTAATGTGGAACTCTCGACCCCCAGGAAGCTGGGGGGTCGAGAGTTCCACATTAAGACAGACCACAAACCTTTGACCCCCCCCCCTTCGCCTCCAGTCGAATTTTACCAAATTTTCACCACAGGAAACCCGCCATCTTGCCTTTATCGCGGGATTCACGACGAACATACGACACGTGCACGGAAAGAAGAATGCCGCAGCGGACGCGCTCTTGCGCTGTGCCTCTTCCATCACTACGGACAATAACCCGGTTAGCATCGACTTCTGCGAACTTGCTGTCCAGCAACAAGACGACAAAGAGGTAATTGCGCTTCGTGGAAAACCCAGCGCCTTACATGTGCGTGATGTCCACTTTGCACCTTGTGCCGTCCCTATTCTTTGTGATGTCTCTACGGGCACCCTACGTCCAGTCGTTCCACTCAATGTCCGGCGCACCGTTTTTTATGCTCTTCATAAACTATCCCGCCCTGGAATCCGGGCCACGCCACATCTGGTAACACAACGTTTCGTCTGGCCGGGCATCAACAAGGACGTACATGCCTGGGCGCGTGGTTGTCTGGTATGCCAACAATCGAAGGTTCACCGACACACAAGGGCATCTTTCGGCTCGTTTACGCCACCATCCGAGCTATTCGACAAGGTACACATTGATATTTTAGGGCCATGGCCGCCATCAAACGGGAGCGCCTACCTCCTAACCTGCATAGATTGTTTTACCCGATGGCTAGAGGCTTTTCCTCTGCCCGACAGTAGCACTGAAATCATCGCAAACGCGTTCATCGCGGGCTGAGTTTCGCGATACGGTGTACCATCTACTATTACAACCGATAGAGGATGCCAGCTGGAATCGGCACTTCTCAATCACCTGCTGACCCTCCTGGGCACTTCTCGCATACCCACCACGCCATATCACCCCATCGCCAGTGGTCTTGTTGAACGTTTTCACCGCTCCATCAAGAACTCGCTCAGAGCGCAGCCTGATGCGCTCTGAGCGAGTGGTACACATCACTACCACTGGTTATGCTGAGCCTTCGGGCTACACTGAAGGAGGATCTGCGCTGTACGCCTGCCCAGATGGTTTTTGGAGCACCACTACGCCTTCCAGGGGAATTCTTCCTCTCTTTCGTTTCGTCGCCGTGTCCTGGCCGCACCGCCTACATCAACAGGCTGCGAGCTTCATTCCGAATACTTCGTGCTCCTGAACCACGCTGCCAGCACCGTACGGCATCCCGTATTGCCGCAGAGCTGGCGACGTCCTTTCACGCTTTCGCCCGCCGTGACTGGGTACTAAAGCCCCTGCAACGCCCTTACGACGCTCCCTACCGCGTCATCCATCGTGCCGACAAACATTTCACCATGAACTTAGCGGCATACAGGACACTGTCTCTATCGATAGCCTCAAACCCGCCTTGGTTGAGGACCCACTCTCTGAGTAACCGGATAACCCCATTAGTCCAGAGCTGGTTGGGCCTCCCCAGTCAGCAAACACACTTGAACTTCCAACGCCCGACCCAAACTCCTCAAAGTATCGTTCCGGCTTCCTGCACGGCGCCGTGATTAGATGAGGGGGGGGGGGGGGGGGGGGGGCCTGTAGCAGCATCGACGTCGAAGAGGATGAGGAGAAGGGCGGCTGGCTAGGGACAGGCCACTGCCTAAAAAGCGAAGCGGGCGCGTGGCTCATGTCACGAGCGGCCCGTGCGTGGCTCCTTGGCGATTCCTGCCGCCGAGGCGAATGACCGTCAGGTAGAGCCTTCTGTTCAGTAAAAATAAACTCCTGTTTATTGTGGCTTCGTCGTCATGATTGATTTTGCATGCCACAATTTCGTTATAAAGTCCCCACAATGCTAAAATTGCAAATAGAGCAATAATTGGAACATTTTAAAGTCGTTTTACAGCAAACCTGTATATGCCTAGGCGAAACGCTCGCGGTCCGACCACAGAAACCTTCCAGCGGAAGGTGTGGCGTGCCATTGGCGATGCCGATAATGACGTTGTTTGTCTCTCGCAGCAAAGGTGTGGCATGCCATTGGCTCCGCTGATAATGACGTCGTTTCTCTCTGGCAGCAGAGCACGCGCGCAGCAGTCTCTCTTCTGACTTCGGAATCGGACGGCCACGCATCGTTCGTTCTCCCGAGTAGCAGTTGGCCTACGAGCAACAGCGCCGAAAGCAGAAGCAACCTCGTCGGCGTCGCGCCAACACCTCGGCAGAAGATCGGGCCCACGATGCGGAGCGCGATGTCGGGCCGATCCGGCGGCTCGAGCGGCCGAGCTAGTTCACTAAGCGGAGCTAAAGCGGACCGTTACGCCGCCGACGCCGCGGCCGAGCGAGATCGCCAGCGGCGACGTCGGGCCGAGGATCCGGCGGTTCCAACCCCCGAGGCAGAGAAGCGACAACGTCGACGTCAACGTGGCAGCGAGCGGCGGGGGTGACTTCGCCGGTGCCAACGCCCGCTTTACACGCGACTTCCTGGAACACAACTTTGGATCCAACTGCCGCGTGTGCGACCAATTGTGGTTCAACCTCAGCTTGTCTACCATCGACGAAATCCGCTCTGATTATCATCTCATTAAGAAACACAAACACTTCACCAATAAATGAGAAAGAGTTTAATGAACCATCGGCATCAAACCAGTGATAAACACCGGGGCCGCACATTTCAGCTTCGCTGGTTTACCATCTGTACGGGGTGCATGGGCGGCTTTTTTTTTTCTAGTGCGGCAAAACACATGTTGCATTATCTTATGCATATATAATCCCAACGATGTGTCTCCTTCTATTAATAAAATAAATATAACATTCATATTGAATTCTCAACTCATTCTCTTTGTTGTAGTAGTCGGTCGGACTGTCGAGGTTAGAGTAAAATCCTTGAGGACAAACAAATTGCTGACTGCCGTAACTTCTTCCATGTATGCGATCTTCATGCCCTTGTTTAGGTGGCTGGCTGAAGGTCGTCCCCTTGCTACGCCAATTTCACGGTCTAGCAGCAGACGTTGGCAGCTCTCGATAATGCATTTCATGTCGCCAGATGCTTCTGCACTGACGGAAATCGTGATGCTGGCACGAGGCGGGATACTGACTTGATCTTCTATTACAATCAGAGCACGGTGACTGAGAGTCGCATCGAGCTGTATCACTTGATCTGTGAACAGTGCTACCGACTTGGACAGTGCTACCGACTTGGACTTGGACTTGGAGCAGCCATCGCCGAAGTCGATGGCTGCTCCGTGTTGGCTGAGGAAGTCTAAGGCGACAATTACGCCCAGTGGGAATTCTTGCAAGATAAGGAAAGTCGCAGTGTAAGTCCGATCATGAACTGTAACTCTTGCCGTGCAGATTACAGTCGGCGTTATTCGGTGCCCTCCAGGTGTTCGGATTTGAGGGCCGTCCCATGAAGTCTTGACGTCGTTTGAAGCCCTCCACCTTCCACCGGAATTGGTGACGCAGGATCCACGGACGACGGAATAGTCGGCTTCTATGTCTACTGAAGCGGTGATTGTCTGGCCGTCGAGAAGAACGTCGAGGAAGGTGGTTCGTCATCTTGCATTGCAATTAGATCGTGGCGCCCGATAACAGCTGCGTCGCTTTGTTCCGCTGCTTTTACGTTGCATCGTTAGATCTTCTTTAGGCGGCGTTTCCTTTGCCTCGAGGCTTCCTCTGCATGGCGCCGTGTCCTTGCTGCATCGTCAAGATGGTTCTTGCAGCGACGTCGTCGACGGCGGTGGATCTCCGGCATTTATACGAACGACAGCAACCACACATCCAAGGGTTACTGCTTGTAGTTTTACCGGATACTGGTTAACGGACTAGACCACGGGTAGGGTGAGTGTGCGGTTGGCACTGGCCTGGCGACGGCGAGCAGGTAGATTTGAAAACGCCACATACGGAAATGCACGCTGTATTTCACAACCTCTGAGTTTGCTGCCAATCACTTTAACCTTATAAGACCCCTTGTGCAATACATTGCGCATGGCCTTCTTTTTTTTTTTGAAATTCACTCGGAAGTGATTACGCAACATATTCATTCTGGGTATAAAGTACGATATACCTGTGTAACTGTAAAGAAGTGGTTTACTCATATTCTTCTCATTCGCTTTTAAAAATTGACACTCAATTGATCTAGACCTCTGTGTCGTCCCAGACGGCCAAACGCCACCTTGAGGCGTGTTTCAAAATGACCGATATTGTGTGAAAATACCGGACGCGGCAGGAACAATGCAATGCACTACACGTAGTTCCATCTTCATCTCTGCGTTTAAGCAATGAAATGCAGTTAGGAGGAGAGGATGGAGATAAATATTTTTTTCACGTACACCCGTGAGCAAAAGTATACGAACCAGGTCGCCGAAAAAACAGAATTTCTTCGTAATTAACAGGTATAAACTGGAATTAATGGGTACACTGAAAAGTTCGCAATGCCAACTTTGGACTGCAGTCCTCAATTTCAAGTTGTGTTCACAGGCAGAGGAAGGAATCGGCTTTATCGCGCAGCCCCTGGTCCGTATACTTTTGCTCACGGGTGTACATGGAGACGCAGTCTCCAACGGCATGTCTCGTGGTCGTTCGCCTAGCTGTGGGCGCGGCACTCTATGAAGAAACCGTGCGAAAACTTGGGGAACGAGAAGCTTCTCCACCACTTATATGAAACTGCTTTAATATCGCCGAACTCGATCTGTGATGGCGAAGAAGGCGCGATGCGTTGATGATCACCTTTAAAGATAAGGAAGATTTACGCCTGATCGTTACATGTGCAGATAAGGAAGATGGAAATCACATCTCACGCTGAAAGGCGAATGAATTGGTTTGGTTTTCATTATTCTATAGTTACGTAATTCAAATAAATTTTGTAGGCTTTCAAAGAAAGTGTTTGGCGTAAAGAGAAGCGTTGATAGTAGCCTCAGGAACCTATACGCAGAGAACGGAGGAAAAGATAAATTTGAATTTATCGAACCAAAATATTATCACTAGAGACCGGATTTTAGGCAAATGCCTTTTTTGTTCCTTGCGCTCCTATCGCCCCACTTTGATATATGAGCATGAATTAGAGGTTAAGAAGGGCTTTTATAGTGTTTTTATAGTGCCTATAAATGCCTATTTTGGTGTTTGTGCCTAAATGCCTATAAATGCCTATTTTCAGCATCGGCACCTACATGAACACTATTTAGCCTCAATTTTCGCTTTCGAGTGCAGTTAGAGACCATTATTCATGTCAGCGGGCAACATTGACTGTTCGGAACTCTATGGGGTTCTACCTAGTCCTCTAGTTCAACCAACTCCCTGAAAACAACCGCTATAGCAGCAGTAGTGAAATGGGGACGCACCGGCCAGCATACGCCGCCGCCGCGCTAACATGACGCTAACGTGACGCTAACATGACATGGTGAATCCGAAACCGTGGAGCGCCGTCAGGGGAAAGGAGAGTGAAGAGCAAAAGAAGAAAGAAAAATGTGATGTGCACACGGCTTTTGTTTTGTTTGTAATTTACTTTCTAAGGTGTTCACCGCCGTCGAGCGTTCATTCTCAGCGTACAAGATCATTCTCACTGACAAAGGCACAATTTTGAATCCAAAAATCTGGAGACGGTGGCAGTTTGCTATCGTTTCCACAACTTACACTGCGACTACGCTCCGCGTGCTCTCCTAACAGATTTCTTCAAACATATGCACTTCAATTGGGCGGAAGTGTATTTGGCAGTGTTGGGATGTCTTGCCTGTACAATTCGGATAATGTCATTGTATATGAGAAAATTGCCAGACTTGTACCTAACAGTCCTCATGCATGTAAGAAAATGTTAATTTCTTACTAAACCATAGTCTTTCTTGCCTTTATTATTTGTCTGTTTTTGTTGTGTCTTAATTTTATTGCGTCAGAGAGACATAAAGTAGCGCTTTTTAAATAGTATTTGCAGCGTTCAAGTATTCTTTTTCATGGCCGTTTCACTATATGTGGCGCTCCAGTACACTGGCCATTGAACATGAATATGAGCAGTGTGCTTGTTGAATTAAGCCAATTGATCGTCATTAGCCTAGCAGTTTTATGGGACAATTGCACGGCTATGTTTAACTGTTGGCGCCTTTGTGCCATCATAAACAATAACATTTATTCTTTTCCTGTCGTAGATACAGGTCGCGCACATCTTCGTTTGAAATTATGTGCATTTATGTAAAAATTTATCGTGCCTATAATTACGACGTTGGAGGCCTAAAACGTTGTTTGTCCTACCTATTTTTGGCGCCTAAAACGCGCTTTTTTACTGCCTAGAGATCCGGCCTCTAATTATCACCCATGACAGTGCAGCGCACAATGTCACTATAGTAAGTGACAAACAAAAATGCAGGAGAGGCTACTCCCAGAGATGATGATGTGCCTACATTTTATCGCACTCCGATTCCGGAAATAGTGCCCTCAGAATAGCCATCAGCGCAATCAGAAGGACCCTTAGTTTCTCATCCCAAAAATCACGCAAATCACATTCGCGATCACAAACCGCACTCGAGTATAGTTAATGCCGTTATATGTGTAGAGATGGGAGATGGGTGATGAAGTTAGGAAATTTGCAGGCGCACGTTGGAATCGGCTAGCGCAAGAAAGGGGTATAATTGGATGATCACAGGGAGAGGCCTTCGTCCTGAAGTGGACATAAATATAGGCTGATGATGATGATGTGTAGAGAACGAAGAGAGCTCATAGCTCAAACAGATTGTTCGAAAAGGGATTCGCCTGACCGTCGGTACAAAGTATTTCGTCAAAACAGCCACTTCCCTCAGGCTGCGCGTGCCTACCATAGCTGAGAAGATGCACCGTGATAGCTTTAATGACTTACTTTGTTCGTTCACGATGGGAATAACTCGCGCTTGATGAACAAAATTTGGAGCACGCTTAAAGAGATACGGACCCAAAATCAGAAAATTTTACGAAAATGCTGAAAATGAATCCTCAGTCTGTGATTACACAGAAAAGAAGTAGTCACTTAGCTCATTTTTGAGCCGATGGCGTTATTTTTGGCGTTTTTGTGAGCGCGCGTCTCGCCGCCCGACCCGCGGGAGTTGGAAGGCGTGACGTCACGAAACCCTCGTTGGATAGCCAGCCGGCCGGCCGCGGTCATTCGAAGCGCGCCGATGCCACCATCGCGAGCATGGATTCGAGTTCTGGTGCCTCTACCAGCGATGAGTACACGTCTGAAGACGAGGACCATTCTAACTTGGCAAGAAATATTACCGCTTACGGTTACGAGCCTTCCGCGTCAAGCGACGAAGAAGAGCAGGTGGCCGTGGAAGTGCCGGCTAAGTTTTCGCGAACCGTAGCGCGAAGATTTCGCTTTGCACCATACACTTGTGCAAGAATTATTTGTGATTTCTTCTGTAAACTTGCTTTTTCAAGAGCGCACGCAGGCGAGGCAGCTGCGGGGTACTTCAGCACTGCGTGGATGACTGAATAGTAGTTTATGTCGTCGGCGTGAGCAACTGCTGTAAGGTATCAGTACCTCCGAGACTCTCATGTCCACTTCGCCAGCCGCCCGATAAATGGCAGCACCTGTCTGGCGTTCTCCCATGTTTTTCCTGCTTTTAGCCTGTGGAGAAGCAGAGCTGTGTGTGTGTGTCTGCCCCGCTGCCATGTAGGACTGATCCCGTGAGTCGCGCTCGCTAGCCTTGTATTGATTTACTATGCATTGCCAACATTTTTAAAGACATTACATGCCTTCGTGCCCAGCCTCGGGCATCTCGCCGCAGCCTCGCCCTCACACTGCTCAAGAAGGCTGCAAGTGAACGAAGACAGTACCGACGTCTTTTCGCCTCCTCTTTTCAAACGCGCCGCTGATCATATCTGCCTTGCGTTTTCGTGAGAACACCAATGTTACAGCGTCAAGCTTTATGCGTTGCCTTTTGAGCGACATGCCGAGGCTTTTCAGCACAGCCGGGCTGGTCACAAGATCATCGTCGACGAAGTGGTCCGCGCAAATGAAGTCATTTTTTAGAGGTTATTCCAGGCTGGGCGTGATGGCTGACAGGTAGGTATCCAAAGTTTACGTACCTTCTCGTCTCTGGGAAACGTGTGCGACGGCGTGTCACGACGGACAATGCTGTTATAACAGCAATGTCTGAGCATTTCCTTCTGCCGCGACGAACGCGTCAATACCGAACGACGACCGCGGGAAGGCGCATGTAAGACGCACCATCTGTGTGGAGCGCCGACGGGGAGAATGTTTCAGACGGACCACGTGCGAACGTCGCCGAGAGGGGGGTTAAACAAACGTTGCAAGGGACCGACACCTCCGGAAACACTGCGACGGCTGCGGCCGACCTTGGCCGCGCGCGCGCGCGCGGGTGGGTGTTATGACGTCAAATTTCAGCTTGTGCCGGCGGCCGGTTGCAGGCAAGGTGCAACAGAAAATCGCAAAAAATGATGTTTCTCGTTCTTTTTTTCAAAGCAGCTTAGTGTATTCGTCATTTTCAGCAGTTCCAACTTTTGTTCCGTCGCAAAAAACCACCCGCCAATTTTGTATCCGTATCCCTTTAAGCTTCGCTTTTAAGCGAAGCTTAAACGCGATAGCACTCAAAGATCCCTGGCTGCTTATCAGGCATTCCGGCAACTGCAGCTTTTTTTCCAACTTCGCCTCCGCGCACCGCTGCCGAGGAGGCGAGCGCCATCTGGCCGGTGTTTTTGAAAAGAAAAAAAAAAAAAAACACGGCGCGCCGCTGTATGTATTCTAGAAATGCTGGAAAAGGGGGTTGTGTTTGAGTGTCCGTGTAGGAGAATTGTTTTCTGGTTTTTCTCGTTTTCCCGTATATTCAAATTAAAATCCGACGCTATCACTTCTGTAGGTTGGGGTTAAGTCATACTTTACGGTATTTCTGACGGATTTTAGTTTGAGAAATTCAGTTTTGTTCACCAACGCCTTGCTCCACGCGGAGGGCCTGCGCGGTCGGGATGGTTCGGGATGATTATTTCCGCCAACGACGCCGGCGCGCCCGCGCCCATGCCGACACCAACGCCGGATTTCTGCGACACGATAAATGGCGTTAAAAAACAACGCCAATAAGTTGCAAAGTTTCACTACAAGAAAGGGCCTGGAGAAAGCGAATGCAAGGACACAAATACAAAATATAGCGAAGGAGAGTGAGACCAGGATGAGGTTACTCAATGTTATGCAGTGACAGTTCCATTTTGAGCTGCCATTTTGAGCTGCACTTTCCGCTGCATTCATTACTTGTCACTGACTACAATGCAGCCGAAAGGCTTGGCCTTCCGGTGCCTACGTGGGAGCGGCCCGATGCGTGTTGAGGCACGCTCTGCAGGACCTCAATAAAGTTTTTCATACCGTACCATACTGACTATTGTCCATATCATGCTACCACATCGCGACAAAAAATACTATGGTGCTTGAAAGAGTACTTACGCCAACGCAACGGCGACTGTAAAGATAGCAAACATGAGAACCTTCAACGGAGACATAGCAGATAGGTAATATGACGTAAGTCTCGGAGTTCAATAAGTTACAGCACAGAATTTATACACGGTTTTACAAAGTTAACCGTGGCCCTCAGTTTTAATGCGAGCGCGCGAGGAACACTTCTTTATGGGGGGAGCTACACCTGCTAAGGAGCTATTGTTCTGGCTTGCTGTCAAGAACAGTTGACGTCATTGAGTTTCGAGAATAAAGTGTAATTGTAGTGCACAGAGAACTTATATTCTATAGCTTACAGTTCAGTGGTAGCAAAAGAATATAAGTGTCCAAGTGCAGGAGCTGACCGTCGTGAAAACAATCATTTGCTAGACATTTTGCACACAGGCGTGAACTTTGCATAAGTATAGCAGATCAATTTCTTCTAAGGTGAACGCTTACCTATTTTGCAACTAATACCTCTTGCGCCGCAAGATACACGTGTTATGAAGAGAGCTGAGGTTGCATTTGAGGCAGTGTTGCGCGGCCAGGCATGCCGCGTTCACGTTCAAATTTCGTATTTGTTGACTCTCCATGGGCATTGCACAGAGAAGCATTTGTAATCATTCCAAAAAGCATTCGTCCATAACAGATGGCTGTTAGTTTACATTGAGGTCTAAGGAGCATATTTTGGGTCCAATAGCATCACAGGCCTGTGGGGATACAGGCTAACCTTTTTAGTTAACATTAAACTTTCTCTGTCGCTCTCTTTCTCTCTCTCTCTCTCTCTGAAGGTAGACTTGATGGGAAGAGTAAAACATTTATACGGGACCGACATGTCTTGTCCGAGGTGACGTAAGTTATTTACATCCTTGCTCACTGCATGCATCGAAGAACTGCTTGGGGAATGTGTGGTTCAAGCATGTGTGGAAATTAGCGTTCGGGTAGGTACAAGCTCATGCACTAGGCAGCTACACAGCCAGTATGGAGCTAAGCAAACAGAGAAAGGCTAAACTGCTTGAGTCTCAATCGGCTGGATAAACATCAACAAGAAACACTTTTTATCCATTTTGCTAATAACTGAACTATTTCAGCATGCGTAAAGACTTCTCAAGCTCCTCACAGGTAATGTGCTGACTCTGCGTTGTTCGGGACATCTATCTATTTGCAGCTTTACGTCAAAACGGGTTTCTTTCGGTAAAGTGATTGTAAAATATTTAATTATTTATAATTTTTCTATTATTTTGTTCTCTCGTTAGCGTTTTCTTTTTGTTTTTAGCTACGATTTAAGGATAGCGGGCCTTTTCTGCAGCGACACTTCCCATGCGGTCGCAGGAAATAAATAAAAGCAAGTAACGTCAAATTTGTCATCTGATGCTGCTGATGCCTCCAGTGCTTTATCGAAGAGTGACTAGAAGTCTAGAAGAGAGTAACGGGGGCACATATTTATCAGATAATAATCGCGGAAGCTCACTGAATGCTCGATGACCTTCTTTAAATGTGCATGGTCCACATTTCAGCTAGATGGTCAAGACAGAGCCCAATAATAACTGCAAGTTAGTTATAAAATTGAAACACTGCGATAACACAGTATTATTTTTACATTTGTTCGGCACCATGATAAATACATCTGACTATGGCTGCCCAACATCTTGAGGGCAAATGTCGCGTCACCGTAGCACTCTCATTACGGCTGCATGCACCAGGAACGGGTATATCTCTCAATAGACATTTCTTTGACTGTTATTTCCGTATGAAGTATCGCTATTCGCTGTTTGTTTGCGTGTAGAATATCGGCAAGCAATTCATTTCAAAAACAAACTTCGTCCTAGCTGTCACGGCGTTCTTAGGTCTCTTCACCTCTCCACAATCTCACCCACTTGGTTTGTTGCAGGAGGCATCTAGTTGCTGTCGTGGGTACGTAGCCGATATACTCGCAGGGGAAGAAAACACTACGACTCCCCACACGATTAGTTGAATTTTCGCACGTGAGAGTCACGTGTCGTTGCATCATGTGGGCAGATATTCTTACTGTATAGGCCGGAACAATGTAGCGACCGCTGAATCCGTTTTAAGGTCACATGTGTGCGTGTGTCTTTGACAGTGAGGACATTAAGGGCATCGCACCTGCCTTGCAGTGCATATATGCCACCAATAAGGAGGCTAATTGAATTTTTTATACATTCTTAGGGTACTTCACGCACATTCCAACGGCCATGTTTGTATCTATGTACGTTTGT
The DNA here is from genome assembly GCF_013339745.2 of Dermacentor silvarum. Classification (NCBI taxonomy): domain Eukaryota; kingdom Metazoa; phylum Arthropoda; class Arachnida; order Ixodida; family Ixodidae; genus Dermacentor; species Dermacentor silvarum. Next base: position 104,806,622 of record NC_051156.1, read on the forward strand.
ATCTAACCGTTTTCCCGACTACGTGGATCAGTGGGTAGTCTGTGGTCGAACGGATGTGCATCGCGATGCTTTGCTGAGGAAACAGTGCCCCTGAGGAAATAGGGTCGCTGAATCTGTGGCAATGTTTATATATGTGCCGCTCTTCAACGAACCTCTAATTCACGCCGACATGGGTCGGTGTAGACGCGGGAATGTGTACGAACAAATGTTCGAAGAAACTCCTTGGCGCCGACTTGGAGCTCTGGGTATGCGCCGTTGGGAATGTGCCGCTCTACAATGAAGAAAACGGTCCCTGAAATTTCTACCATCTTGAGCGCAATAAAACCACGTCATAAGGGTTCGTCAAGGACAGCAACCCGATGCATTAGCAGGCTGCGCCAAAAATAGGGTGCAGAGAAAAAGATAAGCCACCTAGGTGGAGCTAGGTCTGTGCAACTCGGCATGTAGCACTGGTCTTGTGAACTTTCTTGGCCAATGTCCCAGATTTCGTATGTGCTACAGGGCATGTGCGTGAATAGACAAGCAGAACAAGATGCAATGTACGTATAGTTTTTACCATGAATATATTGTTTTTGGGGAGTAAGGCAAGCAGCGCAAGTGTAATGATAGCAGCCGTAAAGTATGGCCAGATGAGGCAAGCGGAGGTCGAAGTCAGCTAAGCTGCATAAGCGAAAACAATCGCCGCCTCGTGTCTCGTCGACACACATTTTGAAGGTTTCACGAAAACGAACCACGCTGGAATACAGCATGTTGTCGCCGGGCACTTTGGGTCACACAATGGGCGCGATGCGGCACTCGGGCGCCGGCTATGTTAATGCGCCCTTGTACTACATGTTGTCCAGCGCCTTTTGCCACTTTTTCTTGTGTATGTTTCGGGGCAAGATGCTGCATGAGTAGCGGAAGAGGCTCGCTTTATCGCGTTCTTCGTCAATATGCTAATTTTTCTTTCAACAAAAGAACAAAGGGTGTGCGAAAGGCATGACAGGAGTGGCAACAAATTAAAAAGCTGTGTCTCCTGTCCCTTTCTTTTTCGTTCTGCATTCTGGGGAATGTGAAAAGAGAGAACGAAGTCGCAGTTTCGCTCGAAAGGCAAAGCATCGATTGCGATACCAAATTACTAGACAGCAATACGAAGCAAGTATAGTACCTCTATCGGCCGTATAAACTTGTTAACATTCGCTTACTAACTCAAATAAAAAGTATGGTGTCACGCACACACAAGCAAACATGAACACAACTCACTCGATGACCGCGGAACCTCGCTGTCAGAAACGCTGGCTTGAGGAAGCGCGACAGCAGCAGCGAGCGAATTGACCTTCGTGCTGCCTCTCGCTTCAACGCGAACTAAGCGGCGAGAACACAGCGTACACTAAGCTATCAACACTCGGCTGCACTCTGTCCCCATCGCAGATCGCTTTCAAGATAGGGCCCGCGTGGCCGCACTCGGCCGCCTCGTACGCACTGCACTCAGCGCACGGCCCCTATGTTATCGCACTTGGACTTTACACGGAACGTCACGGGGACTCCGACGGCGACGGCGGAAATGCGCCTGGAGTGTTCATATAGTTTCTATCGCAAGAAAAGCGTGCATGTCAGATTGTCAATTGACCAAATCAACTCACTGACGTTCTGTTATTTGTTGCGAAGTAGTTCGGGAGCAGCAACCGGAGTTTTATAATCTCTCACTAGCGTTCTGCACGAAGGAGCAGGTTCTCTGCAACTATATACGGCTCTGCCGAGTTTTATGCGTCACATCCAATTTTCATCCTACACATAACTTCCTGTAAATACTTGTATATTGACACGTGTACTTGTTTATCTTTCTCTGGTCACCGCTTTTCACCGGCTAACAAATGTTTAACATTATCTCTCGGCGCAGGACGCGCCTGCATCAATGTATCGGAAGTTTCTCAAATGTTATCGATAGTTCTATCCAATGTCTGTTGTATAATCTGATTGTATGCGCGACGTTGTAACCTTGTGTAACCTTGTGTGACCTTGTGATTGTATACTCAACCTTGTGTAATCTGATTATATGCGTGATGCGAATTGTGTAGTCCTTTCCGGATAGCACGCGGACACCTGCGATTACACTGGAACCTTCGACGAGTATGTATAAAAGCCGACGCGCTTGACCCACTGATCATATTTCGATTATCGCCGACTGTGCTCGCCGCTATCGTTGTACTTTGAATGCAGCCTGTTTTTGTGGGCACAGGTTTCGTGACTCACAGTTTTGCTACTATGTCCTTCACCGTCACTGCAACGTGACAATATAAGGTATCGTTATCTTCTAAAATATTGTTGCGGATTAGATGGGTTTATTTACAAGATGATAGAGGGGGCATAGAGACGGGATCGCAGGCAGTCGGGCATTCTCTAACACACGCGCAGTTCTTCGATCTCCTCTTCTTCGGCTTCACCGCGCAGCGTAACATCTTCCTCCGGCGCAGACGAAGCTCGCCGAGTGAGTTAAGGAACCACATGGTTGGTACCGCTTGATTCGGGAACCCTATGATGGTAGGGCTTCAGGCGGGCCACATGAACCACTTGTGTCTTCCACGACAGGCGATTACTGGAGGTCAGTTTTGCTATGACGTAGTTGACGTCACTTAATCGGTTTAGTATCACGAATGGGCCGCTGTACGTTGAGATAAACTTGCGATACAAGCCTTTCTTCCGTAGAGGTGTCCACAGTAAAACGTGATCGCCTGGAGCAAAAGTGACAGGTATATGCCGGGCGTCATAGCGTGCCTTGGTTGAAACTTGCGAAGAAAGTGTTCGTAGTCGAGCAAGCCGGCGTGCTTCTTCGGCACGACACAATGTTTCTGCAATGGATGTGTCTTCGTTGAGTGTGAATGACAAAATTGTGTCCAAGAAACTTTGTGGACTGCGAGCATACAGCAGATAGAAAGGCGCATACCCGTTTACTTCGTGCTTGGCTGTATTGTATGCGTACGTGATGAAGGGCAGCACGGCATCCCAATTCTTAGTGATCAGCCGAGACGTACAATGAACATGTTGGTAAGAGTACGATTTGTGCGTTCGGTGAGGCCATTTGTTTGTGGGTGGTATGGCGTTGAATGGCGATAAGTAGAACCACAAAGGCGCAGCAAATCTTCAACAACGTCGGCGGTGAATTGCCGTCCACGGTCACTTATCACAACACGTGGAGCGCCGTGGCGCAGAATGACAGAATGAAGGAGAAAGCACGACACATCGGCGGCAGTGGCAGCGGTAAGCGCCGCAGTCTCAGTATAGCGCGTCAAGTAGTCGACGCTCACAATAATCCAGCGACGGCCAGTAGAGCTCTTGGAAAGGGGCCCAGCAAGTCTATACCAACATTTTCAAAGGGTAAAGCAGGAGGTTTCACAAGTTTTGAATAAGCCTGCAGGAGGCGTCGCCGGCTTCTTATGACATTGGCAACCTGGACAACTGGCAACGTATTGTCTTGTGCTCTTCCATAGCTTCGGCCAATAAAAGCGCTGGCGTAATCGATGAAGCGTGCGGGCAAAGCCCAGGTGACCCGATGTGATATGGTCATGCATAGCGCGAAGAATCGCAGTACTCAGGCGTTCGGGAACGACTAGGAGCAACGAAGCGCCGTCAGCAGAGTAATTCTTTTTGTAAAGCAAGCCGTCACACAGCGTGAACGGCGTGGTCTGACCTGACGTGCGGGCAGCCTCCAATAGGGGTATTAGTGTAGGATCTCGACGTTGTTCACATTTAAAGGTACCAACGTCAGGAAACTCGGTAATGCTCGCAAGATAGTTGTCGAAGTCGTCGTCGTTAGCGTTGAAGTGTGGCGACAGGAGACGAGACAAGCAGTCGGCATCGGTATGACACCGACCGCTCTTGTAGGCGACAGAAAAGTTGTACTCCTGAAGGCGCAAAGCCCAGCGTGCCAGCCGTCCAGAAGGATCTCGCAGTCCAACAAGCCAGCAAAGGGAATGATGGTCCGTCACTATCTGGAAATGGCGACCGTACAGATATGGCCGAAACTTCTGGATGGCGAAGACTACTGCCAGGCATTCCAATTCGGTGACAGTGTAATTTCGCTCCGCTCTCGTCAGTGTCCTGACATGCGTACGCAACGACATGCTGGCGCCCATGGTGAAGTTGAACGAGGACGGCGCCAACGCCCACACCGCTAGCATCAGTGTGTAGCTCAGTCATGGCCTCGGGATCGAAATGGCGCAAGACTGGCCCAGAGGTGAGTAAGTACTTCAGCTGACGGAACGCGTCCTCGCACTCTGTAGTCCATACGTACGGAATGTCTTTGTGAAGGAGGCACGTGAGTGGGTGAGCAAGTTGGGCGAAGTTTTGAATAAACCGGCGGAAATACGAACAAAGGCCCAGAAAACTTCGGAGGTCTTTCGCTGTCTTCGGTTGGCTGAAATCGCGCACTGCAGCAGTCTTGTCAGGGTCAGGTCGTATACCATCTTTGTTGACGAAGAAACCGAGAACGAGAATCTGGCGCTCACCGAAGTGACACTTCTTTGAGTTTAAAACGAATCCTGCGTTTTGTATGCGGTCCAGTACGACGCCAAGTCGCTGATTGTGCTCCTCGAGTGTTTTTCCAAAAATGATTACATCATCGAGATAGCACATGCAGATCTCCCATTTTAATCCGCGTAGCACTGTGTCCATAAACCTTTCAAAAGTTGCTGGCGCGTTGCCTAAACCGAAAGGCATGACATTAAACTCGAAGAGTCCGTCCGGGGTCACAAAGGCAGTTTTCTCCTTATCAGTCGGGTGCATCGGTATTTACCAGTATCCCGATCGTAAGTCAACGGAGGAAAAATAGGAGGCTGCATGAAGGCAATCGATAGCATCGTCGATGCGTGGCAGAGGGTATACGTCCTTCTTCGTGGCGGCGTTAAGTCTTCGATAATCAACGCAGAACCTCCAAGAATTGTCCTCTTTCTTAACTAGTATCACTGGAGCTGCCCAGGGACTGCAAGACTCCTGGACAACACCTTTCCGTAGCATTTCTTGAACTTGCTCGTCAATTAATTTTCGTTCTGCAGGAGAGACGCGGTACGGCTTCTGGCGAATAGGCGTCGCTTGGCCCGTGTTTATGCGGTGTTGCGTTCGTGAATCAGGAAGCGAAATGGGACGCTGGTCTTGCGCGAAATCGAATACTCCCGCATAGCGGATGAGCACCTTTTGCAATTCTGTCCGCTCAGAAGAGGATAGCGACTTGTTCGTCATCCGGGAGAATTCCAAGGTGTAGTCGCGATTCGCTGCACTCGCGTCGGTAGAAGCGTCAACGGCATCATTAGAGACAGTCGCCTCTGAGTCAAAGGGGGCTAGCTTGAGTCCAGTCGGCAGTAAAACTTGCTCCATAGACGTGTTCACCACCCACACGTGTGCACGACCATCTACACATTAGATAATGGATCGAGGAACGAATATATTTTTCTTCAACATGGTAGGGGAGTACGGCTCAATTAAACCATGACAGCGATGCGGAGGGCCATCCGTCGAAATCACTGGAACAAAAGCCGCAGCTTGAGCCGGTAAAAGGATGTCATGGGACACAGAAAAGACTCCCTGCGTGTCCACGTCAGATACTTCTGGTATTGGTGGCATCACATGACTTCGAAGAGAAATTTCACCAGCCCCACAATCTAACAATGCATCACATTCACCAAGAAAGTCAATCCCAAGGATGATGTTATGGGTGGTGTGTTCAAAAACAATAAATTCAGTTGGAAAATCTTGTCCACCAACACTCACTAGAGCAGAGCAAACACCAACGGGCCGCAGGGTTTCACCCCCAACTGCACGAAAAGTAGTCTTTCGGTTCCACGCGAACATAACCTTGTGCCCAAGACGATTTTTAAACAACACACGCATCACTGAAGCTGTAGCACCGGTACCCACTAAGGCATGAGTACTTAAACCATCAACACAGACACACTTTGTTTTTGAGCATGGCGACAGGTGGATGACTACGTGACCGTCCCGCGACCTCACCTGCATTGGTCAGCACCAGCTAGTTTCCCAGCTGGAGTAGTGGTGAAAGTGAACGACGGCGAGGCGATGGCGAGCGGCGATAGCCGGTCGGAGGTGGAGTAAGGCTGCGGTCGGAAGCTGGAGACTCACGCCGGGATACATGTTCACGCGGATGTCGTCGAAGAGGCGCAGCGGTCGGCCACTGGCGTACTGTAGTGCACTCCAGATTGATACTCGGGGATGGCCGAAACAGTGCTGCTGCCGTCTGCGACAATACCTGGCGATATGTCCACGGATTCCGCAGCTAAAGCAAATGGGTTGCTCGCGGTACACAGGGTTGTCATAAAATGGGGTCTGAGGCTGGTTGTATCGGGGTGAAATGCGTTGGGGTGGTGCGGCCTGACGGCGTCCGAAGTTACGCGAAAGATGCCGGAACTCCGTCGTGTCGAGGCGGACACGTTCATCAAGCAATAGCCGATTTTCGTTGTTAGTTTGCAGTTGGCAAAGTAGCGGCTGTTCAGGACAGCGTGCGTCAAGTGTACAGTATCAATCTGGAGTGCACTACAGTACGCCGTGGCAGACCGCTTACCCTGTGATAATACTTGAGCCAGTCGTCGACATCCTCATCAGCTTTGCCGGAAAAGGTGCGTGGTTCTTTTTGAGGAATCCAGCATATGACTTGCCTTGGGCGCTCACTATCATCTTGCATGCTTGTGTCATGGCTGCCGCCAGCTGCTTGCGGTTCGTTCATGTCCGTGTCTTCAGGCGCTAGTCCGACCAAGCGCTGGCTTCGTCGGAGGGTGCGTAGAAGAAGGTTGTCCAGAGCGATTACCCCGCACCGTCCACCAAAGTTGTTGCGGATGAGATGGGTTTATTTACAAGATGATAGAGGGGGCATAGAGACCGGATCGCAGGCAGTCGGGCATTCTCTAACACACGCGCAGTTCTTCGATCTCCTCTTCTTCGGCTCCACCGCGCAGCGTAACAATATGAAGCGTCTCTGGAGTGCCATTCCTGACGGCGAGAAGTAAAAGAAGGTGCCGGCATCAGTTGAAGACAGTTACTCCTGTCAAAACAAGTGGTATTCAAAGCGCAACCATATTGTGAGCACAATCGGCGGTCGTCGAAGTCTGATATGGGGGTCAAGCTGGTCCTCTTTTATACATGACTCGTCGAACGTTCCACCGTAATCGCTGGTGCCCGCGTGCATCGCAGAAAGCACTACACAATTAGTGTCGCGCATGCAATTTGATTACAGCAAGTTCGGCGACCACGTAAACAGATAGAATCAACAATATCATTCGAGTAAGTTCCAAATCATGCATGCACGTCTTGCGATTAGCGATAAGCTTAAGTTTAAGTTGTTAGCCGGTGAAATGCAGTCCCCAGAAAAAGCATAAATAAGTCAACGTGTCAATATATCGTGACAGAGCGATGAAGAAGACGTTCTGAGAGGACTTGAAGAAGACGAAGCTCGGGACTTCGCGTGCTTACTATGGTCTTGTCAGCCGCTGCAGTCTTGTAAATACCGTGTAAATATATACCCTTGGCCCTATCTCCCATCCGACCATCCGCCTCATGCTGCTTCTCGCTTCCCACCGCGCATGCAACCAGTAACTCCTGGCGACACTTCTCGGCCCGCCCGCTCTAGCCGCTCTCCTCCGCCACATCGCCGCTTCTCCCGCTCGCCCCCATCGCGTCGGTCACCGTCCCCCCGCTCCTTCCGGCGTACTCTTTCGGAAAACTAACGGGTGCAGCACCTAGAGGTGATGCTGCTATACCGACCCGACGCCAAAATCCTCTTCTGACCCTGCCCACACATCGGAACCTCATCAACGTGAACGTGGATGGTGTACCTGTTACGGCTCTGATTGACAATGGCGCGCATGTATCTGTGATGGGTGCTCAGATTCGCCATCGTCTCAAGAAAGTCCTCACTCCTGCCCCGTCGCCTGTGCTCCGAGTCGCCGACGGGGGAACGCCGGCCGTTATTGGCATGTGTCCAGCTCGTGTGAGTGTCGCCGATCATCATACTTCTGTTTTATTCTGTGTCCTAGAACACTGACCTCACGACCTAATCCTGGGACTTGACTTTCTCTCAGCCCATTCCGCCTTGATAGACTGTTCTGCTGGTGTTGTGCAACTCGCTCTACCTGTTGCTATTGATCCCCCCGATAGTGCTCCGATCCGGCTATGTTCCACAGAGCATATTCGCCTCCCTCACCTTGCCGTTACCTGCATAGGTGTTTCACCCGTTCTGTCCATTCCAGACGGTGACTACATTGTATCCCCTAATCCGGATGTCCTGCTCACGCATAACATCGCATTTCCTCACACCGTCATTACCATTACGGACAACACGTCCTGTCTTCCGCTAGTGAACTTTGCACTTTGTGCGCAAGTTCTCCCGCGCGGCATATCTTTTTGCGCAAATCACGCCGGCCCAAGACTACCAGATTTCGGGTTTAACTGCTGACGACTCCTCGTGTGCAACTCTTGCTGTGCCTCCTGCCCCTTCAGACTTGAATGCCCTAATGAAAATGAATGCCCCCGACCTTCCGCCCCAGTGTGCCAATGAACTACGTTGCCTTCTTGCCTCGTACTAGGACTTATTCAACCTTGGAGACCGTCCTCTCGGACAAATATCTGTTGTCAAACATCGTATTAACACCGGGGATGCTAGCCTAATCCATCGGTGACCCTACCGCGTCTCTCCTACCGAGCGAGACATCATCCAACACGAAGTTGATAAGATGCTTTCTCATAACATCATTGAACCTTCTTGCAGCCCATGGGCATCCCCTGTTGTACTAGTTAGGAAAAAGGACAACAGTTGGCGATCTTGCGTAGATTATCGGCACCTAAACCAGGTTACCAAGAAGGACGTCTATCCGCTACCACGTATTGGCGATGCCCTGGATTGCCTCCATGGAGCACAATATTTTTCGTCCATCGACCTTCGCTCCGGGTACTGGCAAATTGCTGTCGATGACATGGACCGTGAGAAAACGGCTTTTATTACTTCTGACGGCCTCTATCAGTTCAAAGTGATGCCTTTCGGGTTGTGTAATGCCCCATGCAGCCACATTTGAACGAATGATGGACGCCCTCCTACACGGTTTCAAGTGGTCCATCTGCCTCTGTTACTTGGACGATGTGATCGTTTTTTCTCCGACTTTTGCGACTCACCTCGAACGCCTATCGACGGACCTATCTGTTTTTCGTCGGGCGGGGCTCCAGCTCATTTCGTCCAAATGCCACTTTGGTCGTCGTGAAATTTCTGTGCTCATACATCTCGTCGATTCCTCTGGTGTCCGTCCTGATCAAGATAAAATCCGGGCAGTGAAAGACTTTCCCGTGCCAACGTGCGCCAAGGACGTTCGCAGCTTCTTGGGCCTCTGCTCCTACTTTCGTCGGTTTGTCCGCAATTTTGCGGACGTTGCACGCCCTCTCACTCAGCTCCTCAAGAAAGACGCTGCCTTCATTTGGGGCCGTGAGCAAGCTCGTGCTTTTACTGAGCTGATCCGGCTGCTTACTTCCCCTCCCATTCTCGCTCACTTTGACGCATCCGCTCCAGCAGAAGTCCGTACCGATGCCAGCGGCCACGGTATTGGAGCTATCCTGGCCCAGAAACAACAAGGACAAGATCATGTTATTGCGCACGCCAGCCGCCTTCTTTCCCCTGCTGAGCGCAAATATTCTATCACTGAGCGCGAGTGTCTGGCTCTCGTTTAGGCAGTAGGAAAATTCCGCCCCTATTTGTACGGCCGGCAATTCACAGTCATCACTGACCACCACGCTCTGTGTTGGCTTTCTTCTCTGAAAGATCCTTCTGGGCGCCTTGGCCGATGGGCTCTAGCTGCGCCTTCAAGAATACAACTACTCAGTTGTATACAAGACAGGCCGGTTACACCAAGATGCGGACTGCTTGTCGCGCCATCCTGTCGACCCACCTGACGTTTCTATGGCCGGCATTCCTGTCACCGTTCTCTCTTTGAGTGCTTTTGACGATATCTGAGCGGAACAACGCCGGGACGATATCTTAAAAGACCTTATTCAACGGCTGACTTCAACGACGCCCGACCCTTCTCTTCGAATGTTTGAACTCCACGATGGCATATTGTACCGCTGTAACATGCGCCCTGACGGCCCTGGCCTACTCTTAGTTGTCCCTTCGCATCTGCGCCGGACTGTTCTTGCCCAGCTTCATGATGTGCCGACTGCCGGTCACCTTGGCGTGTCACGTACTTACGGCCGTGTTCGTCGGCGCTTTTTTTGGCCTGGTCTTTACCGTGACGTCTGCCGTTATATCGCTGCGTGTGACCTTTGTCAACGACTAAAAAAGCCGACCACACTCCCTGCTGGCCGCCTTCAACCACTTGACGTGCCATCAGAACCATTCTTTCGTGTAGGCGTTGATCTTTTAGGCCTACGTCTGTTTCGGGAAATAAGTGGATTGCTGTAGCAACAGACTACGCCACCCGATACGCAATCACACGGGCTCTTCCGAAAAGCTGTGCAACCAATGTCGCCGATTTCCTACTAGAAAACGTCATCCTTCACCACGGTGCCCCTCGACAGCTCCTCACCGACCGAGGCCGCTACTTTCTTTCTAAAGTTTTTAATGATATTCTACACTCGTGCGCGACTAAACACAAACTTGCTACTGCTTACCATCCACAACCGAATGGTCTAACCGAGCGTCTCAACCGGACCCTCACTGAGATGCTATCCATGTATGTCTCCGCTGACCATCGCAACTGGGACGTTGCATTACCATGCGTTACCTTTGCCTACAATTCTTCTCGCCACAATACTGCAGGCTTCTCTCCATTCTTCCTCTTGTTTGGCCGCGACCCTACGCTACCTTTCGACACCCTTCTGCCTGATAGCCTGCATTTCACATCAGAGTACGCCCGGGACGCCATACTCCAGGCACAAGAGGCACGCCATATTGCCCGACGTCGACTTGTGGACTCGCAGGAAAATCAGCTGCGCTTATATGACACCCGCCATCGTGACGCCTACTACACACCGGGTGCCCTGGTTCTCCTTTGGTCTCCGTCGCGACGCGTTGGCCTCTCGGAGAAGTTGCTTTCACGCTACTCTGGCTCTTACCGCGTCTTGCGTCAAGTAACCGACGTCACCTACGAAATCGCCCCTCTTGACCCCACCGTGGCTCATCCTCGTTCCGACGTAGTCCACGTCGCGCGTCTTAAGCCGTATCATTCGACCGCCTCCTGACCAGCACGGGGTCGGTGCTTCAGCCGCCGGGGGTCATGTGACAGAGCGATGAAGAAGACGTTTTGAGAGGGCTTGAAGAAGACGACGCTCGGGAATTCGCGTGCTTACTATGGTCTTGTCAGCCGCTGCCAGTCTTGTAAATACCGTGTAAATATATTTCTTACTTCTTTTCCCCGTAACAATATTAATAATATGGATAATATATTCTATTTTCGCCATTTGCTCACAACACATGAAAAGTGTCAATTAGTCTTGTAGTAAATGCATTTACTAATTATCCTTTACGAAATGGGAAACTATGGGGACAAATTGGGTTTAACCCGATTCATAAATTTTGTTCGCGGGGAAAAAATCGCGAATTATGATGTTTTACTCGAAAACGAAGGAGTCTATATACCTATTGTTTCAGCGAACACTTAAAAACATTTTTAAAGGTTGACTGTGGCAGGTATCACAATTCTAGTTCATGAGCTGGGTTACTCGAAGAGGCGGAGATTACTTGCAACAAATTTTTAAATGGATAATCGACTATCGACTACTTAACAAAAATGAACTAATTACGTTTTTTAACCTTATGACCTATATTTCAATTTACAAATTCTAGCCACGGAGTTCACCAGGCGGATCCATTCGGGACAAATTCTCAGAATGACACCAGTTTCGAGATTTTAATTCCCGAACTTTGGGGAGAAATGCATTGGCGGCACAGTTGCTTTTCTGCTTTAATGCATAAAACGTCATTTTGTTAAGAAAGTAACTGCAACGCCAATGCATTTCTCCGCAAAGTTCAGAAATTTATATCTCGAAACCGGTGTCATGCTGAGAATTGGTTCCAAATGGATCAGCCTGGCGAACACCACGGCTAGAATTTGTGCATTGCAATATAGGCCATAATGGAATTAGAGAAACACTTAATTTGACGATTATGCTTTTCAGTTCTTTGTGCAAGTAATGTCCGCCTCTTCGAGTAAACCAGCTCATGAACTAGAATTTTCACATTGAAATTGCATTGAAAAAGAACAGTTTCTATCGGCGGGCTATTAAAATCCGACAGTTGCGAAGTTTTGAAAACGCCAAAATAATGTTTCTTAGGATAACAAGAAGTTATAATTAGCCTGATTCTGCCAAAAAATGTAGACATGACCATATACTGTGATGACGCTGTAACGGAAAGCGTGTATGACAATTTTTTGAACAGATAGGGACATAATACCGAATACTGTACAACACACGGGATATTTTGAATATACCTTGCGATATCTTGCGAAGTCTTTTGCAAGTGTGCACTACGAGAGGCACGAGAGCAGTACCGTTGGCATGGCTCTGTCACAGCTGTCCCCGATTTGTCGTCGGCGCGAAGTCGATCGACGGGGTAGACAAGCCGGTTGGTCGTTCCGTACTCGAGCGAACACAGTGAAAGAATCAGAGTCGGGAGTAAACAAAAAAACAATATATTTATCGACTGATAAATATACACAAGTTAATAAAATAAAATAATAAGAAACACACAAGACAGACTAACACACCTGAACTTCATATTGTCACCCAGCTAGTACAGCTAGAATAGTTCACCAGCAACAGATAGGCAAAAAACACGTCAGCCTTTAATAATGGCTGGACTTTGGAGAGCGCGCGCGCAACCACGAACTTCGTCGTTCTCGCCTCAAGGGGCCAGTGTCACCACGTGCCAACTTATTTCACGTCATTGCTCCCCTCTCAAAATCGACCGGCCTGGTCGCTTCAAGGGCATGGGGCGAGCAATATGGGCAAGAGTGCCAACATGGAAAGAAAAAAAAACATACAGGAATGTACACAGTGCTGAAGCGGTTTGTGAGGTTTGCTTATCCCTCACGTGCGTAGTACGGCTTCATCCGTACTACGTGGATGAATTCAGCACGGAGACGGCGTCGGTTCGAACTAGGATCAGAGCTTTGAGGCACCACCTCATAGTTCACATCACTGAGGCGGCGTACAATTTCGTAGGGGCCGAAATAGCGGCGCAACAATTTCTCCGAGAGCCCACGGTGTCGGATAGGTGTCCACACCCACACGCGGTCGCCTGGTGAGTACTGGACGTTCCGTCGGGTCCAGTTGTAACGGCAGGCGTCGGTATTCTGCTGGGTGCGAATGCGATTCCGAGCAAGCTGGCGAGCTTCCTCTGCTTTCTGGACGAACTCTTCAGTGGTGTCATTCCTTGTGGTTCCGTGGTCTACCGAGAGCATGGCGTCTAAGGGGGTTGTAACGCGACGTCCGTAAACGAGCTCAAATGGTGTAAACTCGGTGGTCTCCTGCACAGCGGTATTGTAAGCAAACGTCACGTATGGCAAAATTTCATCCCATGTCATGTGTTCCACATCAATGTACATGGATAGCATGTCGGCCAATGTTCTGTTCAGGCGCTCTGTTAAGCTGTTAGTCTGGGGATGATAGGCTGTGGTCCTTCGGTGGTCAGTATGCGTCAGCGTGACGACTTGTTGCAACAACTCCGCTGTAAACGCTGCACCGCGATCAGTAATGAGCACAGCGGGTGCACCGTCACGAAGCACGATGTTGTGGACGAAGAACCTGGCGACTTCAGCAGCAGTTCCCCGCGGCACAGCTTTTGTCTCCGCATAACGAGTTAAATAATCGGTTGCCACGATTATCCACTTGTTTTGCAAGGAAGACGTGGGGAATGGACCAAGAAGGTCCATTCCCACTTGCTGGAACGGCGCCGGAGGCGGATCCAAAGGCTGAAGGAGGCCGGCAGGCTTGACGGGTGGGACTTTACGCCTCTGACAGTCACGGCACGTTGGCACATAGCGCTGAACCGACGAAAATAGGTGTGGCCAATAGCATTTCTGCCGTATGCGCGCTAATGTCCTCGCGAAGCCTAAGTGGCCGGCACAGGGATCGTCGTGACACGCCTGTAAAACTTCCTCGCGCAGCGCCGTCGGAACGACGAGAAGGAGCGTTTCTTGGCTGTTCTCGAATTTTTTCTTGTACAGGACATCGTTCCGCAGGCAGTACGATGTCAATCCTCGTGAAAGTGGGCGTGGGACAACAACGTCAGCTCCCTCGAGATATCGGATGACTGGAAGCAGTTCAGAGTCTGCACGTTGGTAGTGAGCCATGCGCACCACGTCGACGACATCAAGAAACGGCAAATCTAGCTCCAAATCGGAGGATGTCAAGGGAATAGGAGAACGTGACAAGCAGTCAGCGTCGCTATGCTTACGGCCCGATCTGTAGACAACAGTCATGTCGTATTCCTGGAGGCGGAGGCTCCAACGAGCGAGGCGACCTGACGGGTCTCGTAGATTGGCAAGCCAGCAGAGCGAATGGTGGTCACTGATCACTCGAAATGGCCGGCCGTATAAGTAAGGTCGGAACTTGCTGATGGTCCACACGACTGCTAAACATTCTTTTTCGGTGGTTGAATAATTAGCTTCTGCTTTTGTAAGACTACGGCTCGCGTACGCAATTACACGTTCTGCGCCGTCTTGCCATTGAACCAGAAAAGCCCCGAGTCCCACGTTGCTTGCGTCTGTGTGAATTTCAGTTGCCGCGGTGTCATCAAAATGCGCCAGCACTGGAGCGGATTGAAGGCGCTTGCGCAATTCGGTGAAGGTCTGCTCTTGGTCTTCCGTCCACGCAAAGGGCACATCTTGTCGCGTCAGTCTCGTGAGAGGTTCAGCAATCCTCGAGAAGGCTTCAACGAAACGGCGGTAGTAAGCGCAGAGGCCCAGGAACCACTGAACAGCCTTCTTGTCTTTAGGGTGAGGAAACTCGGCAACGGCAGCAAGCTTTTCTGGGTCTGGTCGTACTCCTTGGGAGCTGACCACGTGGCCTAAAAACTTGAGCTCCCGGAAGCCAAAGTAACATTTTTCAGGCTTGATGGTGAGGTTTGCCTTGCGTATTGCGGTAAGGACACTTCGTAGTTGGGTGAGATGTTCATCGAACGTGCTGGAGAACACAACAACGTCGTCAAGGTACACTAGACACGTCTGCCACTTTAGTCCGACGAGTACAGTGTCCATCATTCGTTGAAACGTAGCAGGAGCGGAACAGAGACCGAAAGGCAGGACTTTAAATTTGTATAGCCCGTCGGGAGTCACGAAGGCGGTTTTTTCACGGTCACGCTCGTCCACTTCCATTTGCCAGTACCCTGACTTTAGGTCTAACGAAGTAAAGAACTCAGCATGACGCATACGGTCCAAAGCGTCATCGATCCGTGGCAGGGGGTAAACTTCGCGTTTGGTGACCCGGTTAAGCCGTCTGTAGTCAACGCAGAAGCGGAGCGTGTTGTCTTTCTTTTTTACTAGCACGACAGGGGACGCCCACGGACTTGTCGACGGCTGGATGACGTCATCATTGAGCATTTCTTCAACTTGACGCTTAATCGCCTCCCTCTTCATAGGTGACACGCGTTACGGGTGCTGACGAACAGGCCGCGCCGACTCCTCTGTAACTATCCGGTGTTGCGTAATGGAGGTGCGCTGGACTCTAGATTCTGTGGAAAAACAGCCAGAGAATTCTGTCACTAGGCCCAGTAGCTGATCCTTCTGTACATCTGCTAAGTCAGCATTAATGTGGACGCGGGTACTCAGGCTGGCGTGAGCTGTTGCATCCGGTGAAGTCACTTGTTACGTGCCGACGTCGGAGAAGTCAGCAATACCGTTCAGAAAGGCCACAGCTGTACCTTCAGGGACGTGCTGATACTCATGGCTGAAGTTTGTCAGCAAA